>NC_082731.1:9216310-9543682 GCF_030144855.1 Hypanus sabinus
GCTTGCTATTAAGGAGCCCATTTTGGATCCAGTTAGCAGGTTCACTTTCTGTACACGGGTATCAACCGAATCATTATCAAATGCCTTA
This sequence comes from Hypanus sabinus, assembly GCF_030144855.1. NCBI lineage: Eukaryota > Metazoa > Chordata > Chondrichthyes > Myliobatiformes > Dasyatidae > Hypanus > Hypanus sabinus. The sequence continues at coordinate 9,216,399 of NC_082731.1, forward strand.
CTAATGTTCAGATTGTAGTTGCTGCCCTTCGTCCTACCTTCGTAGATCCCTTTCGTTATGCCCACATAGAACAATCAAATTAATGGAACAAGGGTGCCCTCCCCGAATTCTATGCAGACCATTTATAATCAGAGCCCACCATTACAAACGTACCTAAAATCTGCTCCTGAGGATTTTCTCCAATGGTGTCCCTATGCGTGCGTTGTCGCCAATAATGAAGTAAAATAAAATAACTTGTCCGAGAATGCAAACACGCTTCCCACTCAATCACACTTTATTTCCCTTTCGCACAAGGAAAACAGTATAGTACATTCTCTGAAGACAGGTGAAAAGCTACTTTTTTTACATAGAATTTTCTTATCAGGTATGGATATTGACGATTTTGTAAATTGTGCATGTTTGAATTTCTTACCTGCAAGACGAATAGTGCTTCATATTAGGAATATTAAATGTCAAAAGAAACTACAAACTGACAGCCAATAACACTTTAAATTTAGTAAACAATTGTCCCTTAGTTTTGGGATGTGTTTCGTATTACTCTGTGATATCCTTATATATCTGTCTCCGCCAACCCAACTGTATAAAGGGAGGCTTCAAGGTTCTTTACAGAAAAGGTCTCCCTTTAGAGCCTCAACTCGTCTAGCTTGACTACACACCGCTGCAGTCATCCTCCTCTGTAGTAAGAAAGATTGGCCCCGGCTTCTCGCACCAATGCACAATCCTTCGATTTCATCAATTTTGCCTCCAACTTCCACCCTGCCCTCAAATTTACATGGTCCATTTCTGACACCTGTCCGCCTTTCTCGATCTTTCTTTCTCTGTTTCTGGAGACAATGTATATACTGATGTCTCTTATAAACCCATTGACTCGCTCAGCTACCCGGACTATACCTCTTCCCACCCTATGAGATGTAAAAATGCCATTCCTTCGCTTCCGCTATATCTGCTCTCAGGGTGAGACTTTTCATTTCAGAACAAATCATCTCGTTTATTTTACACACGTCTTTTCACCCCATCCTCCCGCTACCCCACAAGGGATAAGGTTCCTCTTGCCATCACCTATGACCCCACCAGCCTCAATGTCTAGCACACAATTCTTCATTCGTCCCTCCCCAATGATCTCCCTCATGCCACTTATCCTTGTAAACAGAACAAGTGCTGCACATGCCCCAGCACCTCCTCTCTCAACACTCAGCGGCCCAAACAGTCCTTCAAGGAGAGGTGACAGCCATGAGTCTGTTGGGGTTATCTACTCTATCCGGTGCTCCTGAGGTCGCCTCCTGTATACCGGTGAGACCCGACGCAGATCGGGGGACAGTTTCGTCGAGCATCTATGCTCCCTCCGCCAGAAAAACCGGGATATTCCGGTGGCGCCAATTTTGATTGCACTTCCCATTCCCAATCCAACATATGAGTCCACGGCCTCATTTACTGCTGCGATGAGGCCACATGTAGCTTGGAGGAGGATCACCTGATATTCCATTTGTGTAGCCTCCAGCCTGATGGCTTGAACTTCGATTTCCTGAACTGTCAGTAATTCCCCCCGCCTCCTTCATCATTCCTCAATCCCTTTTTCCCCTCTTCCTTGCCCATTACAACCCTCTGGCGCTCCTCCCTTTTCCTTGTTCCATGGCCCTCTGTCCTCCTCATGCATCCGACGTATTCATTTACATCATGTTTATTTTTTGTGCAGCGCTGTGTATTTTATCTCAATCTATATTGAGGGAAATGTTTTTAGATCGCCTACTAGATCAGTACAAGGTACATTTAAATGAACATATTGCGCATCTTCTTTGCGCCCCTTGACTTCCTGTCTCCCGTAGTGTTCTTGGCAACCGCCATCTGTGGCAGGGCACGGCTGACGCCACCTCCACCGTGCACTCAAGAGATGCCTTGGAGTCAGCCTTGTTGAAACCATATGAAGGGAAGGTAGTAGACTTTATCAGTTCTTCTTCAGACTTTAGTGCCACTTGTTGCTTTTCAAACACCGATGTAGCCACTGTAACATTTTGGCTGTTCTCCCAGTGTTTTATCCTTATTTAACACTAGCTCTCTTTGTTTTTACAGGATTCATCCAATCATTTTTGCATTTCGTATCTTCATTGAACAAACAGAGGCCATCGTACAGCCCTCTCACATTTTGTTTTCTCTGAGGGCACGTCTACGGCCACTCACTTAGTCCATTTACCATTAAGATCAATTTGCTTTGCAACATACTTAACACTTCTCAACACACCCAACGCTTTCTGATCTACAATATTCAAGCTCGCACAGAAGTGGAGTCGTTTTGAGGTCCAGGAGAGGGGGCATTCACATACACACACAAACATTTTGGAATCCCTTTTTATTTAACCACAGCCATGTCGGAATGTTAGAATGGGAATGGAAAGTTGTATTGAAATGGGAGACCAGCGTGAAAGCTCGACAACAGAAGGTGCTCGACGAAGCGATCCCCTAATCTGCATCGGGTTTCGGCAATGTAGAGGCCAGACCAAGAGCATGGAATACAGCACACAGTCCCATCAGTCTTATAGCTGAGAAGTTACTTCACCTAGGAAGATGGTTTGGGTTCCAGAACGGTGGTGCGGGAGGGGCTGTAAGGGCAGATGTGGCACATCCTCCGTTTGCAGGCAACAGTGCCAGGTGGAGATTGGTGGGGAAGGCCGAGTGGACAAGAAAATCACGTTGAGGGAGATCCCTGTGAAAAGCAGAGAGTTGGAGTAGCGTAAAGGCAGGGAATTTGTGTTTGGTGGTAGGGTTCTGTTCCATAAGTTTGTTACAGCCGGGGACGGTAGTGGAGATAAGCTCTCACCATCTATGAAATGCTCCCTATAGCATGTGTCTCAAATAGCCTGTGAAATCGAAGTCCAGTTCCTGGCAACCTGTGGCTTAGCCAATAAGTCTGGTGGAACCGTTTCTACTGACAGGAGAATGGAAAAAAAAAACAGATCACTTGCTCTTTTAAACCAGTCGCTTTCAGCAAATAGAGCTGCTCAGCCTTGGTTGGCAGCTCAACCAGGAGAAGGAAACCTCTGATCTTATACTTCCCCTGCCTTGCGGCTATACCTACTCATTGGAGGTGGGGGGAAGGAGTTGGGGCGTAAACATTGAAGAAAAATTCGGTTCTGGACTCTCTACGTTGAATTCAATGCTGACGAGCTGCTCGTGCGACGCCGCTGTTGCCAAACTGTATCAGTCTCTGCCTTTCTCTTGGATTCATCAGCTGCTCCGGAGCGTACTGCTCTGGCTTCCCCATTGACGTTAGTGTTACGTATCAGCTGGGACTCAAAATTCGTGGTCGACACCGACCAAAGAAGGATCCTTTGGTGCTTTGATTCCATTGGGGATTACAGCATTCACGAAATATACAGAATTGAGTCGTTCACGTGGTTTAATTAAATCTGCTTTATTAGCTCCACGTTTGAGTAATGGATACGAGAATATTTAATGAACATGACCAATTCTATAAGAACGTAATCTACAGGAAAAGCATCGGCAGAGCCTTTCCTGCACTTTGCTTTTCATTTACGTTTGTACTTCTCCAAGCTTTTCCAAGTTGTCGAACCCACCATCCTCTTATTATTTAGGTTTGTGATTCATCAGGACACTAGTCCCAACATGATTCAATGGTGCAGTCCCATTGGACCAGCTCCCACCTTTCCCAATACTGGTGACAAAATCCAATGAATACAAACCGACTTCTAGAGCAATGTTTCTGGCATGAATTTAGATCTCTGATCTCATGCTAATTGGCAGAGGCTCAATTGTTCGTCTAACTATACTATTACAACGGCATTACTCTTCTCTCTGCCCCCGGCTATCTGAACCATGGTGCCACGGTTCGACTACTCATCATCCTACAGCTCCCACACTCACCCCGGAGGGAGTTATAATCTGAGACCTATAGGCAGGTTCAAAGCCTGAGGCTCCTGCAGCATTAATATTGGATCCGTCTATCTGTCTCACTGTGAGTTACACTCTCTTGTCCCTGGCCACAGATTGGATTTGAAGTAGTGAATCTAATTGTTGTGTCACCCTCCGGAAACATGTTGTCAAGGTAACCCTTCCCATTTCTGATGCATTGCAGTGTTTGTCGGTTCGGATTCGAGGCCGTCATCCTTGAAACCGAGCTGCTTGAACAACCAAAACGTGATGCAGCTTTTTTGAACAGGAACCATAATGAGGTCAACCAGCTCCAACATCTATACAGATCACCAGATCCCATGTCAAATACTCTACAGGTCCCGTCCCCCTATTGATGTCCCTTTCTTCGGTCTTCAACACTCCTCCTCCTCATGGACACCCCCACCGGGCTTTCTACCTGCACTCTATCTTTTCATCTCCAACTGTCGCCGAGACATCAACCGACTCAACTTCACCACTCCTCTCTCATGTTCCAACCTCACTCCCTCTGAACACAATGCTCTCCACTCTCTCTGCACTAATCCTAACCGCACCATCAAACCCGCAGACAAAGGTGGGGCAGTAATCCTCTGGCGGGCGGACCTGTACCTCACTGAGGCCAAATGGCAGCTATCTGACACCTCCTCTTACTTAACCCTGGATCAGGACCCCCACCTTAAAACATCAAACCATTATCTCCTGTGCCATCACTGCCCTTATCAACTCCGGAGACCTTCCATCCTCAGCCAAAAAACTAATAATTTCCACAGCCTGCACTGCTCGGTTTTAGCTCCTCGCCAAGATCCACAAGCCTGACTGCCCTGGTGGGCCTATAGTTTCGGCCTGCTCCTGCCCCACTGAACTTGTATCTGCCTACCTGGACTCCATTTTGTCACCCATGGTTCAGTCCATCCCCCTCTACATCCAGGATACATACCATGCCCTCCACCTCTTCAGTAACTTCCAGATACCCGGTCCGACCGCTTCATTTTCACCACGGATGTCCAATCATTATACACTTTAATTCCCCATCAAGAAGGCCTCAAAGCCCTCCGCTACTTTCTTAACAATAGACCTCACCAGTTCCCCAACACCACCACACTCCTCCGGTTGGCGGAACTGGCACTCACACTTACTAACTTCTCTTTCGGCTCTTCCCACTTTCTTCAGATCAAGGGTATAGCTATGGCCACTCGCATGGGTCCCAGCTATGCCTGCCTCTTCGTGGGTTTTGTGGAACAGTCTATGCTCCAAATCTATATTGGTACTGCTCCCCAACTTTTCCTTCGCTACATTGGGGCGCTTTCTGCACCCATGCTGTGCTCGTCAATTTCATTGACTTTGCCTCTAACTTTCACCCAGCCCTCAAATTCACACCGTCCATCTCGGCCACTTCTCTCCCCTTTCTCGATCTCTCGGTCTTCATCTCTGGAGACAGACTGTCCACTGACATCTTCTATAAACCCACTGACTGCCATAACTACCTTGATTATACCTCTTTCCAACCTGCCAAAAGTAAAAATGCTATTCTCTATTCCCAGTTCCTCCATCTCCGCCGCATCTGCTCCCAGAATGACGCTTTCCGTTCCAGGACATCTCAAATGTCCTCTTTCTTTAAGAATCGTGGTTTCCCTTCTGCCGTCATCAATGATGCCCTCACCTGCATCTCTTTCATTTCCCGCACTTCAGCCCTCACCCCATCCTCCCGTCACCACAACAGGGACCGTGTTCCCCTTGTCCTCACCTACCACCCCACCAGCCTCCAGATCCAGCGTATTATCCTTCACAACTTCTGCCACCTTTAACAGGATCCCACTACTAAGCACATCTTTCCCTCTCTACCCCTCTCTGCTTTTCGCAGGGATAGTCCCCTCCGCGACAGACTGGTCCCCACGTCCCTTCCCATAGATCAACCACCTGGTACTTATTCCTGCAAGCGTAAGTGCTACACCTGTCCCTACACCTCCACTTTTACCACAATTCAGGGCCCTAAGCGGTCCTTCCAGGCGAGGCAACACTTCACTTGTAAGTCTGTTTGAGTAATCTATTGCATACGGTGCTCCTGGTGCGGCCTCCTCTACATCGGGGAGACCCGACGCAGATTGGGGGACCGCTTCATTGAGCACCTCCGCTCCAGTCGCCACAACAGACAGGATCTCCCGGTTGCCACTCACTTCAACTCTGCTTCACATTCCCATTCAGATATGTCCATACACGGCCTCCTCTACTGCCATGATGAGGCCAAACTCAGGTTGGAGGAGCAACACCTCATACACCGTCTGGGTAGTCTCTAGCCCCTTGGTATGAACATTGAATTCTCCAACTTCCAGTAATTCCCCCATCCCCGTCTTCTCTTTTCCATCAACCCGCTTTCTCTCTGCCTCCGCTTCTAGCTGCCTATCACCTCTCTCATGATTCTGCCTTCTACTACCCATAGTGCTTTCCGCTTAGATTCCTTCTTCACCTCTCCTGCCTAACCTCTCCCTGCTTCACCTCGCCCACCCGTTGATCTTTCCTGTTACTGGTTTTTCACCGGGCACATTCCACCCTCCCCCCACCTTCTTTATAGGGCCCCCTGCCCCCTTATTCTTCAGTCCTGACGAAGGGTCTCGGCCTGAAACGTTGACTGCTCATTTCAACGGATGCTGTCCGACCAGCTGAGTTCATCCAGCTTTGCACGTGTGGATTCTTTTCTGCTAGCTACTGATAGAAAAAAAAACCTGTTCCCAGCAGCCACTCAATTCTGCCTCCTTGACGAATCTGCTTGAGCCAAAACCGTAGAATTCAAACTCCAAAAACAGCCTTTTCAAACTGTCCGTGATTCGAATAGCCTCTCAGATCTTGGACTTTACATTTTCGCCGAAACCGCTTGAGTCAAAGCATCAGTTCCTGTCCCATTGCGACAATGACCGCTCTCACAATGGTTGCTCCGGTTATCCACTCATGCCGCTGTGACACAGATCCAGGGCATATAGGGTACATTTGTGTACAAGTTTCCGCCTCTGGATCGGTAGCTTGCTCTGATGGATGATGGTGCTGCTTATGCATTTGTCGTGAATATCACATGTAAGTTATATTCGTAATTTTTTGAATGACGATTCTTGTTTGTGTTAATGTTTAATTTACTTTATATCCTCCAATTATAAATTATTCTTCCCCCGTGTCTGATTACTTTGCACTTTGTCCCACCTTCTCTCCATCCTTTGGAAGTGTCATGGCTCGAATAATTACTGATTTTATAGGTTGCGCGAACTATTGCATAATCACAGAATGCCCTGTTTTTAGTAGAGAATGTAAGCATGAAATCACACAATTCTAGATGTAGCTTCTACAACATTAAAGCTGAATAACGGAAAGGTCGGTTCTTAAATTATGGTGTAATATTTGGAAGAGAAGATGACCGGATATTTAAGGTTAAACAAAAGCGTGCATCTCCATTATGCTTTCCATATCCTATTATGGGTAGCTCTGCATCGACCTAATTTTCTCAGGGCACCATTTAATAGATAGATAGATAGATAGATAGATAGATAGATAGATAGATAGATAGATAGATAGATAGATAGATAGATAGATGGATAGATAAATACTTCATTCATCCCCAAGGGGAAATTCAACATTTTTCCAGTGTCCCATACACTGATTGTAGCAAAACTAATTACATACAGTATTTAACTCGGTATAAATATGATATACATCTAAAATCAACCTCCCAAAAAGCATTAATAAATAGCTTTTAAAAAGTTCTTAAATAGTTTACTAAAGTGTACAGTAAAATATACAGCGTACGATAAAAAAAGATGACATTTCTGTTTGTTTATTTCAGGAATGCTAATAATACGATGGGTGCAAGGGCTTAATTGGCCCACGGAGGATTCCCAAACATTAAATTAGGAGAGCATTTTGCATTTCAAACAGCGTCAAGTTTACTACTGCTCCGGAGACTGTCAGAGCTCTTGGAAAACGATGCACGGAAACGTGGCGGGTTTGCTGTACGCTATTTATTACCCTGTCTTAGCAGCTGTTGGAGTTCCAGGTAAGGACGGAATGATCTATTTTTACAGAAGACGATCGATTTGATAGTCGGTGCCCTCTCTGTCAGGTAATGGGCTATTTCTCTGCAACAGTGCAGGCTATTTAGATATTGCTGTCATTTTCATCCATTGAGCATGGCCATTTTGTCACTGTCATGCAATGCCATGAATTGTAACATTTCCATTTTATTTCAATATCATGACTTTGATAGGATTCCTGAAATCCGTTCTGACATGCCTTTCTATATGATCGAGTGTTTTTGAAATATCAGAATACATCGTTAAGAATTCGTTCACTTATCTGATAATTGATCGTGGATACACTTAGAGAGGGTTGTCCCAATGTTTGCAATTATTATTTCATTCTCAATGGACTGCTGCCTCCGCCAGCCCATCTCATCTTCCTAAAGAAAATACATTAGAGTCTGCGTGAAAATTGTTTCACGATCGCGTGGATCTCCATAATATCACTTCAATCCCATATTTCCGCGACTTGTATTGTCAGAGCTGAACGCCTTTATCACATTCCAAATGTACTTGCGTCTGTCATTTTGGGTAATGCATTTCTTAAATTTACAATGTAATTAGATTGCCACAAATGTAAGGAAGTTGAATGTGTCTTTTTTTTATTGACTTAGGTAATTTGGTGACGATCGTTATCCTGTCACGCGGAAGATGTGGTCTGTCTCGGTGTATTACTCGATACCTGGTTGGCATGGCAGTGACGGATCTTCTGGTCCTCATCACGGCGGTGATATTACACAGAATCAGTATGTTGTATTTCCCGGTTCTGTTTCTCCAAGCCACCCCAGTCTGCAGGTTTCGAATTGCTCTAATCTTTGCAACCAGGGACAGTTCCGTATGGTTAACTGTCGCCTTTACGTTTGATCGGTTTGTAGCTATTTGCTGGCAAAAATTAAAAGCGAAATATTGCACCGAGACAACGGCTGCTATTGTTATAGGAGTGTTCTGCGCCGTGTCTTTCGTGAAAAACATCCCTATGTACTTTGCAACGGAACCTTTGTACATAATCGATAATGTCCCGTGGTTTTGCAACTTTAGGTCAAGCTTTTATTCCGATGTTTTATGGACAGCATTTAACTGGATTGACCACATTTTAAATCCGTGTGCGCCTTTCGTCATGATGTTGGTACTCAACGCACTCACCGTTCGGCATATTCTGGCAGCGAGCAGAGCCCGCAAGAGACTCCGTATTCACAGCAATGGAGAGAAACAGAAGGACTCGGAAATGGAGAGTCGACGAAAGTCTATTGTTTTACTCTTCACTATCTCGGGTAGTTTCATCGTGTTATGGGCGACACGTGTTGTAAATTTTTTATTTGTTCGGTTTACAAACAGCAATTATTCGACAGGTTCAAGCCCCAGCAGTCCTAGATTCATTCTCCAGGAAACCGGAGTCATGTTGCAGCTCCTAAGCTGCTGCACCAACACATGTATTTATGCAGGCACTCAAAGAAAGTTCAGAGATGAATTTAGGAACGGTTTTAAATACTTACTTAATCTAATAATTGGAAAATAAAACAAATAAGATGGATGCTTTGTTTGCTTTTTCCGTTCCCAGTTGTTTGTGAGAATCCTTCTGTTTTTATACATTCACTACTATTCTGCACAGAGGGTGTTGCTCATCCCTATCACGTCCTTACAGCACCATGTTGTAGTAAAGCAGTATGAGCGATAACGGCTAATGAGAATTCTCTTTCAAATATAATTTAAAATCTCACAGAAGTATTTGTCTCCCCTGATAAATTCTTCCATGTGGATTGTCACATGTTGCTGTCACCCAGCATTACTGGGACAGGTCAGCTGTGGAACTGCTGGGAGTCAATCATACATTACAAAAGCGGTGAACCGGACCCACCAAATCTATGCTGATATTTTTCACCCGTCTACATCAATGTTATATGCATACACTAACATAGTGTCCCCCTATGCTTTGACTAATTTAGTGCGTTTTGGAAACAGTTCTTCAACATAACAATTACTTTTGATCTCATCACTTCCTCAGTCGGGATTTACTACTAACAAACAGCACATTGTGTAAGAAAACTTTACACCTATAAACCTTGATAATCTTTCTTTCGCTCACCGGAACGCCCTATCCTTTTATTTGATATCAATTATATTATATTATTATCATATCTTCAGATAATGATTCTAATTAATTCTGCTTCAAGCCTCTCATCCTTCTTCAATCCGTGGCAACTGTTCAACATTTTTCCAGGCTTTTCAACACTTAAGTTGTTCTAAACCAGGTAACATTATCAGCATCCTCTCTGCAGCAGACGAATCTTCTCAACACCAGAACTGCACACAATAGTCCAAGTTTCGTCGAACAAGCGTTTTGCAATATTACGTTCCAGCTCTTATATACTGCAGCTGTACCCATTAAAGGAAATATACCATGAGCCCTCATTATCCTGTCGATCGACTTTGCACATTCATGGAAATATGAATCTGAATACCCATGTCTTTTAAAACATAGAACTTAGGATATAGAAATTTATAGCCATTGCAGGCCCTTCGGCCCCCAGTGTTGTGCCGACCATGCAACCTACTCTAGAGATTGCATAAAATTTCCTTAGAATTTTCTAAGTTCCATCCAGAATTGGGAAGAAAGCCTTTAGCTATCCAGGCGATCAATGCCCCTCGTCATCTTATGCACATCTATCAGATCACTGCTGATCCTCAGTCGCTACAAGGAGAAAATGCTGTACACTGAACTTATTCCCATAAGGCATGCTGTCCAATCTAGGCAACATCCTTGTAAATCTCCTCTGCACTCTCTCTCTAGTATCCACATCCTTCCTGCAGTGAGGTGACCACACAACACACATACTCCATGTGGGGTCTAACCAAGGTCGTATCTAGCTGTAAAGTCAGAATTCCTTAGTGCCCAGTCATTTACTGTAATGCAATATTCTTACATTTTTCCAAAAACGTATGATTTTAAGTTTGTCAGGACTGAATTTATTTTTCTAATACGATACGCTTTACCATTTTACATATATTTACATTACTTACTTGGAGCTTTTGCAAATCTATTAGTTTTCTTTATTCAGTTAAGCACTTCAAACCTATTGCAGCATATACCGCCAACAGCAGCTCGCCAGATTCCTCTGATCTGGGCCAAATGCCCTATGGCTTCTGCCGTCACCACGTGACTTCTTGCATCCTCATAGCGAGATCCCCCTTCTCCCAGGAATGAGGTTTTTGGAATTTTTACTGACGGTGCTGTAACTCTGGGCGATTACGGGAAGGGGTTGCTGGTTTCATGCCGAGTCCTTCTCGTTTCACAGTCGCGCTTCTGTCCGACAATGGCAGAGTTCAACTTTACTGGTATCTTCCACAAATTTCACAAATTTATTATTTGTATTAGTTGCTATGAGTATATGTTACGTACAAGAACTGCCACATCAACGGTCTCTGCTGCACCCCACCATCCTTCCAACAAAATATACATAATTGTACCACGACAGTCTTATTCCACTCACAAGCTTTTGGAACGCTGCAACGATGGTTTATTGGCCAGAACTTTAGTTCTGAGTATTACTTGTTTATTTTTCTACTGTTTGCGGAATTTTCTCATTATTTCCCACAGAGTGTGCTTAACGTTCTTTTTTTAATGGGTTATATTGGGTTTCTTTGAGTTTGTATCTACCTGTAAGAATTTGAGTTACAAGGTTATACAAAGTATACATAGTTTGCTAATAAATGCACTTTGAACTTTGAATCAAGTTTGGATCCAATTTGACAGTTCGCCTTGGTTCCCACGTGTGAGAAACTTCTGGATCAGTTCACTATTCGATGCTTTGTCAAATGCCGCATAGAAAACACCGGCTTCCCTGTGTTACCTTCTCAAAAACATCAAGCAGTGAGGAAGAATTTCCTTGAACAATGCCATGGTGAAATGGCTAAACAATTCGGCCTTTTCAAATATAATTTAATTCCATACTTGGGAGAATGCTGTGAAAATTCTATCATTGGCTCTGGGGTTACTTATAGTGGCCTGCGTGTGGGAATTTACCCAAGCTTATATGCTCCACGCCGCTTTCACCTCCACTTTGCCCATACTCACAACGAACCTTACCCTAAATGCACCACCCTTCAAGTATTTTCCGCTCGTGAAAATAGATTAGTTATTAAATTGAGAACTGGCCTCTATTTACGAACTCTACACATGGGTTTTACTTGTTTTCGCCAAAGTGCCCCAATATTTCATAATCGTCATTCTTGCAGATAATATTATTGAAGAGTGACTTCGGTTTCTCTTAAACATGCGGCCATGTGTATAAGGTCTTGTTCCTCCAACCTGAGTTTGGGTTAATTTTGACAGTAGTGGAAGCCATGGATAGACATATCAGAATGGGAAGGGGAAATGGAATTAAGATGTGTGGCCATGGGGAGATCCTGCTTTCTCTGGCGGACCGAGCGTAGGTGCTTCCCCCGATCTTTCTGCATTCCGCAGGGATCACTCCCTACGCGACTCCCTTGTCCACTCGTCCACCCATTCCTTCCCACCGATCTCCCTCCTGGCACTTAAGGGGAGCCTTCAAGTAAGGGGAGCAAGTGCTACGCCTGCCCTTACAGTTCCTCCCTCACCACCATGCAGGACCCCAGACAGTCCTTCCAGGTGAGCTGGTGTGAGAAATTCTAAAATACACAGTTTAATAAATGGTTAATATCTGTAATTGATCAGGCCAGTTCCATGTTAAAGTAACACTTTTCTGCCTGGCTTCAGACCACAGTGTTGAGAGGAGTCATGCTTTTATATATTGGTGAGACCCGAGGCAGACTGGGAGACCGTTTCGCTGAACACCTACGCTCGGTCCGCCAGAGAAAGCAGAATCTCCCAGTGGCCACACATTTTAATTCCCACTGTCAAGATGAAGCCACACTCAGCTTGGAGGAACAACACCTTATATTCCGGCTGGGTAGCCTCCAACTTGATGGCATGAACATTGACTTCTCTAACTTCCGTTAATGCCCCTCCTCCCCTTCTTACCTCATTCCTGACATATTTAGTTGTTTGCCTATTTTCCATCTCCCTCTGGTGCTCCCCCCACCTTTCTTTCTCCCGAGGCATCCCGTCCCATGATCCTTTCCCTTTTCCAGCTTTGTATCACATTCGCCAATCACCTTTCCAGCTCTTAGCTTCATCCCACCCCCTCCGGTCTTCTCCTATCATTTCGCATTTCCCCCTCCCCCCACCACTTTCAAATCTCTTAATATCTTTCCTTTCAGTTAGTCCTGACGAAGGGTCTCGGCCCGAAACATCGACAGTGCTTCTCCTTACAGATGCTGCCTGGCCTGCTGTGTTACACCAGCACTTTTGTGTGCTGTTAACATTCCGTGATCCATAATGCACAGACGTGCAAGCTACCGGAGTCTTTTAGAGATGTAGAAGAGGGGGCATTGCAGAATCACACACACACACACACACACACACACACACACACACACACACACACACACACACACACACACACACACACACACACACACACACACACACACAACCATATTTCGGAATTTCTTTTTATTGGACCACAACATTTCTGAAATCGCGCGGGATCCCACCCTGACCACTTCTGTCCACGTTTTTTTTTTTACACACTGAAGCTTTCCTCTGTCGGCGACTAAGGCGTTAGCGAACCTCGACTGCTCGGCACAGAATGAAAGCAGCATTACAGTAGTAGACTCGAATATGAGAAGACTATGATTTTGGAGTAATCAGCTGATGGGGCTGAATCCCTTTCTTCTGTTTTACGAAGTGAAGGATAGCCATCTCAGCGAACCTCCACTCAATCACTTTTAATTTTGCTTGTGCAGCATGACTCCTCTCGCCACAGTGGTCTGAAGCCAGGCAGAAAAGTGCTACTTTAACATGGAACTGGCCTGATCAATTACAGATATTAACCATTTATTAAATTGTGTATATTAGAATTTCTCACACCAGCTCACTTATTCAGTTCGTCCGCCATTTTCTTGATCGCCTTTACTACCTCTGAGGCATCGTTTTCCAGCGGTGCATTATCTACTCTCACCTCCCTTTTACACTTGGTATATCTGAAGAATATTTATATCCTCTTTAATATTATTGGCCGTTAATTTTGTAGTAACGTTTGCTCTATTATATCTTCCCTTTTTGGCTTTTATGTTGGCTTTAACTTCTCTTGTTAACCCACAAGAATCTTGCCTTTAGAATACTTCGGCTTTGTGATGTTCCTATCGTGCGTCTTCCGAATTGCTCCCGGAAATTCTAGCCAGTGCTGCTCTGCAATCATCCCTGCTCGTGTTCCCTTCAAATCAATTTTAGCCAGATTGTCTCTCATGCCTTTGTATATTGTCTTTACTCTCGTGTAAAACTGATAAAACTGACTTAAGTTTCTCCCTCTTTACTTGCCCGGTGGATTCTATCGTATAATGATCTCTTGTCGCTGAGTTCCTTCACCTTAAGCTCTGTAATCACTTCGGATTCATTGCACCAGATCCAATCCAGAAGGAGCCCCTTTGCGGGCTTAACCACGATCTGTTTTAAAAAGCCATCTCGTAGATATTCTAGAAATACCCCCAACCAGCACCAACCTGTATAGTCCCGGCTGTCTCCTATGTTTTACTCTCTGCATGACATTCTGAGATAGACCTTTAGTCATGCAAATCTCTTTCAACAGCGGAACCATCTATCTCGCAAATCTTCCTTTGGCTGAAGTGCTCCCACTTGCAATGTGCCGTTCTACCTGCAAGTCGCTGCTTCAAAACTACTTTCACCATGTCCTCTCTTGTGCTACGAAATAATTTTTCGACCTGTTCAGTACCTTATATCTTTTCATAACTTTCTAATTGCGGTGTTATGGGCACTATTCTCATATAGTGTTTTCCATACGACATTGACACCACCTGCCCGGTTTCATTTCTTACGTTAAAGGCAAATACAGCAGCTTCTGTGGTATCAGCATTTACATGTCTCAATCTCTGTTTGAGATTGCTAGCACAGTGGTTCTACATTTTTTAACTTACCATCTTGACGATTACATTCAAATTGTGGTTAGTCTCCTTAACGGCGTCTTCAATAAATTTCATGACATATGTCTTCTCTCACCCACTCTAGAACATCCCGCTGTTTGTTCAGGGCAATCTTTACTTGGAATAATGGAGGCATGAAGCAATCCTGGAGTCTCTATTTCAGCTGCAAAACCGCTCACGTGTCGCTTACCATTGAATCTTCTGGCACTATAGCCTTCCCTTCCCTTTATCTCAACTGCGATACAGTGAAAAGACAGTTGCTCCGAGATCAAGGTTCCTTTTGTCGTTACCTGAAAATCTGCCTTTCTCTAACAGCAACACAGTGTCGTATTAAGTAGAAAGGAGTATGTGTATAAAGATCCAGCACCATTCATCCCTTCTACTCTGTCTGCATAATATTTAACAGCGAGCAGACCAACTCACCAGAGGTTTTCCACGGAGCGCGGATGACCGAAATAGTAAATTGACGAAGAGTCTCGACCCGAAACGTTGACTGCTTCTTTCAACGGATGCTGCCCGACCTGCTGAGTTCATCCAGCTTTTTTGTACGTCTTGACCGAAATAGTACATAGGAGACGGTGAGAACTTGTTAGGAGAGGGGATTTAGGACGCTGCGAACCAAATATAAGCTTCATTAAAAGACAGCCTTTACCTTACCAAATGAGTATGATTATCATAATTATTTATAAACAGCTAGAGAAAAGTTAATAATTTCAAAAAAAGTTATTTAAAGAATTTGCTG
This sequence comes from Hypanus sabinus, assembly GCF_030144855.1. Lineage (NCBI taxonomy): Eukaryota > Metazoa > Chordata > Chondrichthyes > Myliobatiformes > Dasyatidae > Hypanus > Hypanus sabinus. The sequence goes on from NC_082731.1 coordinate 9,232,122, forward strand.
ATGTTGTCCTTTTAATAAAAAGTAAAATCGAAAATTACAAGGAAGAAAGCAGAAAACAACCTTATCTTATCCTGTAGGGCGAGATTAATTTCAAATGCATTTATGTTGTGTCAGATGTGCCAGTTCTGGCGGATTTAGAGCTTAAGAATGCATCTGATGTTAATTAGCTGTATTACCTAGTAACTGGAAGAACACCTGCCCAGCATGTTGAAGGACACCTGCTCAGCATGTTGAACAAACGGTTCTCGAGTCATATAATACACGGCATGGAGGCAAGTTTTTCAGGCCGCAGATCCATACCGACTATCAAACACCCATTTGCGTTATTCGTATTTACTACATTGCTACTGGGCTTAAAAAACATGTTATTTGCATTTTATATAGGGAGCCAATAATTCTAAAACATTATACAATTAATGATTCCATATTTTCTGCTATAGAGAGAGAACAATCATCAACTTCTGTCAACCTGACGCGGAGGAAAATAGGACTAACCGTCAAGAAGAGTCATGTGGGTATACCTGGCTGAAGCGCCACCAATTAAGTGTGCAATATTTACTTTGCAAAGTCACCTTGTACCTTGAATATTGATCTCCTGAGTCAATTCTAAATGTAAAAATCCCACCCCAGAGTGATCAAATGATAAACCGTAAAGAACCGAATGAAAAGTAGGAACAGAAATCATTTCTAGGATTCAATAATATTTCAGTGCGTACAAGGCATTGCGGGAATAACAACTCGAATAAAATAAGTATTATAGAATTTGTTTATGAAGTGGAACTAACGCAGCTGCGTATTTCACAATTGACACAAGATAATTGCGTCACTGGGATTTGGTACAAAAGCATAAAAGGAGGGATTGAATATCACACTTTTTTATGCAGTTGCTGAACTTGCAAACCGTACGGAATCTGACACAAAATGCATGGTCAAGTGTCTGGTCTTTTTTACTCCATTTATTACCCTGTTTTGGCGGCTGTTGGCGTCCCAGGTAATGTTTGATAATTAACAAAGTGGTTTGGTAGCTTTCTTTAAGCCGTTGCTGTTTTGCCAATATAAAATGCATTTCGGTCCCTACGGAGAAAATTCCAGACGATTGCATTGATTTAAGGTACCTTAAGTAAAATGATCTTTTAAAACATTGAGCAAAAGTTGTATTAATTGAATTAATTAATTTATTAATGAATTGAATTAATGTGGTGGGATTCGGAGTCACTCATAGTTAAAGCTTCCGGCAATTTTAAATAATTGCGGTTTTAAAATTGGAATATGTTAGTGTATTTCCACGTACATACACGGTTAATTAAACGTTGTGAATGCAAAGAGGGATTTCGTATATTAATTTTTGTTCTATTAATATGTACCAACCGCAGTTTGTCCGAACTTGGCTGATAATCATACAGGAGGTTTATAGTAAAGCGAAGACGGTATCCATGTATTCAGATAGGAAGTTGCTAACTTGATCTAACGTGTGTTTAATTTCAACCTGCATATTTTGATACGACGGTATTTTGATACAGCGCTTTCACAGCTCATTCGGCAGATATTTTCTTTCTGATCGTCACTGCGTCAGCTTCTAATTAAGATTTGAAATATTTTTGAATCAACAAAATATGGACGAAAGGCACACTTCTCTGATGAGAGAGACAAATAGTAAAATCTCCGTAGCTTTCACGAAGATCCTAGTCCTCTGCTCATCCACAGACATGGGTCCGGAAGTCTAGGCAGTAATGTTCTCCCTTTTTTCAAAAAGAGGCACAGGGATACGCTTCGAAGCTTAAGACTGGTGAGTCTCACGAAAGTGGTTGGGAGGAATTAGAGGGTATTATTTGGAAATGGTTTTATGAACATCTGGAGAGCAATTGCATAACTGGCGCAATCAGTAATGCTTCATGGGAGGAAAATTACTGTATGCGTAATAATTTGATTGAGTTTTTCGAGGGACTGCAAAAGTGATGGACCAGGATATTATCTGTACATCTTATTTGTATGAATTTTTGTAAGTCGTTCAATAAGCTCTCTCATAGTACGCTCAGTAATGAGGGAAAGATACATGTTAACCACAGTAACAGTCGTTTGCATTCAGAAATGGATTGCATATAAAAGATAGGGAGTAATTGTTGATGTGACTTTTCTGACTGGAAGATGCGTCTTGTTGGTTTACACGGATCTGCAATGAATCCATTGTCTGTACTATATAAATGGATTGCCTGAAAACATGGATGGGTGGGTGAGCATCTTTGGAGAAAATAGCAAGTTCGCGGCTGTTTTGGATTGGGTACAGATTGCAAAGTGTGCAACGAGATATAGACCAGTAGAAGCTATTGGCAAGGGAATGACAGGCAAATTTGAGGTGTTGTACTTTGGGAGATCGTATGCAAAGAAATAATACCTTGGGATTCAAGTACACAACGTCAGTACAGCGGGCACACGAGTTGATAGATAAAGAAACATATGACGTTCAAGCAAGAGTCAAGACGAAATGTTAAAACATTCATAAACCTCTGGTTAGGTAAGTCTGCAGATTATATTTTCTTTATTTTAGTGATATAGTCCCCTAACAGGTCCGTCCAGCTCACTAAGACCATGCCGCCCAATTCCACTCATCTGAACAATAAAACTGCTAATCCCTTCGGTTTTGAAATGTGGGAAGAACCCGCAGCACCAGGAAGACACCTGCGCAATCATGGAGAAAAAAAAACTCGTTGCTGACAGCGATAGGAGTACTGCGTTCAAATCTGGTCATTCTATTACTGGAAGATTGCAGAAATTTTGGAGAGATTGCAGAAGGCGTTTATCAGGATGCTGACTGGTTTAGGGGACAAGTTATGCAAAGAGACGAAACCACGGTTGCGTTTTCAGGAGTAGCGGTGTCTGAACAGAAACATTATGGAAGTTGTAAGGAAACGGCATAGGTGGATATTGCTTCCATTTTGCAAGGGCTGAAATGTTTAGTAGAACAAGGCATATTTGAAACGATTGCGGCAGGTACAAAGGACATCTACAGGAAAACTGTGGGCGCTGGAATCCGCACCACAATAGAGACATTTAGGGTGAATTTAGATAGTAAATTAATATGCAGAAATGGACATCAGGGCAGAAGGGGTTAGTTTATTTCGACGTTTCATGACTGGTTCTACGCAACACCGGTGCCTTCTCCTGTGCTTTACTGTGTTATGAGGAGTTTGTAAAGTAACTCCATGGATTTTCCTGCCATTTTTTGAACGAGTAAAAACATTGTTTTCTTTGTCGTTAACAGGTAATCTGGTGACGATTGCGATCCTGTCTCGGGGAAGGTGCGGTCTCTCCAACTGTGTCACTCGATATATGATGGGAATGGCAGTGACAGATCTCTTGGTCCTCATCACGGCAGTGATACTTAACCGGATCAGGGCCATTTATTTTCCCATTTCCTTCCTTTCTATCACTCCGGTCTGCAGCGTCAGAATCGCACTAATTTATGCATCCAGAGACAGCTCCGTCTGGTTAACGGTCGCGTTCACTTTTGATCGATTTGTAGCAATTTGTTGCCAGAAACTGAAAACAAAGTATTGTACCGAAAGAACAGCGCTTATTGTTATAATGACGGTGTGTGCCGTGAGCTCTGCAAAAAATATCCCCAGATACTTAATATATGAGCCATTATATATACTTAACGACGTACCATGGTTCTGCAATATCAAATTAAGTTTTTACTCCGACATTTTTTGGATAGTCTTTGACTGCATTGATTATATCCTGAACCCGTGTGCTCCATTTGTTTTGATTCTGCTGCTCAATGCTCTTACCGTCAGACATATTCTAGCAGCTAATAAAGCCCGCAGGCGATTGAGAGCCAAGAACAATGGAGGGAATCAGAGTGATTCAGAGGTCAATAATCGGAAGAAGTCCATTATTTTACTCTTCACTATTTCAGCTAGCTTTATTCTGCTGTGGACAGCCCATGTTGTAAATTTCTTTTTTGTACGATTTACAAACAACAGTTATTCCGTCGGATCTAATCCCAAAGACCCAATGTTCATTCTCCAGGAAAGCGGGATTATGTTACAACTCCTGAGTTGTTGCACCAACACATGCATTTATGCAGGGACACAGAAAAAATTCAGAGAGGAGTTCAATAATATGTTAAAAGATTCTGTCAATCGTTTCTTTAAAATAATGGTGATGAAATAATGTTGAACTGTTTCTAGTTATGCAGATGACACGTCACATTTCCACCTGTCACCGCCTTTAAACCGAGACAAATCACTTAGAATATATCAATGGCCTTTTATATTTATTGATCAACAGAAAATGTCTTATTTTTCCGAACATCTGTCACTGAATAAACACCGTATTAATTAAAGGACAAAATAAGCTCAAAAAGAAAGTACAATGATGAATAATACTTATTTGAAAAATATTCGGAGCTAACTCTACTTCCAACACGGTTGTGTGATTTCATTCGACCTCACCATGTTTGGTAAAGCAAATAATCTGTCACCTTGGCTGCATTCCCGTTGAGTTTATTTCACAGGTGCATCCTGTCTTCCCTGAGTTCTGGTGCAGGGGGTCACATTAATATCAACCCTGGGCTATCAAATTGATTTTGGAAGAGTGGAGACGCTGGATGGCAGGAGTTCATCACATAAACTTGGAGAACATTTAGCAAGCCGAGGGACTTAAACGCTAGGCCGCTAGGCCCAGGTGGCTGTGATTTACATCAGATTCAGTTTTGTCCTGTATTACAGCCCTGGAACGTAAAATCAAAAAAGCCAGATGCTCTTTCCAGCCTGTTCTCCGTCTTCAGTTCCCGAAAGGGAACCTGAGCCCATTGTTTTGAGCTGCAGGATCGTGACTCCAGTTCGTTGGGGAATAGAGACAGTGGTCCGGTAGGCACAAGGGGGGACCAGATCAGAGCAATGGCGCTTCTGGTTGAAATTTTTGTTGCAGTTGTAGTCCCATTCTAGGAGCTGCAATGGAGGCATTGCTCTCGCCTCAGTGGCTACCCAGGGTTGTCCCGGACACGAGACTAGCTCAACAGAATTTTTAATTTTGGTGGCCTAGTATAGAAGCAGATATTCGTGCTTTGGCTGCTGTCTGCTTTTCCTGTGTCATACAGCAAGAACTTCCGACAACCTCTTCAGAGCCTACTGCACCCACTGCCCGTCCACAAAGAATCCTGGTCTCAAATATCCATGGACCTAATTACAGGACTCCCATCCGCAAGGTAATACAATTACTCTTGTGACTGCTGATCGATTGTCTAACGCCTTTCGTTTCTTTCCTCTGCTCAAATTTCTCGCAGCCCTTGTGATCGCGGAGCTAGTACATCAGCATGTTTCGAAGATTCAAAGTACATTTATTATCAAAGTATGTATGCGGTATACAACCCTGAAATTCGTTTTCCCCAAACCTGTCAAGAAACAAAGAACTATGCAACTATCCTGTGCTGTATCCAAAGAGAGTTCTTCAGTTTAGTACCCACCCCGTCTACTGTATACTGGAAAACATCAAGCATCAACTCCCACACCGCGCACAAAAAATCACAACAAAAAAGAATGAAAAACACAGAATCAAAAGGTTCTGTCTGACATTCTGCCTGATTGAGGCATCAGCCAATGGACAAGCAGAGAGGATTAAATAAGACCTCGAGACAACTCTGTGATCTTTCGGTTCCACCAATGCTACTTCTGGAGCAGTTGCACCCTGTGCTGCTCCTTCAGAGGATTGTCTCCATTTGAGTGTCAGCTTGGGTACTAGCCTCCTCTGTTCCAGGACCAGGAATCAGAAATGAGCGTGCCTTCAGCACAGAGGTTCATTCGACGCTGCCTGCAGACGCAAAGAAAAATCAGGTTTGCTCTGCAATGGGCTTCTCGGCGTTAGCATCTTTATGTGAACTGCAGGGGCAGGCCAGAACCACGGTATTTATCACCCTGGGCAAAAGATTTGGCTCTCCATCCGAGATCTTCCTCTGCGGACCACTCTCACAAGCTGGCTCCCTGGTTTAGTGGCCCTTTCAAAGTGTTGAAGTCATGGATCCTGTGTGCTGTCACCTCCTGCTCCCTCGTTAGATGACCGTACTTTGTTTGCCGTCTTAGGCCTGCGGTCGCCAGTCCCAATGGATCCTGTTGCGAATCACCAGACCCCTAAGCGTTCCACAGCTCATTGATGGTCAGCCTGCATACTCGGTCTGCCGCCGGCTGGACTCTCTCCGGTTGCCTGGATGCATCAGTATTCAGTTGGGCCTGAAGAACTCTCCCGGGTTTCCGCACGGGATATATTGGATCCTGATCTAATTCATGAGTTCCCTCGCTGTCGTGCTGATCGCCGCCCTGGGAAACATCAGGAGCTGTTCCTCCGGGAGGGAGGTCCTGTTTGGAGTCTGGTCTATTCTGGAGTTGGTCAGCAGGGGCAGACAGATTTCCGAAGGGTTTCTTTTTCAGAACTCATTGGAATCGCTTGTTATTGATCATTGTCTGCGCATGTTCCCAATTAACGTGCGTGTACTTAAACCTTGCTTGCAGTACCTTATTTTGTTCAGTCGTAAAGTGCGATCGTGTAAGTATCAAGTATCTCCGGTAGATTTTGAGTCTTTTCTGTGTTTTTTTTAAAATGTCTGCCTACCGCCTGTCATTTCTGGATCTTATTTGTGCAGCAAGATCTTCGTTTACTGAATTTGTATTTCGATTACTGCATTTTTGGATTCGACTGGTTGCCTGTTTTGCTCATGTCTTCTTTTTGCCCATCTTGGCTAAAAGAAAGCAAAACTTGCTTTTGCATCTGCACATCAACTCCTATCTGCATCGTGGTATCTGGAAATTGTGATCACCTACAATCCTCAGTGGTACAGCAGTGCAGTGCTGGACCTCCAACCCAGAAACCTAGTTCGATTCCCGATCGAGCCATTTCCCTTACATAATTGCAAACCTCCAGCTCGAAGAAGTCAGTTCTGAATCCAAGCGGCTAATTTACCGCAGACCGATCCTAATCTTGTAGTTTAGCCTCCCATAAGGGACTTTGTCAATCGCCTTACTAAACCCCATGTAGCCGATATCGAATTCTGTACCCTCATCAGTCTCTCTCGTCATCTTCTCTATAAACTCAATCAAGGCACGATTTGCTTCGGACAATGACATATTGCCTCTCCCTAATTAAGGCAAGGGTTTTCAAACAGTCATATATCCCCTTCCTAAGAATTTTCTGCAGGTATTGCCCTACAACTGACGTTACTTGCCGGTCTACAGCTCCCAGGATCTTACCTTGTAACCTTCATAAATAGAGGTATAACATTAGCCATTCGCCAGTGCCTAGAATGGATATGAAGATACTGGTCAATAGCCTTCATTAACGGAGCTAAATCCCGCTAGGACCTGTGGGCCTATCGTCCTGATCTCTATATCCTTTTCCATGGTAACTACTGAAGCAAAGTACTCACTACCCCACTGACATACTCTGCATTCAAGCAAATGTCCTCTCTTTATCCAGGAGTGGTTCTACCGTCACTCTAATTCTCCTCTTCTTCTTAATGTATCTACATAATACCTGGGGATCCGCCTTAATGTTACTTGTCAAGGTCTTTTTTTGGACGATCCCAGCTCTCCTAATTCCCTTCTTTACCTCTTTTGTTGCTTCTTTATATTCCTCCTATGCTTGGTTTGATCCTGTTTTACATAAATTTCCTTTTTTCTTGACTAAGTTTATCATCTCTCTGGGCATCTAAGGTTCTCTTATCTTTCCATTCCTGCCCTTCCTTCGAACAGGAACGTAACGCTACTGTACTCTGTGCAATTGATCTTTAAACACCCTCTACATGACTGATTTTCCAATTTAAATCTTCGTAGTTCCTGGCCTAATGCCCTTGTAATTTGCCATGCTCGAATTTAAGACGCTCCCGTCAGGAATATACCCATCCTGAAAGTAACGGAGTTATGATCACTGTTCCCAACTGCTCACCACTGAAAGGTCAGTCACCTGGCCGAGCTCATTATTCAACACCAGGTCCATTACAGCCCCTCTTTTCGTTGGACAGCATACATACTGATTTAAAACATCCTATTTGGTACTCTTAACAAATTCTTCCCCATCTAAGCTCCTTGCACTAATAAGTCCCTAGTTTATGTTAGGGAAGTTGAAATCCCTTACACAACCGCCCTAATATTTTTATTCATTTCCTTAACCTGTTTACATATCGGTTTCTTAATGTCCCCGTGGCTATTGGGGGATCTAAAGTACAATCCCATCAGTGTGACTGCACCCTTTCTATTCTTGAGTTCTATGTTCTAAATGTCTTATAAAGGATAAGTGTCTTATCCCTCCTTTATGTCTTTCAGGAGTGCAGCTGTGATATTGTCCCTGACAACTCACCCCCACCTTTTACCCTCTTCTCTAACTTTTCTTAAACTTTGAAAACCAGGGACATTCATCATACATTCCTGGCCCTCTCTCAACCAAATTTCAGTAATAGCTACCATATCGTAGTTCTATGTACTGATCCATGCTTTTTCATCATCTTTTCCAATAATACTGTCCTTCAGTACTTTCACTGACATCTTCCTTCCTGTCCGATACTTCACTTACTGATCTGGCGCTCTGGTACACAGCCCACTGCGAAACTAGTTTAACCCATCCCGAGTAGAATTAGTAAAAGGCCCGGATAAGATATTGTCTCCCCTCTAGTTCAGGTGCAACCCGTACAGTCACCGCTTCCCCAGAAAAGGTTCTAGTGATACAAGAACATGAAACCTTGACCCCTGAGCCACCTGTGCTCACTGATTCCTACCTGAACTAGCCCGTGACACCGGGAGCAACCCGGAGATTATTATGTTGGGGATATATCTCTTCAGCCTCCTTCCTAACTCTATGTACTTTTTACATAGGACCTCTTGGACCTCCTCCCCCTTTCTGCTTATGTCATTGGTTCAATATGCACTACGAAACAAACTGTCATAGTCTCAGTGACAGAGTTCAGATATTTTTTTTATATTCATTTGGCTTTAACCAGGTCTTAATTAAGGACATAAAATCAAGGTCTGTAGAAGCAATCAATCATTTAAGACAAAAGTCTATTTGAAAGGGATCTCATATTTCTAAGTTACCTTAAACAGAGTTACCTGAAATAGTGCAACAGCGGATGCAGATTTTTTAGAATAGAAGGTTACTTCTGTTGACACCTTTAATATCATGGTTCAATCTGGGATCCCTTCGAGTGACGATGATCAGTTCAGGATGGGGAACAGAAATTTTCTCTTATATGATTTGCCTGCTTGTTGTTAACTCAACCAATAAAGATATTTGTTAGCTAATACATGTGCCCTCTGTACTTAAACGATAATTATTTCGGTGAGTTACCAGGAACAGACTTTTAAGCTCCCAGAGCCAGGCAATTCTTTACTTGGATTACAACCACTTGCTACAAATTTCTGCGAGGCATGATTATGGTGGATGGATGGAAACTTTTCTACTTAGCAGAGGTGTCGAAAACGAGATACGATATTTTATTGCCATGATTAGAAGCTTGGAGACAAAAGAAGGCGGCTCTTTTGTCTATTTCTACCTTCAATATCTTTAATTTCCCTTTCAGTGTTCTTTGGAAGCGCCTGTCCTGGAGTTACACGCAGACTTCGGTTAATTGCAGGAATGGGACGCGTTCTCGGGGATCCAGGTCTGGTCGTTATTCGACATGCCAAGAGTCGGCCTGAGAGTCTCAGTCGTGTTCGGAAGCCAAAGACTTCGGGACTCTGGAGACTGACAGATCGAGGATCAGTGTCATAGCAGGAGACTCGTGTGTCTTGGCGATGCCGGGAGATCTTTCGGTGTGGGCCCGAATACCTACGATCTTTACTATCTTCGGATACAGAGCTCGAAAAAGCGACAAAACGGACTTTAAACATCGTAAACCAGCGGGCTGTTGTTATATCTCCCGCTTGCTGTGAATAATGGGGGACACCTCCCTTTTCCTCTCCAGGGAAAGAGAGAAGCTCCGGTTTGTCGAATGTTGGATGAAATGCGAATCCTTTAGCATAACTTCGGTCTGTGTGTTTCCTATCGCTAGCCTGACGCTTGTACTAGTTAGCGGGTCCGCTTTCTGTTTTGCCGTTGGGGAACTGTTGTTCGCTGCCACTTCCGCGCGGGAGCAGAGGGCTAGGGGAGGGAATTTGGGGTTCTCGCGTTTAACTGTCGTTCATTATTTGGGACACTTCTTTGTTTCCGTGGATGTTTGAGAAGAAAAAGTATTTCAGGATGTATATTCTATACATTTTTCTAACATTAAATTTGACTATTGAAACTTTGAACCTTTGGCTGATCTGTAAATCTGGCCCAGCCAACTGCCGGTTGCTGGAATGACCATTCGCTGCAGAAGTGGTCACCAGGAATCAAAATGGCGTCCACCAGCTCCACCACCATGCTCTATACACATCAAATGATCCTGCATCCATACTTTATTTAATTAACTGTAACATGGTACCATTTAAACCAGCGACTTGTTTAGACTATTACCGGTTCCTGCTTGCCACTCACCTGTGCCTGTTTACCGAAGGCATTCAAGCCTCAGACCTCAAGCAAAGGCCATTTGAAATCGCCTTCTGAGCCTTCTCAGCTTTTCCCGAAACTTCTTGAACCTCAGTTTCACAACCTAATCCTGTTCCATTGAACAATGGCCGCTCGCACAATATCTGCCCCATTTAATCCTCCCTTCCTTTTACTGGCCAAAGTGAAACTTACGCACAACATAGTGTTTCCTGTTTTCGCACAGATCAAGGACATATAGATATACTTAGAAATCTCCAGCAGTGGTTTGGTAGCTTGTTCCCGCATGGATAATGGTGTTTGTTTCTACATCTGTTATAACCACTACACGCAAATTATATTTGTACTTGCTTTGAGTGCTGATTCTTGTTTGTGTTAACGTTTAATGTCCTTGCTATCCTCCGATTATGAGTGCTCATATTTTGCCACTTTAAGACTTGACCTGTCTTCTTTCCAAACTTTAGAAGTCACGTGTTCATTATGTTGCAAGTCTTCAGATACAGCATATTCCCACAATGTTCTGCTTTTAGTTGAGAAGTTGAGCATAAAATCACAGAACGATTGACGTAGGTTTTACAACATCAAAGTTGAAGAACGTAACGGTCATTTCATAATGTACGGTCTAGTAGTTGGGAGAGAAGACGGCCGGTTAGCTGACGTTAAAATGTACCGGTCATTTTCAATAATAAATCCATATCCTATGTTGTGTCCCTCTGCATTGACCTAAAATCCTCACAGCAGTATTTAATACAGTGTAAGATAAAAAAAAAAGATGAAAATTTTACATTGTTTATCTCAAGGTTATAAACAATATTACGGGTGATAGGACTTAATAGGCCCGTGGAGGATTTCCAACCATTATATTAGGTGAGCCTCAACATTTCACACAGCGTTAAGTTTGCTGCAGCTCTGGAAACTTCCATAGATTTGGAAAGCGATGCATGGAAACGTGGCGGGATTGTTGTACGCTATTTATTATCCTGTTCTGGCAGCGGTTGGAGTCCCAGGTATGGACGGAATCATTGAATTCTAGTGCATCCAATCGAGCTGAGAGTCGATAGTTAGTCAACAGGTTATCTTCCCGTATCCGTGCTATTATTTCTATTCGTGGACCATTTTAATTTTATCTCCGTCGTGCAATGCCATGAATTCTAATAGGATAGGTTTCTTGAAATTAATTGTGACAAGAGCATTCGATATAATCAATCTTTTCCCCAAAATTTCAGAAGATATAGTGCAGCATTCTCACAGTTTTCTGATGACTGCAGGACTGATCGCGTATGCATTCAGGGAAATTTGTCACAACTTTTGCTATTGTGGTTACACTTTCTATTGACAGCTGTCTCCTCCAGCTTCACTCACCGCCTTAAAAACTACATAACAGTGTGTGCGGAAATTGTTCCAAGATCCCTTAGGTTTGCATATTCCCAAGGCAAACCCATAAATCCACGATTTGCGCTGACCGATTTGAACGTCTTTATGACATTCTAATTATAGTTGTGCTCGTCCTGTTGGGTAGGGCATTTCTGAAATTTACAATGCAAATAGAATGCCGCAGACTAAGGAACTTGAATGTGTCTTTTTTACTGAATTAGGTAACTTGGTGACCATTGTTATCCTGTCGCGCGGAAGGTGTGGTCTCTCTCGCTGTATTACTCGATACCTGGTTGGCATGGCAGTGACGGATCTTTTGGTCCTCATCACGGCGGTGATATTACACAGGATCAGTATGTTGTACTTCCCGGTTCTGTTTCTCCATGCAACACCAGTATGCAGAATTCGAATTCCTCTCATCTCTGCAACCAAGGACAGTTCCGTTTGGTTAACTGTCGCCTTCACATTTGATCGGTTTGTGGCGATTTGCTGGCAAAAGCTAAAAACGAAGTATTGCACCGAGAGAACGGCTGCTATTGTTATAGGAGTGGTTTGCGCCCTGTCCTTTGTGAAAAACATTCCAATGTACTTTGCAATTGAACCCTTGTACATAATCAATAATGTCCAGTGGTTTTGCAATTTTAGGTTAAGTTTTTATTCCAATATTTTATGGATAGCATTTAACTGGATTGACTACATCCTAAATCCGTGTGCGCCTTTCATGCTGATGTTGCTGCTGAACTTGCTCACCGTTAGGCACATTCTAGTGGCGAGCAGAGCCCGCAAGAGACTCCGTGTTCACAACAATGGAGAGAAACAGAAGGACTCTGAAATGGAGAGTCGAAGGAAATCTATTGTTTTACTCTTCACTATCTCGGGTAGTTTCCTCGTGTTGTGGGCTACTCGTGTTTTAAATTTTTTATTTGTTCAGTTTACAAACAGCAACTTTTCGACCGGTTCAAGCCCCAGCAATCCAAGATTCATTCTCCAGGAAACCGGAGTCATGTTGCTACTTCTAAGTTGCTGCACCAACACGTGTATTTATGCAGGCACTCAAAGAAAGTTCAGAGATGAATTTAAAAATGGGTTTAAATATTTACTTAATCTAATTAGTGAAAAATAAAGGAATTAAGATGGATGCGCTATTTGCACTTTTCAAAGACTATTGGTCGGGAGAATCATCCTGTCTTTATTCATTCACAATGTACTATGTTTCAATACAAATGGAGCGCTGGCCAAGTCTACCACGTCCTCACAGAACCACACAGAATATAATTTAAAATATCACAGAAATCTTAGTGTCTTTTGACGATGTCTTCTGTATGGATTGTCACAAGTTCCCGTGTCTCACCACCGCTAGGACAGGACCACTGTTGGAATACTCACATTATTTAAGTGGTCTACCTGGTTTATCAAACCCTTCCGACATTTTTCACCCGTCTAGCTACTGTCAACTGTCTGTGGCTTACCTATTAAGTGCCTTGTTTAAAAAAGTTCTCAAATATAGTAATTATATTAGACTTTAAGAAATAGGAGCAGAATTATACCATCTGGCCCATCGAGTATGCTCCGCCATTCAATCATAGCTGATCATTATTCCTACCCCCTCGACCTTAGTTCTCGGCCCTCTCCACGTAACCTTCGATGCCTTGTGCAATCAAGTACCTATCCTTCTCTACCTTAAATACACCCAACGATCTGGCCTCCACAGCTGCATGTGGCAGCAAATTCTACAAATTCACCACCATTTAGCTAAAGAAATTTCTCTGCATTTCTGTTTGTAAAATGTGCCCCTTTAAACTGAGGCTGTGCCCTCTTGTTATAAATTCTCCCACTATGGGAAAAATTCTTTCCACTTCTACTCTGTCTAGGCCTTCCAACGTTCGAAAGTCTTCAATGAGATCCCCCCTCATTCTTCTGATTTCTAGCGAGTACAGACCCAGAGCAATAGATCATTCTTCGTATGATAACTGTTTCATTCTTGGATGCATCATGGTGAACCTCCTCTGTACCCTCTCCAATACCAGCACATCTCTTCTAAGATGACGGGCCCAAAATTGTTCACAATACTGAAGGTAAGGCTTCACCAGTTCCTTATAAAGCCTTAACATATCCTCCCTACTGTTGTATTCTAGACCTCTTGAAATGTATGCTAACATGGCATTTGCCTTCTGACTCGACCTTCATGTTAATCTTTAGGATGTTCTGCACTCGTGTTCCCAATTCCTTTTTCAACTTAAATTCTTGGAGTTTAGCCCGTTTTGAAAATTTGTTTCTACTACCAAAGTACATGACCTTGCACTTACCAACATTGTATTTAATTTGCTACTTTCTTGCCCACTTTACTAATCTGTCTAAGTCCTTCTACGTCTTAACCAGTTCCTCAACACTACCCGCCCTTCCACAAATTGCGGTATTCTCTGAAAACATGACAACAAATCCACCTATTCCGTCACCTAAATCATTTATATAGAGCATAAAAAGAAATGGTCCCAACTCCGACTCATGTGACGCATCACTAGGCACTGGCAGCCAACCAGAAAATGATCCTTTTATGCCCACTCTTTGCTTTCCTCCCAATCATCCAAGACTCTAAACATGTTCGCAACTTTCCTGTAATACCATGGGCTCTTAACTAGGCGAGCAGCCTCATGTGTGGCACTTTACAACATCCACTGTATCCCCTTTATCTGTTCAATTTGTAATCTCCTCAACGATTTCCAACAGGGTCGCCAGAAGGGATTTCTCATGAAGGAAATTATGCTGACTTTGTACTGCCTTGTCCTGTGTCACCAACTACTCCATCACCTTATCCTTAATAATTGACTCTAATGTCTTCCCAACCACAGAGGTCAGGCTAACTGGTTTATAATTTCCTTTCTGCTGCCTTCCTCCTTTCTTTAAGAGTGGAGTACACTTGTAATTTTCCAGTCCTCTGGCACCATGCCCGAGTCAAATCATCTTTGAAAAATTAGTTCTATTGCCACCATAAACTCTAACGCTACCTCTTTCAGAACCCTAGAGTGCAGTTCATCTGGTCCGGGTGATTTATGCACTTTTAGGTCTTTCAGCTTTTCGTCAGCTTTTTTCTGGTGATAGTAACTCTACCCACTTCTCTTCCTTCACACACTACAACATCACGCATACTTCTAGTGTCTTCGACAGTTAAACCTGATGCAAAATACTTATTTAGTTAATCCACTATCCACTTGTCCCACATTATTATTTCTCCTGCCTTATTTTCTAACGGTCCAAAATCCATTCTCAAGACACTTTTATTTTTACCATACTTGAAAAACTTTTATTATCTACTTTAATATTATTTTCTAGCTTGTTTTCAGTTTTCATCTTTTCCCTTCAAATGATTTCTGATCTCATCACCTCGTCTGTCGGCGCTTACTGCGTACAAATATTTCTATGTGTTGTTACATGATCACATTTTGAACACTGGACAGTGGGATGATAATCTTGTGAGTGAGATGATGTAATTGTCTCATGACCGTGATGTGATGTTATGTCACGTGATGATATGTTCCCAACAGGTTTTAAACCAAAGCCTGCGACTGTGACGCATTCTCATTTTATATTTATGTGCAACATTGTTGTTGCCGGTCGGAGGTGTGGAGGCTCCACCAGTTTTGTTAGTTGCGCGTTTATTTTTCCCTTACAGAGAGTGAAGGCATTACCGGAGTTATCTGAGTTTGAAAGATCGGATATAGTTAATGTCGTTCTGCATTTTGCGGAATGATAGAACTTTGTAAATTCGTTCAGGAGTTGTGGCATGCACATTTGAGTTAAACCCCTGCAAAGTTGGGAAGGTCTGTGCAGTGACCACCCTCCTGTCAAAAAGTAAGATCCTTTTATTTCCACGTGATTTCTGCGAACAAGGTATCTCCCAGCTGTGAGATCGGCAGATTCTTTGTTACTTCGAAGGAATTGTTGTTTCGGGGAAGTCTCTCCTTAATGACTGTACAAATCACATGGACTTTTGAATTTATCACTTCTTGAATTTATCAAGTCTGTGCTTGGATCAGAACACGTTAAGAACAGTTTCTAAGTTCGACTGTTTGTTAGATATTGCCGCCTAACTGTTAACTTCCGGTTAAGTTAGTCGCTGGTTTGCTTTTCTAAATTCTGATCCGAGGTTAATAAATTACAGGATTTGTTTTAAACCCTGTCTCAGTTTCATATTCTTTGCTGCTGTATTACACAACTGTGTAAGAATAAATCTAACAACCAAAAACCTTCTTAACCTTTCTTTTGCTTACCTGAACCAAATGTCCATTTGTTTTGATATCATGATTTTGGCTAATGATTTTGATATCTATGATCTATATCACACATATTTTCATGTACTTTTATCAGCCTCCTTCACTCTGAGGCACTCAACGTCGTCTGTAACTAAACTGTTGTAAACCAGGCAACATTATTTTTATTCTCTTTAGCACAGTCATATTCTCTTGTACCGTGTCTGTCAGAAGTTTCCAAGTGTTGTCTAACTAGTGCTTTGCGATATTACGTTCCAGCTCTTATATGCTGTGCCTGGACCTATGCAAGAAAACATGCTACGGCTTTCAAAGCTCGAGGAAATATGAGCCTGAATAGCCATGTCTTTCTGTTCATCAAAATTCCTTAGTGCCCTCTCGTTTACTGTATTCTCACTTTCGCTATATGTCTTCCCAAAGTGCGTGACTACACACTTGTCAGGATTAATCGTTATCTTCTAATACTCTACTCTTTCTCATTTTACTTATTATTTATTTATGCAACTTAGTTGCAGCTTTTGCAACTTTATCAGTCTTCTTCATCTTTTTAAGCATATCACCCCTCCTGGGGACATGGCTGAAGGTTAATTGGCCCTATGACTTCCGCTTTCTCCACAAGACAATATATGAGCATCATTGATAGTTGCAGAGTCAGGCTATATGGCCAATCTAGTTTGTGCAACTGTTTAATCATCGCTGATCCATTCTTCTTCTCGGTCCAATCTCCTGCTTCCTCCACCCCGCCTTGTCTCTTTCAGCCGTGACAAACAAGAATCCACTGCTTTAAATATACTGAAACGCTTAGCCTCCACCACTGACTGTGGCAACGAATGTCACAGATCCACCACCCTCTGGTTAAAAAAAAACCCTCCAAATCTCTGTTCTAAAAGAACGTCGTCTATTCCGAGGCTGTGTCCTCTGGTCTTTTACACACCCACATGAGGAAAGATCCTCTGAACATCTACTCTTTTTACCATTCAATAGGTTTCAATTAGGCTACCACTCTTCTTCTAGGTGAAGTTCCTCCCTCTTCCAGAAATGAGGTCCTTGGAACTTCTGTTGGCGTTTCTGTAACCCTGGGGTTTTACCGTAAGGGTTTCTAGCCTCGTACCCTATCCTCCTCCTTTTGCAGCCGGGACAGGGATCGTCAATGGCGGATTCAACTTTATTAGTATCATTCATAAATTTATTCTTTGATTCATTACTCTTTGATTCCACTCACAAGCTTCTGAATAGGCTGCTGCGATGGCTTCATGGCTGTGGACTCACTTTCGTGAACTTTATTTCCAAAATGTTACTTGTTTACTTTATAGCCTCTGCGTGATGTGTTCTGCATTTCGAAAACTGGATCGTATTTTTAATGGGTTCAATTGGGTTTCCTTCTTTTTGTGGCTGCTTGTAAGAAAACGAGTTTCAAGGTTATATATAGTAGACATACTTTAATATGTGTACTTTGAACTACGAGGTCAATTTGGGATCAAATTTGACAGTTCGCCGTGGGTTTGAAATGGCTGAAACTATTGGATCAGATTTTCATACCAGGCTTTGTCAAATGCTGTATCTAAAAGATCTGCTTCCCTGCGTAAAACCTGTCAAAACTTAAAGCAGTGTGACAGGATTTCCCTGGACAAAACAAAGAAAGAAACACAAAAATTACAAAAACAAAAAAGAAGCAACAACAAATAAAGATACTTAGTAAGTTCGGCCTTTTCAAATGTAAATACACCTTGTATTTCAGAAAAGACTCTAATAAATTTTCGATGATGTGGTCCTGGGATTACTTGAAATTATGTGCTTGTGGAGAATAATCCACACTTCGACACTTATGTGCAACACGGTGGTTACCCTTTCATCTTTTTACTACTGACATGGTACAAACTCACAACGTATCTTACCCTAAATTCACTGCCCTTCGCACATGTCCCCTTCGTGAAAATAGATAAGATATCCATTTAAGAACAGGCCCATATTTCCTGACTCCTCAGATGGGTTGTTCATGTGTTCTGGAAAGTGTCTAAACATTTTCCAATGTGCGCTCTTGCGCATAATAATATTGCAGAGTGACGTAGGGTTCTCTTAATCTAGTGATGAAGTATAAGTCATTGCTAATTCTTGCACAAACGAAATACGGAAAGTGTCTCTATGAGCCCTCAACGACATGTATCAATGTAGTTGCATTTTTTATCAAACCTTCAATTTCATTTTGTCCACTTAGTTTCACTAATCTTGACATATCTGCCTTTCACACTTGCTGTAATGTTCTGGTTCTGAACTCCCTGTTTTGGAAGATCTCCACCATTCAGAAGTCATTTAAGTTGCAAACAACGGATCCAAATATAAATTTTCGAGGTCTTCTCTTACACTATGACCACCAGTTTTTCCCAAATTATGAACTTGACTTGAGAAAAAGAAACTTTACCACCTTTCCATTGGAATCTTGCATCCTATGGAATTATTGTGAACTTCCCCAAAATATATTCTGACCTGCAATTCCACCGCCTATTTCGTTTCATTATGAAGCTAAAGAGAACTAGAAACGCTTCGATGGTCGAGTTTTACCTCACTTGCTGTCCCGTAAGAAGTTCTGCTCAATCTGAGTGTAAGGGAATCTCAGTCATTTTCATCACTCCAAAGCTACATACTTCAATTTTGTGCACGAACCTCTTTTCTGCAAATGCAGCTGAAAGAAGAATGATCCCAGATCTCTAATAAGTCACCTTACTCTAAAGTCATGAACTCAAGAGAGTAGTCCAGAAGAAAACGGAACTTTGGGTTCACCAGGTCCATGCCAGACCAAAATCATTTCTGTATAAATCCGACTTAACCTGCGAAGGCTTCGTGGTTCAAGTGTTCATCCATGTTCCTTAATTTTTTGATAAGTATGTCTTTTGTCCTACCTATATTTGATTTTCCAAAACGCACCATTTACATTTTTTACTGGAATAAATTCCATCTAACAACGCCCCACCGAGTTTTCAATTTGATTGTTACCCTTCTGCTACATTTGACAAAATTCATCATCAACCACAACAGCAAAAGCTGCAATACTATCCGGAAGCTTTAATAACATACCTCCTACGATCAGATACAAGTCAGTTATACTGATCATGAACAGCAAAGGCACCTATGGCACCAAATTTAACATCAGGAAAGATTTCCTCCAGCAGCACACTTTGCCTCCCATCGTGAAGCCACATTTGGACCCAATTAGCCTGTTTACCTTCTGGATAAGTGTATCAAGCGGATTATTGTCAAATATATAGATTATGATCATTATCTATCGTCTTACTGCATCGATCCCTTTTCTTATGCTCACAAAATAATAAGCAAATGAGCGAAACAAGGCTTCTCTTCGAAAACCATATTTTCCATTCTAACTACATCAATTATTGTAAATCCCGGTCCTTTGAATTTTTTACAGTGGTGTCCCTATCAATGTATCGTCGCCGATAATAAAATAAAACAAAATAGCTGGGCCTAGAACAGAGTCGCATTACCCACTCAATCACATTTATTTTATTTGTGCACAGGAGAACAGCATGGCACATGTCACTCCACAGCTCTGAATTCAGATAAAAACAACTGATACCTTTGTACGAATTTACTTCTCAGTTATGGATATTGACCATTTGATAAATTATGCATGTTTGAATTTCGAACTTGCAAGATCAATTGGTATTCACAATAGCAATATTAAAGTCTACATGGACTACAAACTGACAACCGATGACACTTTAAAATTAGTAAAACAATTTTCACTGAGTATTTGGGTGTGCTTCAGATCCTTCCGTTATATTCCTATCTCGTCTGTCTCCACAACCCCCCAACTGTGTTACAAGAGCTGTGGTCCTCACAGCTCTTTTCCAAAATGACATCCTTTCTGAGCATCCCCCACTTGTCCAGCTTGATCGCTTATCTCGTCTGCAGTGAGCAAGGTTGCTCCGGCGGTATCACTTCAAAGGTATGGATTGACTACTACTGCCTCAAGCTTAACTTGCCTGGATTTTGTATTTAACCCTTACTTATCCGCTATTTCCACACTCTCTCGTTTTTGTCCTGGAGAAGACTTGACACATTTTTCTGAATTTCTTTATCCCATTGACCGTATTGGCAATTCTCCTGAATATATAGTTCCTTTAGAGAGCACCCAACACCCTGACAGAATAGCATCGGCCGGAGCTGACTTCATACACTGGGGCCATCTCCCCCCATCTCACCGTGTATGAAGGCCGCCTGCTACCCTCAACTGATTTAGCCCCGTTTGTCGAAGAGGTATACCGGGTTATGACCGCTTTTTCATGCAAACAGACTCTTGAAGACACATCTGAGAACTGACTGTCCAGCGGAGACTAAAGGTGAGTGACATGCATCAGAATAGACACATAACCTCTTGACCAGAGGTGCTGCCCTACTCAGGATACACCCTACAACCCATCACATACAAATAGGTGTCAGAATAAATTCTATTTCAAGATGCAGAAATGAGCTCCAGTTTGGGGCCCAGCATTGGCGGATACCGGCACTGTCTTCCAGGATTACGACTCTAGCAGATCAAACAGTTGATGTTGCATTTCTTGCGATGGGTGAGAGGCTCTCCTTTTCGGTTATACCCAGGGCCTTTATTGGTATTGAACTGTGAGCTTTAGTCCGAAATATCTGATCCTCATCTGCCGCATCAGGCTGTAGTTATCCGAGTTCATCAAAGCATCTGGAAAGCATTAAAGTCAGATCACATTGGAATACTGTGTGGCAACAAAGATCTGCTGTTGCTGCCTTAGCAAAGGAGTTATCACATTTGTTCTCTCTAATTATTTCATCCTCCTTTTGGCATGAGCCGGAAGTTTTATAACAACAATTGCAGTAGCTAATTGAAAAGCAGATGAACATTCATAGTAAATTCGCCGTATTCTTTCAAAGATCCCAAATAAGGTGAGAAATCCACGTCAATCGACGCCGGCTTCTCCTTAGACATTAACTAGCTGCAGTTTACAACTGAACCAGGGCTGCAAAGAAGATTTTCCAGAGAACCACAGAACACTACAGGCCATTCGGCCCCTCTAGTCTGTGAAAACTTTTCTCGCTAGTCCAATTGACCTGCAGCCAGTCCATAATCCTCCAGACCACTCTCATCCATGTATATATTTAATTTATTCTTAAATCTTAAGAGTGAGCCCGCATCTATCACGTCAGAGGGCAGTTCTTTCCATACTCCTACCACTCTCTGAGTGAAGTTCCCCCGAATGTTCCTCCTAAACATTCTGGCCCATTTTCCAGTTGATCCAGTTCCCTCTGCAATGTTCCACCTTCACTCTAAAGCCACGTCCTCTCCTATTTATCTCTCCTAATCTAAGTGGAAAGAGCCTATTCACAGTTACTCTTTGTACCCCTCAGAATTTCGTAAACCTCTATCAAATCCCCCTCATTCTTCGACACTCCAAGTAATAAAGTATTACCCTGTTCAATATTTCCTTGTAACTGAACTCCTGAAAACACCGCAACATCCTCGTAAATCTTCCCTGGACTCTCTCAATCTTACTGATATCCTTCATATAGTTAGGTGACCACGATTGTACACAATACTCCAAATCTGGCCTCACCAATATCTTATACAACCTCACTATAGCATGCCAACTCCTATACACGGTACTTTGATTCATGAATGCCAGGATGCCAAAAGCTTTCTTTACAACCCTGTCTACCCGTGACGCCACTTTCAGGGAATTATGTATCTGAACTCCCAGATCCCTTTGTTCCTCAGCACTCCCCAGCACTCTACCATTTACTGTGTATATGCTACCTTGATTTGCCCTTCCAAAATGGAACACCTCACATTAAATTCCATCTGCCATTTTCTGGCCCATTTTTCCATTTGATCCAGTTCCCTCTGCAATCTTTGAAAGCATTCTTCGCTGTCCCCAACGCCTCCATTCTTAGTGTCATCAGCAAACCTGCTGATCCAAATTACCAGATTATCATCTAGATCATTGTTATAGACAACAAGCAAGAATCGTCTCAGCAGACAGATCCCTGAGGCACACCACTAGTCACATGCCTCCAGTCTGAGAAGCAATCATCCACTACCAGTCTCTGTCTTCTCCCACACAGCCAATTTCGAATCCAGTTTACAATTTCTCCATGGATACCTAGTGTCCGAACTACATACTTTGTAACTTCCCATGTGGGTCCTTGTCAAAGGCCTTACTAAAGTCCATGTAGACAACATTCACAATCTTTCCTTCATCTACTTTCTTGGTAACCTCCTCGGAAAACTACAAGCTTCGTTAAACACGATCTACCACGCACAAAGCCATACTGACTATCCTTAATCAGCGTTTGGCTGTCCAAGTACTTGCATATCTGATATCTCAGAACACCTTCCAATAATTTACCTACTACTGATTTCAGGCTCACCTGCCTCGAATGACCTGGTTTACTTTTGGAGACTTTTTAAAACAACGGAACAACATGAGCTACCCTCCAGTCCTCCGGCACAGCATTCGTGGCTAAGGAGACTTTAAACATTTCTGCCAGAGCCGCTGCAATTTCTACTCTAGTCTCTCTCAAGTTCCGAGGAAAAATCATGTCAGGTCCGGGGGATCCTCTTGAGGACCAATGTTGTCCCTTACTATGTTTTTACCCTAGATATACTTATAGAAACCCTTCGAGTTTCACGTTATCTGCCAAAGCAAACTCATGTCTTCTTTTTGCCTTACTGATTTCCTTTTTTAGTATTTTCTTAGATTTTCTATACTCTTCAAGTATCTTATTTGTTCCTTGTTTCCTATACCTGATATAAACCTCTTTCTTTTTCTTAACCAGATCGCCAATATCCCTTGAAAACCAAGTCTCCCTGTACCTGTTAACTTTGCTTTTCCTCCTGGCAGGAACATGCAAATTCTGCGTTCTCAAAATTTCGCCTTTGAAGGCCTTGCACTTAGTGAACACATCCTTATTAGAAAACAACTAATCTCCAACCACACCCCTAGATCATTTCTCATTTCCACAAAATTGGCCCTTTTCCAATTTAGAACCTCAACTCGAGGACCAGACCCATCCTTATCCATAATTGACTTGAAACTAATGACGTTATGGTCACTGGACCCAAAATGTACGCCTACACATACATCTGTCACCTGACCTGTCTGGTACCCTAATAGGAAATCAAGTACTGCATCCTCTCTCGTAGGTATCTCTATTTATTGCTTTAGAAAACTTTCCTGAACACATTTGACAAACTCCAAGCCATATAGCCCTTTCACAGTGTGGTAGTCCCAGTCAATATGTGGAAAGCTAAAATCCCCTACTATTAGAACTTCCTGTTTCTTACGTCGGTCTGCTATCTCTCTGCAGATTTGCTCCTCCAATTCTCTCTGACTATTGAGCAGTCAATAATATAACACTATTAGTGTGGTCATACCTTTCCCGTTCCTCAGCTCCGTCTTCTGGACTGTCCTGTCCAGGCTCAGCTGTGATATTTTCCCTGACTAGTAATGCCACTCCTCCCCCATTCATCCACTCCTTCTATCACGTCTGATACACCGAAACCCTGGAACATTAAGCTGTCAGTCCTCCCCCTCCTGCAACCAAGTCTCACTAATAGCAATAATGTCGTAATCCCATGAGCCAATCCACGTCCTAAACTCATCTGCCTTACTTACAATACTCCTTGCATTGAAATGGATGTACCTGAGAACATTTCTATCTCGTACAAAGCTTTGATTTCTGTCTGTACATGCAGCCCTCGCCTGACCTTTATCCTCTTCGACCGCACGATCTGCTGCAACACTCTGGTTCCCATCCCTCTACAAATCTAGTTTAACTCCCCACCCCCAACCCCCCGGAGCAGCACTAGCAATTCTACCCGCATGGATGTTAGTCCCCCTCCAGTTCAGGTGCAAACTGTCCCGTCGGAACAGGTCCCACCTTCCCTGGAACAAAGCACACTTGTCCAGAAACATGAAGCGTTCCCTCCTTGCACCATCTCCTTAGCCCCGTACTTAGCTGCATTATATTCTTATTTCTAGCCTCCCTAGCACGTGGCACGGGTAGCAATTCTGATATTGCAACCCGGGTGTCCTGCCCTTCAAGTATCCCATCGGGAGAGAAAGCCAAATAGAATGACACACGAGATTAATGACAAACGGGTAGAATTAAAATTGCATAGGCGCTTGGATATAGTTAGGAATATCAATATTTAACGTAAACAGAATTTCTGTGGTACTGGTGGCCTGGATGCGGAAATGTGTCAACGTTGCCTTGGCCCGAGAGGAGAATTGAACCCATGGCCAGGCTGTTAGCAGATAAAGCTGCTCATTCGGTCATCCCATGTTTATCCCTGCCATATCCACCATTTCTATGGAATCTACCATATCGAAAAATCAATTTCCATGTTTCTTAACGTGAAAGAAAGATAAACCATACATTTAGATTAACATTTTCGAAAATGTATTTTATATTTAATATAACATAAATATATGATAATTTTATATATTTTATTTATAATATATAAATATCTGGTATTATAGGCATAACCACTGCAAGCATCAATAAATTTTGTAGAATAATTAACAAATGATCTAGAGAGAAATGAATACCCAGTGGGACTATTCCTTGGTCTAAAAACAGCATTTGACATCATTGACTATAAACTATTGTTAAAAAAATGTAGAAAGATATGATATTAGAGGGCTGGCAATTAACTGGTTAAGTAGTTATTTGGAAGACAGGTATCAGTATGTACATATAAACAGCTCGAAATCAAAGCTTTTGTGGGTAACTTGTTGGGTTCCATAAGGTTCAGTGCTTGGTCCATTGCTGTTCATTTAAAGAAATGTTTAGATACCAGCAAATTATCACTGAATTTAATAGTTGGAAACCGTGTACCAAACTTACACAGTAAACTTGGAATGAATGATAAAATTTCTGAAACAAAATTCTTAAGAGTGGTAATAGATAGCAAATTAAGCTGGAAACCACAAATAAATAATGTCAAAGTAAAAATGTCAAGATCTATTGCAATAATATACAAAGCACAAGATCTCTTAAATCAGGAATCTTTATATATATTATACTGTTCACCTATAGTACCATACATGACTTATTGTGCAGAGATTTTGGGAAATACGTACAAAATAAATACAAATTCAGTTTTTCTACTCTAGAAGGAAGTTATACAAATTATAAATAAGACAAATCATTATAAGCCAACCAATCCACTATTTATTCAACTGAACACTTTAAGATTCAGAGATTTCGTAGATGTTAAAATAATACAAATTAATGTATAAAGTAAACAATGGACAGCTACCACAATGTATTCAAAGAGAAATTCAACATCCTTTGAGAGGAACATGTATACTTAAAAAACAAAGCATAGGAACAAATGTAAAAAAAAACATTCCATTTCAGTCAGAGGGGTGAACCTATGGAACAGCTGTAGTAAGAATTTAAAAACATGCACTACACTTAACAAGTTTAAAAATTATTCAAACAATATTTAATAAATAAATATAATCGCTTGATTTAAAATGAATGGGAGTAATGTTGACGTCTCGGCGGTGGGACTGCCGCCGTGTGTCGGTGACCACAGTGACGCGGGGACTTAGGGCGTGTACATTGCCACAGAGGAAATGATTGGCTGGTATGATAGGACACCAGAAGAGTTGCCAGCCGCTGGGGGCGGAGATTTTCGAGGGCGGGTACTATCGCTTTTGAAGGATGAAGGAAGGAAGTGGTCAAATATGGAATATCTAATTAGTTCCCCTCTTCCACGGAAGGGGAAGAGTTTGGAATTGGCGTCAGCCATTAACTGCTTGGTGAACAGGGCGGCGGGTCCTCGTCAGAAATTAATAATTTTCTCAGTGAGGACTCCCACCCGCGAAGGGGTGGATGATTTTGGACCTGGATAGACATGTCTCTCGGCTGCTGTGTGAGTGGCAGTGTTCTGAGGAAGGGAAGCGGCAGAGATTGGTTGACAGTTTGACAGGGGTGGCAGCTGAGGTAGTAAAAGGCGTGAAAGGTAGCAAACCTTGGCTTCCTGGAAGGAGTATCTAGAAGTATTGGAGGAAGCTTTTGGTCTGACAGGGGACACAGTGGAGCTTTTGGAGGAATTCAGAGCCTGCATCAGGAGAAAGTGGAAAAGCTTTATGAGTATCTTTTCGGGCTAGAGCGAAGGCTAAATTGTTTGAGGCGACGGGGATCATTCCGGAAACAGAGGTGAATCAGATAAGGATAGACAAGATATCCCGAAGCGCGCAGAGGCATGATGTGATGCTACGTGTCTCCAGCAGTCCCGTAATCGCAGCCACCCATCGTTTGTTCAGTTGCTCAGAGAGGTGAAGGAAGTGGAGGATGCATTGGAGTCGGAAGAGGGATCCGTCAGTACGGTGCAGTTTTCCGTGGTAGCCCTCCGTGTACTGAAGTAACTGGGGCTAGCTCCAATCGGGAGATAGTGGGTGGGGGGATGTCGTGGGACGTGGGGTCACGCCGCGTGAGGGGTTTGGCAGGAAGGGACCCTCCCTGAAGCGTCGAGCTACACAGAGGCCCGGGGGGAGGCCGAGGTCTCGCGAGACGAGGTGTGCGTTATAACTGTGAGGAAGAGGGACACTTCAGGCGAGAAGGCGACCGGCCGGGACCCCCTCGTAGGGTGACTCCTCGGGGGTCCCAGCAGGAATGGGGGTCGGTAAATTTAGAGGAGACCCAGTGAGGGAACGACTTGGAGTTTCTGGGCAAACACTTTCCCGACAATGCTTGACGGGACCCTGAAAGGAAAAGACGTTATTCCAGAACGATTGGTGGGACCACGATCCTGTGTGTCGATCCAGATAGAGGAAAGAGATGCAAAAGCCATACTTGACACGGCGTCGCGGGTCACGCTATTGTACCGGTCGTTCTACCATGTATTTGTCGCACTGACCCTTGACGCCCTTCAGTGCCCTAGAAATTTGTGGCATCAGTGCCGGTGATTACCCACACGATGGTTATTTGGCCGTGAGGCTGGAGTTCCTAGAGGTCGAGGTGGGAGTGTCTGAGGTTCATGAGGCCTTGGTGCTGGTTTGCCAGGACCCAGTTGCGACTGGAGGTGTGTCAATTCTGGTAGGGACCAACACCCCTTTTGTGCGGAGACTCCTGGAGGCCTGCAAGGAGAAGGCGGTTGAGGACTTTCTGGAGGCCCTCTCGGTGCGTACAGTGTTTCAAGCCGCCTTTAAGGAGGCTTGTGGTCGATGGGACGGGATACGGCATTGGAAAGTGGAACTCTATGGTGTGCCCAGTCGAAGCCCAGGGCGGTACGAGCCGGTGAAGTAGCAAGAGTGATGGGGATCCCCAGATACTCCGGAGTGCCTGAGGGTGAAGTCTTTTTAGTACGACCTCGAGGGGGAATCGAGATTCCCGCTTGGGGAGCTGGAGAGACCCAAGCTGCAGAAGCTCCCGGAGATACAAGCTGGCCGCAAAGTGGTGAGCATCAGGAACACCACGCAACGGGAGTTCACTTGTAAACGAGGGATGCCCCTGGCGCATTTGTTCCCGGTGACGGTGATGCATAGTGCTGGTGATGCCTGTGCCGGAGAGTTGGAATCGGAGGATGGTAGAGCAGATGTCGGCAGTGAAAGACGTTTTCTCCTAGACGAGGTTGACGTGGGTTGTTCCAGGGGCACTCGCCACACCATCCGGATAATTGAGGACACCCGTTTCGAGAAAGGTGGCGGCGACTGACCCCTGCAGACGTGGAGGATGTGCGGCGGCAGTTGTGTAAATTGAAGGAAGCTGGGGGTCATTACGGAGTCTCGCCGCCCTTATGCGTCTCCGATAGTCGTGGTCAGGAAAAAAAGAAAACGGGAAGAGTCGAATGTGTGTGGGCTATAGGACAATGAATAGGTGCATCGTCCCTGGCAATATACGGTTCCCATGGTCGGAGACCCTCTGGCCTGTCTGAGTGGGGCGAAGCGGTTCAGTGTGTTAGATTTGAGGAGTGGATATTACCAGATCCCGATGAGCGAGGCGGATAAGAAGAAGACGGCCTTTATATGCCCTCTGGGATTTTACTTGTTCGAAAGGATGCCCCTGTGTATATCGGGGACACCTATCACCTTCCAGAAGGTTCATGGAGAAGACCGTGGTGGATATGAACTTGCTTGAAGTGCTGTTATATTTGGACGACCTGACAGTATTTGGATCTATCTTGGAAGAGCATGAAGCGAGGCTAATGAAGGCGCGTAACCGGCTGAAGGATGAAGGGTTAAATCTTTCCCTGGACAAGTGCCAGTTTTGCCAGACGTCTGTTGGCTATGTTGGACATATAATCTTGCGGACAGAGTAGCTACAGACCTGACTAAGATCGAAGCGGTGACCATCTGGCCGAGGCCCCAGACTCTGAGCGCTCTGTGCTCGTTCTTGGGGTTCTGTGAATAACACCGAAGATTCGTGAAGGACTATGCCAAGGAGAGCTATTCCTTGAACCAGCTTCTGCGTGGCTATCCTCTTCTGGGACAGAAAGGGAAAGGGTGGAGGGGACGGGAGAATATTTGAACCATTCAAAGCCCCTCAGACTGTGATGGGATGACCACTGTGGAGCGGCTATTCAGTCACTGACGGAGATGCTGATTCAGGTGCCGGTGCTGCCTTTTGCGGACCCCCGATTCCTCTACGAGCTACGCACCGATGAAGGTCGGGAGGGGTTAGGGGCCGACTTGTATCAGGATCGGGGTGAAGAATGTGTGGCTTCAGTACCATGTACATGCTGCATACGCTAATCTACAGAAGAAGGGAACTGTTTTTAGAGCTCAGTTCAAGATTAGTTTAGATTAGATTAGCTCAAGGTACTTTAAGTCAAGTTATTCCCCATCCCCTTTGCACCCCTGCACCTCCTATCTTCCGTAGTGCTATTGAAAACCGCCGTCCGTGGCATGGCACTGACTGACGACACATTAGAGGCAAGTGGGAAATTAGTCGGGAGGGACGGGTAGATAAGGAAATCGTGTTGAGATAGTTCACTGCGAAAGACAGAGAGTGGGGGTAGCGCAAGAGCAGAAAAGATCTGTTCAGAGGTAGGATTCCTTTCCATAAGGCTGAATCCGAATCCGAATCAGATTTATTTTCACTAGTGTGTGACGTGAAATGTGTCAGCTTAGTAGCAGCAATTCAATGCAATATTAATTATAAGAAAACAGAAAACAAGAATAATAACTAAGTAGATCTTATTCAGTATACTTTATACATTGTACGTATAATGAGTAAATTAAAATCGTACAAAAACAGAAATATTACATATTAAAAAAATGTGAGTTAGAGTCCAAGGATTCAATGTTCATTTAGGAATCGAATAGCAGAGGGAAGAAATTATTCCTGAATCGCTGAGTGTGTCCCTTCAGGCTTCTGTACCTCCTATCTGACAGTAACAGTGAAAAAAGGTCATACACTATATGCTGGAGGTCCTTATTAATGGACGCTACCTTTCTGAACACCGCTCCTTTAAGATATCCTGGGTACTTTGTAAGTTAGTACCCAAAATAGAACTGGCTAAATTTACAACCCTTTGCAGTTTATTTCAGTCCTGTACAACAGACCCCCTCCTCCCAGACAGTGATGCAGCCTGTGAGAATGCTGTCCACGGTACATCTATAAACTTTTTTGTGTGTATTTGTTGACATACCATATCTCTTCGAACTCCTAATAAAGTATAGCCGCTGTCTCGCCTTCTTTATAACTGCATTAGTATGTTGGGACCAAGTTAGATCCTCAGAGAATTTAAAATTGCTCACTCTCTCCACCTCTGATTTCTCTATGAGGATTGGGATGTGTTTCTTCGTCTTACCCTTCCAGAAATCCGCAGTTAGCTCTTTCGTCTGGCCGTGGGGATAAGCATCCATTACCCATTTAATGCCCCCTTTTACATGCGTTTCAACTGACTTCTGAAATCTAAGTGCATCTTATGGCTTAGCTACTAAGCCTGGTGGAGACGATTCTACTGCCGGGAGAATAGGCAAAAGCTGGTTACCAGCGCCTTAAAACCCGATGCTTTTGAAAGTCTTCGGGAACCAACCGTGTGGAATATTCCGGAGCTGGTTCCCATAAGGAAGTCATACCATGAACCCAATATTCACTGGCATATTCTGCGATTCCGCTGCTAGTCAAAAGTATCGGTCACTGCCTTTCCTTTGGATTCATCAACTGCTTGGAATAGGGAGCCTGGTACATGGGCAACAAGTTTCTCTCCATATCGTACTGCTTTGACTTGCCAACTGACTTGCGTATTATGTACAGAGCTGGAACTCAAATTTCGTCGTCGACACTGGCCAACCAAGAGCCCTACAGTAGTTGGATTCCGTTGCAGATCGCGGAATTTCGGAAATATATCCAAAATTGTAGTCATGCACGAGGTTTAATTAATTCAGCTTTATTACCTCTACGTTTGAATAACGGATAGGAGAATCTTTCATTAACATGACAGATTCCATGAGACCATAAGCTGCAGGTCAAGCATCGGCAGAAACCTCCCTGCGCTTTCCTTTCCATTTACTTTTCCATCCTTCTCCAAGCTGTAGAACCCACGCCACCCTCTATTATTTAGCTTAAAACCACATCCACCGTCCTAGGTTTGCGACTCACTAGGACACTAGTCCCAGCACGATTCAAATGGTGCCGTCCCATCAGACTCTCTCCCACCTTTCGCAAAACTGGTGCCAATGTCCCACGAATACAAACGCATTTCTCCCACAACAATGTGTCTGGCAGGAACTTAGCTCTCTTATCTCATGCTAAACTACTGAGACTCAGATAACATTCCAAAGATCGTTACCGTTCTGGTTCTGCTGTTTAATTTACTCCCTAACTTTTACAGTTCCTCTGTAGAACCTCTTTCTATGTTCTTCCTCAATCGTCCACAGGTACATGAAGCATGGCAATAATTGTGCATATTCCTCGGAATATACTATCAGCAATTACAACGTCATTACTCTTCTCTGCCTACGGCCGCCTGAACCATGGTTTCACAGTTCGATTGCTCATCTTTCGTACAGTTTCCTTTCTCCTCCCCACAGCAATGAACAACCTAAGACCTATGGGGCAAGTTCCAATGCGGAGGCTCCATATCACCATAATACGATAATACATAAGAGCAGAAACAAGCCATTTAGCCCAACGAGTCTGCTCCACCATTCCCGCATGGCTGATTCTGGATTCCACTCAACCTCGTGCATTTGCCTCCTCGCCGTATCCTTCTATGCTCTGACTGATCAGGAAACACTCAACGACCACCTTATATATACCCATGGACTTGGCCCCCACTGCAGTATGTAGCAGAGCATTCCGCAGATTTACTCCTCTGGCTAAATAGATTCCTCCTTATCTCAGTTCTAAAGGGTCGCCCGTCAGTTTTGAGGTCGTGCCCTGTAGATCTGGATACCTTCACCATAGAAACATCCTCTCCACACCACCCTCTCTATTACTTTCATCATTCGGTAGATTTCAATGAGATCCCTCTCAACTCCATAATTCTTCTAAATTCCAGTACGTTGAGGCCCAAAGCTGCAAAACACTCTTCACATATTAATCCATTCTTCCCAGAATCATCCTCGTGAAACTCCTCTGGATTCTCACTAATGACAACACATCCTTTCTGCGATACGCTGCCAAACTGTTGATAATACCCTGCGCTTCCTGACAAATATTTCATACACTTTATCGTGATCTTTGGGACAGAATTGTATCTGTTAGTCTAACTATACTATAACAACGGCATTACTCTTCTGGCCGCATCCGTCTATCTGAACCATGGTGCCACGGTTCCACTACTCATCATCCTACAGCTCCCACTTTCAGCCCCGGAAGGAGGAACAATCTGAGATCTATAGGCCAGGTTCAAAGGCTCAGGCTCCTGCCGCACAACTGTTGGATCCTTCTATCTGTCTCACTGGGAGGTGCACACTTGTCCCTTGCCGCAGACAGAATATGAAGTAGTGAAGCTAATTGTTGTGACAGCCTCCGGCAACATGGTGTCAAGGTAACGCTTCCCCTCCCTGATGCACAGCATTGCTTGAAGGCTTGGATTCCAGGCTATCATCCTTGAATCCGAGCTGCCCGAGCAACCAAAATGTGAGTCGGATTTGTTCAAAAGGAACCACAATGAAATCAACCAGCTCCAACATCATACACCTATACACATCACCAGATCCAACATCCCTATTCTGTTTAATTATTTGGAATCTGCATTCCTTTTAGCTTGCTACTCATAGAAAAAAAAACTGTTCCCAGCTGCCACTCTCTTGTGCCTCCTTGTCGAAGCTGCTTGAGACAAAACCGTTAAATTCAAACTCCAAAAATGGCCTATTCAAACTGTCCGTGATTCGAATGGCCTCCTGAATCTTGGAATATACATTTTCGGTGAAACCGCTTGAGTCAAAGCATCAGTTCCACGGTCTAATCCTGTCTTATTGCGACAATAACCGCTCTCACAATGGTTGCTTCGGTTATCCTCACTTATTTTTATTGGCCCAAGTGAAGCTCACGCCCAATGCCAGTTTCCCTGTTCAATGGTTCCCTTTGTGACACAGATCTAGGGCATACAGGGTACATATGTGTACAAGTTTCCACCTCTGGATAGGTAGCTTGCTCTGATGGATGATAGTGCTGTTTATGTATTTGTCGAGAATATCACATGTAAGTTATATTCGTAATTTTTTTGAATGATGATTCTTGCTTGTGTTAACGGTCAATATACTTTATATCCTCCGATTATGAGTGCTTCTTTCCTCGTGTCTTATTACTTTACACTTTGTCCCACCTTCTCTCCATCTTTTAAAAATGTCATGGTTCGAATAACTAATTACGTTACAGGTTTCACAAACTATTGAATATCACAAAATGCCCTGTTTTTAGTAGAGAAGGCAAGCATAAAATCATACAATGCTATATGTAGCTTCTACAACATTAAAGTTGAATAACGAAAAAAAAGGTTCATAAAAATGGTGTCATATTTGAAATAGAAGATGGTGTCATTGTCCCTTCTGGCAATCCTCCACCTTGCTACTTACTTCAGGATTTGGGCCTCAATCCCCTCGTTTAGTTTCCAACTAGTCCCAAGTCCCACTAACTACGCACACCTGTTTTCCATCAGAAAATGCAGGACAAAGGCCCTGTGATCACAACAACGAGCAACCATTTCGTTGGTCGACTCCAGTGTGAATAACCTTGTTACATGGTTCTTAGGACAGATGGCCGGATAGTTAAGGTTAAACAAGAGCGGGTATTTCCATTATTCGATCCATGTCCTATTATGTGTATCTCTGCATCGACCTAATATTCTCACAACACCATTTAATATACAGTGTACGATAAAAAAGATGACATTTCAGTTTGTATATTCCAGGAACGCAAATAATACGATGGGGAATGAGGCTTAATTGGCCCACAGAGGATTCCCTACCATTATATTAGGAGAGCATTTTGCATTTCAAAGATCATCAAGTTTACTGCAGCTCCCGAGACTGTCAGAACTTCTGAAAAACGATGCACGGAAACGTGGCGGGTTTGCTGTACGCTATTTATTACCCTGTCCTAGCAGCTGTTGGAGTTCCAGGTAATAACGGAATAATAGATTTTATTGCAGACAATCGATTTGAGAGTCGGTGCCATCTCAGTCAGACAACAGGTTATGTCTTTGCATCAGTGTAGGGCATTTATACAGTGCTGTTTTTCCATCCGTTGAGCATGACGATTTTATCACTGTCATGCAATGCCATGAGTTTCATTTTATTTCAATATCATGACTTCAATGCCTTTCTATATCATCGAGTTTTTTTTCTAAATATCAGAAAATATCGCTAAGAATTCACAAACTTATCTGATAATTGATGGTGGATGCATTCGCAGAGGGTTGTCCCAATGTTTGCAATAATGATTTCAGTTTCAATTGACTGCTGCCCCCGCCACCCCATCTCATCCGTCTGAAGGAAGTACATTAGACTCTGCGTGGAAATTGTTTCACGATGGCTTGGATCTCCATATTTTCATGTCACACCCATATTTCCGCGATTTGTATTGTCAGAGCTGAACATCTTTATGACATTATAGATTAAATTCTGTCCGTCATGTTGGGTAATGCCTTTCTTTAATTTACAATGTAATTAGATTGCCACAAAACTGAGGGAGTTGAATGTGTCTTTTTTATTGAATCAGGTAATTTGGTGACGATCGTTATCCTGTCGCGCGGAAGGTGTGGTCTTTCTCGGTGTATCACCTGGTACCTGGTTGGCATGGCAGTGACGGATCTTTTGGTCCTCATCACGGCGGTGATATTACACAGGATCAGTATGTTGTATTTCCCGGTTCTGTTTCTCCAAGCAACCCCAGTCTGCAGATTTCGAATTGCTCTAATCTTTGCAACCAGGGACTGTTCTGTCTGGTTAACTGTCGCCTTTACTTTTGATCGGTTTGTAGCGATTTGCTGGCCAAAGCTAAAAACGAAATATTGCACCGAGACAACGGCTGCTATTGTTATAGGGGTGTTTTGCGGCCTGTCTTTCGTGAAAAACATCCCTATGTACTTTGCAACTGAACCTTTGTACATAATCGATAATGTCCCGTGGTTTTGCAACTTTAGGTCAAGCTTTTATTCCAATGTTTTATGGACAGCATTTAACTGGATTGACCACATTTTAAATCCGTGTGCACCTTTCGTCATGATGTTACTGCTCAACGCACTCACCGTTAGGCACATTCTAGCAGCGAGCAGAGCCCGTAAGAGACTCCGTATTCACAGCAATGGAGAGAAACAGAAGGACTCGGAAATGGAAAGTCGAAGGAAATCTATTGTTTTACTCTTCACTATCTCGGGTAGTTTCATCGTGTTATGGGCGACTCGTATTGTCAATTTTTTATTTGTTCGGTTTACAAACACCAATTATTCGACAGGTTCAAGCCCCAGCAGTCCTAGATTCATTCTCCAGGAAACCGCAGTGATGTTGACGCTCCTAAGCTGTTGCACCAACACATGCATTTATGCAGGCACTCAAAGAAAGTTCAGAGATGAATTTAGAAACGGGTTTAAATATTTAGTTAATATAATTATTTGAAAATAAATCATTTAAGATGTTTGCTTTGTTTGCACTTTTCGTTCACAGTTGCTTGTGAGAATCCTCCTGTTTTTATACATTCACTACTAATCTGCACAGAGGGTGTTGCTCATCCCTATCACGTGCTCACAGCACCACACTGTAGTCAAGCAGTATGAGCGATAACGGCTAATGGAAGTTCTTTTTGAGATATAATTTTAAATCTCACAACAGTATTTGTCTCTTCTGATGAATTCTTCTATGTGGATTGTCACATGTTACTGTCTCGCAGCATTACTGGGACGGGTCAACTGTGGAGCAGCTGGGAGTCAATCATACATTACAAAAACGGCGAACTGGGCCCTCCAAATCTATGCTGATACTTTTCACCCGTCTACGTAAATCTTGTATGCTTACATTACGACAGTGGCACCCTTTGCCTTGCCTATTTT
Source organism: Hypanus sabinus (assembly GCF_030144855.1). Lineage (NCBI taxonomy): Eukaryota > Metazoa > Chordata > Chondrichthyes > Myliobatiformes > Dasyatidae > Hypanus > Hypanus sabinus. Next base: position 9,267,768 of record NC_082731.1, read on the forward strand.
AGTGTCTTGTCGATACAGTTCTCAAACATAACAATTAATTTTGATATCATTACTTCCTCAATTGGGGTTTCCTGCTAACAAACCGCACTTGGTGTAAGAAAACGTGACACCTAACAACCTTGATAATCTTTCTTTCGCTCACCTGAACCCGCTGTCTTTTTATTTGATATCAGTATTTTGAGATATTGATTCTAATTATCTCTTGCTTCATGTATCTCATCCTTCTTCAATCCGCGGCAAGATTTCAACATTCCAGGCTGTTCAACACTTAAGTCGTTCTAAAACAGGCAACATTATCAGCATCCTCTCCGCAGCACAAAAATCGTCTCAACACCAGAGCTGCACACAATAGTCCAAGTTTCGTCTAACTAGCGTTTTGCAATTTTAAGTTCCAGCACTTATATACAGTAGGTGCACCTATGAAAGGAAGCATGTCCTCAGCCTTCATCATCTCATCATTCTGTCGATCGACTTTGCACATTCATGGAAATATGAACCTGAATACCCATGTCTTTTAGAACATAGAACATAGGGTACAGAAATTTACAACACATTACAGGGCCTTCGGCCCACTATACGGTGCCTACCATGCAACCTACTCTAGAGATTGCATAGAACTTCCTTAGCGCATAGCCCTCTAATTTTCTAAGTTCCTTTCACCTACATAAGATGGCCTTAAAAGATGTTGTTGTATCCACTTCCACCACCGCCGCCGGCGGTGCATTCCACGTAACCACCGCTGTCTGTGTGAAGAATTCTACCCTGACATTCGCCCTAGATACCTGTGCCTAAGCACCTTTTACCTATATGTACAAAAGCTGGATGGACTCAGCAGGTTGGGCAGCATCCGTTGATTTGCTCATCTGCTCATTTCAACAGATGCTGCCCGACCTGCGGAGTTCATCAAGGGTTTTGTACGTGTTGATTTGACGACGGTGCAGAGTACTTTGTGTTTACCTCATACCTATGCCTCCTCGTGTTAGCCATTTCAGCCCTAGGAAGAAAGTCTCTGGCTATGCAGACGATCGACGCCCTTCGTCATCTTATACACCTCTATCAGATCACCGCTCATCCTCCGGCGCTACAAGGAAAAAAGTCCATACACACAACTTATTCACATAAGGCATGCTCTCCAATCTAGGCAACATCCGTGTAAATCTCCTCTGCACTCTCTGTCTGGTATCCACATCCTTCCTGTGGAGAGGTGACCACACAACACGCATACTCCTTGTGGGGTCTAACCAAGGTCGTATATAGCTGTAACGTCAACATTCTTTAGTACCCAGTCATTTACTGTAATGCACTCTTCTGATATTTTTCCAAAAACGTATGACTTCAGATTTGTGAGGATTAAACGTCTTTTTCTAATGAGCTACCCTTTACCATTTTACATATATTTACATTACTTTTGCAAATTTATTAGTTTTCTTTATCCGGTTAAGCACTTCAACTCTACTGCAGCATACACCGCCAACAGCAGCTCGTCACATTTCTCTGATATGGGCCGAATGCTTATCAGCCCTATGGCTTCTGCCGTCACCACATGAGTTCTTACGTCATCATAGCGAGATCCTTCTTCTCCCCAGAATGAGGTCTTTGGAATTTTTACTGGCGGTGCTGTAACTCTGGGCGTTTACGGGAAGGGGTTGCTGGACTCATCCCTAGACCTTCTCGTTTCACGGCCAGTCTTCTGACCGACAATGGCAGATTCGAACTATATGAGTATCTTCCACAAATTTACCATTTGTATTAGTAGCTTTTAGTGTATGTTACATACAAGAACTGTCTCTTCAACGACCTCTGCTGCACCCCACCATTCTTCCAGCAAAATATACATAATTGTACCACTTCAGTCTGATTCCAATCACAAGCTGTTGGACCGCTGCAAAATGGCTTCGTGGCCAGAGCTTTAGTTCTGAGTGTTACTTGTTTATTTTTTTACTGTTTGCAAAATTTCCTCTTTATTTCGCATATAGTGTTTTTAACGTTCTTTTTTAATAAGTTCTACTGTATTGGGTTTCATTGTGTTTGTGTCTGCCTGTAAAAAAGTTGAATTACAAGGTTGTACAAAGTATACATACTTTGATAATCAATGTACTTTCAAATTTGAATCAAGTTTGGATCCAGTTTGACAGCTCGCCTTTGTTCCCACGTGTGAGAAACTTCTGGATAAGTTCACCATTCGAAGCTTTGTCAAATGTGGCATAGAAAACATCTGCTTCCCTGCGTTACCTTCTCAAGGCATGAAGCAGTGAGAAAAGATTGCCGTTCACGACACCATGGTGCGATAGCTAATCAGTTCGGCCTTTTCAATTAAATTCCGTACTTGAGAGAATGCTTACTTACAGTGGCCTTATACGCTCACGCCGTTTACACCTCCACTTTGTCCATACTCACAATGAATCTTACTCTAAGTTCACCACCCTTCACATACTTCCCTTCGTGAAAATAGATTAGTTATTAATTTGAGAACTGGCCCATATTTACGACGCTACACATGGGCTGATTTTGTATTCCCCAAAGTGTCCCAATATTTCAAATCGCCATTCTTGCAGATAATACTATTACAGAGTGACTTAGGTTTCTCTTAAACTTACGGCTATGTGTATATCATGGCCCCTCCTTCTACATCCTAATTAACATTCTACACTTTGTGTGATCCCTCAAGAATGTGCTTGTTTGTAATTACCTGTAATATTATGTGCTGCGTTTTATCGATCCAAGCTTGATTTACCACTCTATTCGAACTTTGGTGGATTTAAACATTGATGCCTTTCACGCTTGCTGCAACAAGCAAGCACTGAACCCTGTTTATCTCTATTTTGAATGATTTCTGCTGGTACGAATTAATTTTAATTGCAAAACAACTGTTCCAAGTACAAATGTACCAGGTCTCCTCTTAATCTATGACCGCTAGCCTTTCCCAATTTAGGAGCTTGTCTTGAGAACTAAACATATCTTCTTTCTATAACAATCTCTCATCAGACAGAATTATTGTGAATGCTCTCAAAATATTTCCTAATCAGCAATTTCACCTTTTCCCGGTTCACTATTAAATGAAGGACAATTACAGCAGCTTTGGTGGATGCATATTGTCTCAGAAACCATCTTACAGCCACTTAAGACATTTTGATTCACCTAAAACTCCAAGACTCTCAGACTAAGTTTATGTCCATCATTTTATCACCCGAATGCTCTACTTTTGTGCACGAACCTCGTTTGTGGGAATATAGTAGAAGCCTCTGAAAGAATAATGATACCAGATCTCATATAAGTCAGTTTACTATAAAGACATCTATTCAGAGAATATTCCAGATAAAAACCAACACTTCAGCTCAACAGGTCCTTGACAATCACCAAATACCTATCTGCAGAAATCCGACTTAGCCTGCGATGGCTTCATGGTTCAAGGGTTTATCTATCTTCTTGGTCGGCTGTTGGAGCAATGGCATCAGCGCCAGACTCCGGAGCAAAGGCTAACGAGTTCGAATACAAGTCGGGCTACTCCCGAGCAAGCTTTTCATGCGTGCCGGGATGAGTGTCGAGCAAACCACTGAACCTTCTAAAAAAAAATACAAGGCTCGAGTCAGGAACGTTCATATCGTGACCTGGTTAATCCGAAAGGAGATCAATAATTTACACCACGCGACAGAGAAGTATGGCTGACTGTCTGGTGCGACATGATAAAATATCACCTATTTTCTTAAATTTTGTGTTGTACAGTATTTCCTACTTCTATGTTATTTTCTAAAACACACCTCCTTACATTTTCTGGATTAAATTCCATCTGTGCCTGGTCTTCCAGGTCATTGTTTTCTTTCTGTAACCTTTGACAAAAGTCCTTGTCAACCGCAACAGCAAAAACTCTCCTACCATCCATATTCTATCCTTGTATGTCATTGACGGCCGATGATTTAACCCTTACTTAACTGTAACTTCCACACTTCCTTCTTTGTGTCCTGGAGAGGACAACACAAATATTACTGAATTTCAGTAGATCACTGGCTGCATTGGCAATCTACCTGCTGAGTGTATAGACCACTCGTTAGCACATGCCGCATATTCATCCATCAGAATGAAGAAACTTTTAAGGAATATTAGTGTTGTGAGACACTTCTGCATTTAGACAGAAAATAAATGCCGAGAATACGTAAAAGTTACAATGCATGGTGATTAATTAATGTGATAAATATAAAAAAAAAATCGAGAGTCTAGTCCAGCAGTCCATCTTATCAAGGATTTTTTTACAATCTGTTCCCTGGTCCGGTGGCTCCACTGGCTTAACGTGCAGGTCGTGCATTCTCGTCGGCTTTCCGTTGTACTTAAAGCAGAATATGTTGTCAGCAACACTTGGAATAGACTTTCCTAGAAGGACTCCAGGCAATTCTTTCGTCGGTAGGCTCTCACCAGTACTTGTTCCACACACACACACACACACACACACACACACACACACACACACACACACAGACACACACACAGACACACACACACACACACACACACACACACACACACACACACACACACACACACACACACACACACACACACTCACACACACATATTTCGGAATTTCTTTTTATTGAACCACAGCATTTCCGAATTCGCGCGGGATCCGACCCTGACCGCTTGTTTCCGTGTTTTATTTGACACACAGAAGTTTTCCTCTGTCGGCGACTAAGGCGCTGGCGTGTTAGCGAACATCGACGGCTCGGCACAGAATGACAGTAGCGTTCCAGTCGAAGACTCGAATATGAGACCACTATGATTTTGGAGTAATCAGCTAATGGAGCTGTAGCCCTTTCTTCTGTTTTACGAAGTGAAGGATAGCCATCTCGGCGAACCTCCACTCAATCACATTTAATTTTACTTGTGCACAAGGAGAACAGCATGACTCCTCTCACTACACTGCTCTGAAGCAGGGCTGAAAAGTGCTACTTGTACACGGAATTGGTTTGATTAATTACAAATATTAAATTGTGTATATTTGAATTTCTCGCAACCAGCTCACTTATTCAGTTAAAACACGAGGAAATCTGCAGATGCTGGAAATTCAAACAACAACACACACAAAATACTGGTGGAACACAGCAGGCCAGGTAGCATCTATAAGGAGAAGCACTGTCGACATTTCGGGCCGAGACCCTTCGTCCAGCCTTATTCAGTTCGTCCGCCATTTCTCTGATTATGATTACTACATCTGCAGGATCGTTTTCCAGCGGTGCATTATCTACTCTCACCTCCCTTTTACACTTTGTATATCTGAAGAATATTTGTATCCTCTTTACTATTATTGGCCATTTATTGGTCGTTAATTTTGCACTATCGTTTGCTCTATTATATCTTCTCTCTTTGCCTTTTATGTTGGTTTTAACTTCTCTTGTCAATGACAAGAATCTTGCCTTTAGAATATTTCAGCTTTGTGATGTTCCTACCTTGCGTCTTCCGAATTGCTCCCAGAAATTTCAGAGTCTGCTGCTCTGCCATCATCCCGGCTTGTGTTCCCTTCAAATCAATTTTAGCCAGATTGTCTCTCATGCCTTTGTATATTGTCTTTACTCTAGTGTATTACTGCTAAATCTGACTTAAGTTTCTCCCTCTATAACTGCCCGGTGGATTCTATCGTATGGTTGATCTCTCCTCGCTAAGAGTTCCTTTGCCTTAAGCTCTGTAATCACTTCCGATTCATTGCACTGGACCCAATCCAGAAGGAGCCCCTTTACGGCCTTAACCATGATCTGTTTTAAAAAGCCATCTCGTAGATATTCTACAAATACCCCCTCTTGGGATCCAGCACCAACCTGTATGGTCCCGGCCCTCTCCTCTGTTTTACTCTCTGCATGACATTCTGAGATAGATCTTTAGTCATACAAATCTCTTTCAACAGCGGAATCATCTGTCCCGCACTTCTTGCTTTGTCTGAACTGTTCCCACTTGTTATTTGCCGTTTTACCTTCAAGTATTTACTTCAAAACTACTTTCACCATGTCCTCCCGTGTGCTACGAAATTATTTTTCGCCCTGTTCCGTATCTTATACCTTTTCATAATAACTTTGAAATTGCACTGTTATAGGCACTATTCTCATAGTATTTTCCATATGACATGGACACCACCTGCCCGGTTTCATTTCCTAAGATAAAGGCAAATATAGCAACTCCTGTGATATGAGTATTTACATAACTTCTCGACCTCTTTTTGAGATTGCTAGCACAGTGGTTCTACATTTTTTAACCTACCATCTTGTCCATTACATTCAAATTGTGGTTAGTCTTCTTAACGGCGGCTTCGATAAATTCCATGACAAATGCCTTCACGCTCCACTCCAGAACATCCTGCTGTTTGTTCAGGGCAATCTTTAGCTTAGAACGATGGAGGCATGAAACTATTCAGGAGTCCGTATTTCAGCTGCAAATCCGCTCACGTGTCGCTTACCATTCAATCTTCTGGCACTATAGCCTTCCCTTCCCTTCACCTCCTCAGCGATACAGTGAAAAGGCAGTTGCTCCGAGAGCAAGGTTGCTTTTGTCTTTACCTGAAAATCTGCCTTCCTCCAACAGCAACAGAGTGTCGCATTTATTGGAAAGGAGCATGTCTATAAAGATCCATTACCATTCGTTCCTTCTTCTACTCTGTCTGCATAATATTTAACTACGAGCAGACCAATTCACTAAACGTGATTTGCAAGGATGTCTCAACATTCTGCATTCTTTGCGGCTCCAGCTTTGTAAGAGACTTTGCCAGCAACAATTGGTCAGAATTTTACACATAGATATTCAGGGACTTTTCCCACAGAGCGCGTCTGACCAAAATAGTACATAGGAGACGGTGAGAACTTGTTAGAAGAGGGAATTTAAGACGGTGCGAGTCAAATATCAGCTTCATTATAAGACAGCCTTTACCTTACCAAATGAGTATGATGATCCGAATTAGTTATTAACAGTTACATAAAAGATAATAATTTCAAAAACAGCTTATTTCAGGAATGGCTGATGTTGTCTATGCAATAAAAAATAAAATCGAAAATTACAAGGAAGAGAGGAGAAAACAACCTTATCTTATCCTGCAGGGCGGGATTAATTTCAAATGCATTTATGTTGCGCAAGATGTGTCAGTTCTGGCGGATTTAGAGCTTCAGAATGCATCTGGAGTTCATTAGCCGTATTACTTAGTAACTTGAAGAACACCTGCCGAGCATGTGGATCAAACGGTTCTCGAGTAATATAAAACACAGCATGGAGGCAAGGTTTTCAGGCCACAGATCCATACCGACTATCAAACACCCATTTGCGTTATTCGTGTTAACTTCATTGCTACTGGGCTTAAAAAGCATGCTAATTGCATTTAATATAGGTAGCCAATCGCGATTCATATTTCTAAACGATTGTGCAGTTAATGATCCCGTATTTTCTGCTATAGAGATAGAAAAATCATCAACTTCTGTCGACTTGACGCGGATGAAAATAGGACTAACCGTCAAGATGCGTCATGTGCGTATACATGGACGAATTTAAGTGTGAAATATTGACTTTGGAAAGTCACCTTGAACCTTGAATATTGATCTCCTGAATCATTCCTAAATGTAAAAATCCCAATCCAGTGTGATCAAACGATAAAACATAAAGAACTTAATGAAAAATAGAAACCGAAATCAGTGCAAGAATTCAATAAGATCTCTGTGCCAGGTGGCATCGCGGGATTAATAACTCGAATAATATAAGTAATATAGAATTTGTTTTTTAATTGGAATTAACGCAGATGCTGTTGCAGCCAAAGTGCGTATTTCACAATTGACACAAGATAATTGCGTCACTCGGATTTGGAACAAATGTACAAAAGGAGGGATTGAATATCACGCTTTATTATGCAGTTACTCAACTTCCAAATATTGCGGATTCTGACACAAAATGCATGGTGACGTATCTGGTCTTTTTTACTCCATTACCCTGTTTTGGCGGCTGTTGGCGTCCCAGGTAATGTTTGAGAATTAACGAAGTAGTTTGGTAGCTTTCTTTAAGCCGTCGTTGTTTTGCCAATATAAACTGCATTTCGGTTCTTACTAAGAAAAATCCAGACGGTAGCATTGATTTAAAGTACCTTAATTAAATGAATCTTTTAAAACATTGAGCAAAAGTTGTATTTCAGTTGAATTAATGTGGTGGGATTCGGAGTCACTCATAGGGAAAGCTGCCGGCAATTTTAAATAATTGTGGTTTTAAGACTGGAATATGTTAGTGCGTTTCCACGTACGCAGACGGTTAATCAAATATTGTGAATGAAAAGAGGGATTTTTTCATCCCCAAAATTTGCTTCGAGCCAGGCTGATAATCATAACTAGAGATTTATAGTAAAGCTAAAACTGTTTCCATGTATTTAGACAGGAGGTTGCTAACCAGATCTCATGTGTGTTCAATTTCAACCTACATATTTTGATAAGACGGTGAGCAGCGCTGTCAGAGTTCATTCGGCAGATGTTTTCACTTTGATCCACGAAAATCATCCCGAAAGATTTCTTCTCCGAAATATTGAAACACCTTGGATTTGAAACACATCTGGTACTGAGTCTGGTCCTGAGGCTCAGAAAAGTAGGGATCTGAAGAGGATGACAGTCAGTAATAGAACACTCTATAACTGGTGGGCAGAGCATATGCATCCTGGAACATTTGGTTCTCAGTCCCGTACCTTGCTTTGGTGTTTTTAGATGTTATGTGTGATACCGCAGTCCATCGTAGGTATTCATGTCCCGTGTGTGGATTCATTATGGAATCTGTGGAGACGTTGAGGGGAATGAGTGCTGGATAAAAAGCATAAGTGCAAGACCAATGCAAATAAATGGTTAATGATCAGTGTGGACCCAAATGGCCTGATGGTGTCTCTCCTTGCATTATGACCATATGACATCCTTTAGTCCTTTTTAAAATATTTGATCGGAATATGTAATTATTCTAGAGAGCAGTTTAACAGCTGTACCTTTTTTTAAGCCTTCTCTTGCTTCTGCAAATTACTGTTTAATTAATTCCCTCCCGGCTTCGAAAAACTTGATATTTAACGACAATTAAATTCTGCTGAATCAATTAATATTACACTTATGAAGACGAATGACATTCCCGAAAAAGTTGAGACATGGCTTCTGAAATAACTAAAGTGATGACTGCTTTGATAAGTCATTAGTTTATCTGAATACACGAGAAAGATATCACGTGCTTAAATACGGAAAATTCCGAACTTTATAGAGTCATCGAAAACTACGGCATCGAAACAGGCATTTAAGCCCATCTGTTCCATGCCGAAACATTAATCTGCCCAGTCTCACCCAGGCCGTAGTCCGTCATATCCCCCTTATCCATGTATCGATCCAAATTTCTCTTACATGTTGAAATCGACCCACCCCTCACCAGGTGCGCTGGAGGCTTGTTCCGTACTCTCAGCACCTGATGAGTGAAGAAGTTCCCCCTCATGTTCCCCTCAAATATTTCACCTTTTACACCTAAGCCATGACCTTTAGTTATCGTCTTACTTAACCTAGGTGGAAAAGGTCTGCTTCCATTTGCCCTATTTTTGCCACTCATAATTGTGTATACTTTTTTCAAGTCTCCATACATGGCCTGCTCTACTGCCATGATGAGGCAAAATTCAGGTTGGAGGATCAACACCTCAAATATCGTCTGGGTAGTCTCCAGCCCTTTCCATGAACATTGAATTCGCCAACTTCTGGTAATTCCCTCCTTCTCCCTTTACCCATCCCAGTTTCACTCTGCCTCCTCCCTCAGCTGCCTAAATCATGATTCTGCCTTCTTCTACTACACAGTGCTTTCACTTTACATTTCTTCTTCACCTTTCCTGCCTATCCCTTCCCTGCTTCCCCCCCCCCACCCTTTGATCTTTCCTCTGATTGGTTTTTAACCTGGCACTCACCAGCCTTCATCTTCCCACTCTCCTCCCACTTTCATTACAGGGCCCCTGGCCCCTCCCTCTTCAGTCCTCATGAAGGGTCTCGGCCCGAAACCTTGACTGCTCGTTTCCATGGATGCTGCCCGACCTGCTGAGTTCCTCCAGCTTGTTGCCCTTGTAATTTTTACCTGTGTTCTTTCATTTACACCTTTGCTATAGGTGGGCGACCAGAAGTATTGCAAAACGTTCCTAATTAATGCTCACTAACGATCTATGCATTTTCAACATATCATCCCAAATCCTGTACTCATTGAATTGATTCATGAAGGTCAATGTGCCGACAGCTTTGTTTACGGCCCTTTCAACCTACAATGTCCATTTTAAGGAATTATGGATCAGTATTTCTAGATTCTTCTGTTCTAACCCATCCCATGTGCTCTACTGCACTCCGTGTAAGACCTAACCTGGTTGGAACTCCCAAAGTGCAAGAAACCACACTTTAAATTTCAAAGTTTCAAAGTGCACTTATTTTCAAAGAATGTATAAACTATACAAGCTTGAGATTTGCTTGCTTATAAGCAGTCGCAAAGCAAAGAACCCTAATTAACCCAATTAAAACATAAGACCAACCCAGAGAGAAACAGAGAAAAAACACAAAACAAATTATATAAATAATAGGGGCGAACAAGAACAACAACATTTCGAAGGAAAAGGGGTCCATAGATCCAAATCCCTGGAGAAATCCTATTCTTTTCTTTAATCTTCTCTATGGTTCTACAAATTACTGTTTAACTAATCCACAATTACACATTCCGTCTACTGTTTATTTTTAACGACTATTCAATTCTGCTAACCCAACTGACTTTGCGGCTTTAAAACAAATAACCTTCCCGCAAACAAGTAGGTCAGACATGGTTACTGAAATAACAAAACTGACGACTGCTTCAATAATAGTTATTGATCCAGATCCCGCTGAAAGTTTTGAGAGACTTCCTCGTTAGTCACTGTATCCCCAATTTTGTCAACCGCAAGTTTGCTCATCCAGAATACGACATTATAATATATTTATATGAAATAGATGATAAGCAACAATTGCCCCAGCACCAATCCATGCAGCACACCACTTATCATAGCCCTCCAGTGAGACATTTAACCATTTCCTCCAACTCGCTGGCTTCTCCCTCGAAGCCAATGTCTACTCCACCTTATTATCTCATCTTGAATATGAAACGACTGAACCTTCTGGACCAACATCCTATGAAGGACCTTTCGAATGCCTTGCTATATTGCGTACAGACAACATCACTGCCTTGTCTTTATTATCTTTCCTGATACCTTCTTCCACATACTGTACACGATTGGTTAGACACGAATTACTATGTACAAAGGCATATTGACTACTCCTAACCTGTCTCTGCCTATCAAAATAGTTATATATCCGGTCCCTTAGAATATCTTCCTATAGCCTTCCCACTGCAACATAACGATTAAAAGTAACATTAGCAAATTTGCTGATGACACAAAGCTGGGTGGAAGTGTGAAATGTCAGGAGGATGTTATAACAATGCAGGGTGACTTGGACAGGTTCGGTGAGTGGGCAAATGTATGGCAGATGCAGTTTAATGTGGATAAATGTGAGGTTATCCACTTTGGTGACAAGAATAGGAAAGCAGCTTACTATCTAAATGGAGTCAAGTTAGGAAAACGGGAAGTACAACGAGATCTAGGTGTTCTTGTACATCAGTCAATGAAAGCAAGCATGCAGGTACAGCAGGCCGTGAAGAAAGCTAATGGCATGCTGGCTTTTATGACACGAGGAATTGAGTATAGGAGTAAAGACGTCCTCCTGCAGCAGTACAGGGCCCTAGTGAGACCCCACCTGGAGAATTATGTGCAGTTTTGGTCTCCAAATTTGAGGAAGGACATTCTTGCGATTGAGGGAGTGCAGCATAGGTTCAAAAGGTTAATTCCCGGAATGGCGGGACTGTCATATGTTGAAAGATTGGAGCGACTGGGCTTGTATACATTGGAATTTAGAAGGATGAGAGGGGATCTGATTGAAACATGTAAGATTATTAGGGATTGGACACACTGGAGGCAGGAAGAATGTTCCCGCTCATGGGTGAGTCCACAACTAGAGGCCACAGTTTAAGATTAAGGGGTAGGCCATTTAGAACAGAGATGCGGAAAAACCTTTTCACCCAGAGAGTGGTGGATATGTGGAATGCTCTGCCCCAAGAGGCAGTGGAGGCCAAGTCTCTGGATGCATTCAAGAGAGAGTTAGATAGAACTCTTATAGATAGCGGGGCCAAGGGATATGGGGAGAGGGCAGGAACGGTGTTCTGATTGTGTATGATCAGCCATGATCACAGTGAATGGCAGTGCTGGCAAGAAGGGCCGAATGGCCTACTCCTGCACCTACTGTCTATTGTCTATTGCTAATGTCAGGCTTACTATAACTTAAGATCTGCCCAATCACTTTCAGCTGTACGCACTGATTACCACTCTGATCTTTTAGCCCTCCTGATATCTTTCTTAAATGTTCGCTTACATTTCTTATACTTCTCAAGTACCTCGTTTCTGTCTCCCAGCCCATACCTGCAATTCAACTCCGTCTTTTTATTAGCAAGTGCATCAATATCTCTCGAAACCGAATCTTCCATAACACTGTTACTCTTGCTCTTTTCTGCAGAAACATACAGATGTTCGCCTCCAAAATTTCACTTTTGAATTCCTCCCATTTACCGAGCACAGCTTAGCGAGAGCACAACCTATCCCAGTCCACAATTGCCGGATCCTTTTGATACCATAAAAATTGGTCTTAACCAATTTGGCACCACATCCTGTTCAGCTGTTGGCTGTTCTCTCTGGGAGTGTTTGCATTTATGTAGACCACCTTTCGCATGCCTTAGACATGATTGGATACCCCTTCAGTTGAGTTTTGAATGTATGATTCAGTAATGGAAAACGACACTAGTACTGATTCAGATTTTGAGCCCATTATGTTGAGTAGGCCTGATCTGATAATTCGATCTGAGGTACGTGATCTGTTCAGCCTCCTGAGTTTGTCGAAGGCAAAGCAGAATTACTGGACAAACACGAGGAAATCTGCAGATGCTGGACATTCAAACAACACACACAAAATGCTGGTGGATCACAGCAGGCCACGGATCATCCATAGGAAGAAGCACTGTCGACGTTTCGGGCCGACTTTCTGGGTTAAGGTCTGTAAGGGTGGAATCTGCTGTCAACAGGCACAAAGATTTCCATGAAGAGTTTCGATATTTGACATTGAAGCTTCTTAGAAGAAACGATGCCACGATCAAGCAAGGCATTTTTGTTGGACCACAAATCAAACAGGTTATCAATGCCAGGTACGTCGAGGAAATTCTAGTTTTTCTGGAGGAAATCGCATGGATGCTGTTGCAAATTTTCTTTGCAAATACGGAGCACCAAAGTACGTGTAACGAGATGACAATTTGCTTCAAGCATAAAAACCTATGAAGTGCTACATGTCACTAAATATTCATTTTCTACATTCCCATCTAAACTTCATCCCTGCAAAGTTTGGCTCTGGCACTGATGAGCGTGTTGATTGGTTTCACCAGGACATTGTGGTCAATGGAGAGATGCTATCAGGGTAACTGGAATCCAGTGAAGCTGGATGATTATTACTGAATCTTTAACGAGAAGCCTCGGACAGAGTACAAACTAAAATCTTCAACAACCCATTTTATCTTAGTTGAACCATTGCAAAGCGTCAGCATTTTATGCAGTTAAACGCATTATATTCAATGAAAGTTAATTTATTTTTTTCAAATTCCTATGAGATGCAAATCGTCTATAATTATATTTGTTTTCAACTTCAAGCAGTCTATCATAAACAAAAAAGCAATTCTCAGGAAACGACGCTTTGGAAAAAAATGGCTGTCCAGTGAAAACTTTGAAGTGATATCCAATAAGTAAATAACTCATTGTTTTCACGATTGGCTTAGGTCTGGAATTCGACTCAAATGGTGGAAACATAATTCCAAATCCGATTGACGGTGTGGCACTGAAGGGTAGTGGACAAATTCAATGGCGCACATCAGCTGCGATGAACAGAACTGATAAGTTCAGCGACAGGACGAAATCACAAATTTCTTCAGCTACGGGGATTTGATCCACCAGACCTACTGCAGTGTTTTAAAACACTGTGATTCCCTTCCGACCACTCGAGCAGTCAGAAATCTTTTTTCACAATATTCATCTGTATCTAATGGCGTGAACTTGTTACAAGCAAGTTATGGAATGGGCGATAAGCCAAAGAAAAACTTGTTAAACTGAAACATAATAAGCTTTCGAAAACATTATATTTATTATTTAAAAAACTGGGATGATTTTCCATTCAGTGCGCCCTAGCAGTTCCGATGGCTTTGGCTTTGCCGAAGTGTAAGAGCAAGGGACCGTGATTAGATTGTAAAGAAACTTTGTGCTCTACTAATTATACGATACCCTTGGAGACTGAGTATAGGACAAGAGAATACAAATCTCACCCGAATATGACGTTTTGCTATACTGGATTGTGCATACGCGCAGAGACCTGGAGTACACTGTTAAACACACTGTAACTTCTCCATGTACCCAGCCGCCAGCAATGAGAATGATCAGGAAGATGAGACGAATTATTCTGATCCTGGCCAGCAGCTCGAGGACATCGACTGTCCAAGCATCGCAAATGAATTATTTTCAATAGTTCAGCTTTTTTTTTAACAGACTTTTAGCAGTTTCCACGAAGCCCTTTCGCTCACGAAGATGCATAGGAAAAACCGATGATACAACAGATATCTGAAGAGAAGCAATTCCCGATCGAGGACGTTAATGGAATTTGAAGCCATAGTCATTTTCATCTTTTTCATATTAACGTGAACAGAGACAATATATAACAGAAATAAAAACTGTAACAATATTGAATAAATCTAGTTAGAAACCGACGGATGTTGTTAATTGCATTGAATTGAACGCTTAAGAAAGACACTATATATAGTCTATATATAGTATATAGTTGTAAATACACGATGCAACAAGAAATTAGTAATTGGCTTAGAATAGATATTATTAATACTACTTAGTTTATTAAACCTTTGGAAAACATGAACCTAAAATTGCTTAATATAGGGCCATGTCAATGTTGTAAATATTTTGACTGAAGTTGATTGTTTTCGATCTGTCATATAATTGGATACACTTCTCATGCGTCATGAAGTTGAAAGTCAGTAAAAAGAAGTAGAATTTTCCATGACTTTTTGTCTTGGATTCACATCCCCAGACAACGCTCTCATTCCTGTTTTTTTTTTTTTATTTCCCACAAGCCTTTCTAATACCGAAGTGTTTGCAGGTGATAAGATGCTGATTCAGGTGCCTCAGAACCTCATTGTCAAAAGCACTTGCTTTATTTGACTTTTCCTATCCTGTCTCAAAGCTATATGTTGATGCAATAGGTGTAATTTTACAAAAGCTGTAGACCTGTTTTTCAAGTTAACAATATGTATTTTCGAGAAAGGCAAAACAAATTTCAAGGTACCAAAATATGCTATTTAACTTGGTGATCCATGGAGTGATTAGTTCTCTCTGGAATATTGGAATAATATGTGAGATTGAAGATTAAATGCAAGCATGAATCGAATGTTGCAAAACTTTGTAATTGTTGCGAAAACGAGAATAGGATTCCCTGTTGGTACATTCCTCTCGCATAAGATCATAAGACAAAGGGAGCAGAAGACGACCATTCTGTCCATCTAGTCTGCTCCGCTATTTCATCATGAGCTGATCCAGTCTCCCCTTTAGTCCCATTCCCCCGCCTTTTCACCATAACCTTTGATGCCCTGACTGCTCAGATATCTATCAATCTCTGTCTTAAATATATCCTATGTCTTGGCCCCCACTGCCGACCGTGGCATCAAATTCCATAGATTCACCACCCTCTGGCTAAAAAAGAAAAAAAAAATCACAGCTCTGTTCTGAATGGGCGCCCTGCAATCCTCAAGTCATATCCTCACGTACTAGACTCCCCCACCATGGGAAACAACTTTGCCACATCCATTCTGACCATGCCTTTCAACATTCGAAATGGTTCTATGAGGTCTCCACTCATTCTTCTAAATTGCAAGGAGTCCAAAAGCGGTCAAGCGTTCCTCACATGTTAACCCTCTCATTCCCGGAATCATTCCAGTGAACCTTCTCTGAACCCACTCCAACGTCAGCACATCCTTTCTTAAATAAGGAGCCCAAAACTGCACAAAGTATTCCAGGTGAGGTCTTGCCAGTGCCTTATAGAGCCTCAACATCACATCCCTGCTCCGATACACTTCCTCTAGAGATGAATGCCAACATTGCATTGGCCTTCTTCATCACCGACTCATCTTGGAGGTTAACCTTAAGTGTATCCTGTATGAGGACTCCCAAGTCCCGTTGCATCTCAGAGCTTTGAATTCTCTCCCCATTTAAATAATAATCTGCCCGTTTATTTCTTCTACCAAAGTGCATGACCGTACACTTCCCGGCATTGTAATTCATTTGCCACTTCTTTGCCCATTCCCCCAATCTATCCAAGTCTCTCTGCAGACTCTCAGTTTCCTCAGCACTACCGGCTCCGCCACCTTTCTTTATATTGTTACAAACCCCGTAACCTGGTGTCTTACCAACAAAGATATATCAATGCAAATATACAGATAATATACATCATCAACACTAAACCTAAAAGTGCGGGTATAATAATCATCAATAAGAAATAAGCTCTATCGTTGTTTAGGGGATAATGAATTGTCTGATGGAAATATAAAGTTCAGTTCCGTTCATACAGGCTGCAGTCGTTGTTGATCACTGTGTTGCAATTGCTGGAGAGAGAGAGAAAGAGTAAAGAGCAGTAACATCTATTAACTTGCCGACTTTCCTTTTACGATCTGGATCTTTCGATTCGTTGTTGTTGTGGCCATTCACGTATGACCCCTCCCCCGCGCGTCCTTTAGCTAGACCGTTCCGTGGTGGACTCGTCACCGAGGCAAGGATGGACACACACACAAGTACCCACCAGTCTCTTAGCGTTTCTCCTGGTGCGTCTGAAGTGTGTTCCCCAGATCCTTACTTTTATCCCCACTCACGGGGTCTCAGAAGTCAATTAGGTTGGGATGATGCAATCCCTCAACCAGACCACTCTGGCTGCCCCCTGAGGGGTTTCAATGAATAGTACAGTACTCAATACACAATTCCTTCTTCAAGAGACAATAACAGTAATCTCTTCCTTTGTCAATAGGAGACATTCCACCTTTGTGTATCCCTGCACTGTCTCTCTCTTATTACTGACATGCTGTGTATCTCTCTCATTTCCTGGGTATCAGACCCGAAGAAAATAGCGAGTTTGTGATTCTCAAAAAAGTGGAGGGTTGGGGGAGCGGACATTGGCGATTCTGTACCCTTCTGCCCATCAGAGTTGCTCCTCGTTCGTAACAGTATCATCAGCAAACATAGCCAGAAAGCCATCTATTCCATGATCCACATCGTTGATATACAACATAAAGAGTATCGGCCCCAACACGGACCCCTGTGGAACCACACTGGTAATCGGCAGCCAATCATAATGGGATCCCTTTATTCCCACTGTCTGTATCCTGCCTATCAACCAACGCTCTATCGACGTATGTAACTTTCCCGTAATTCCATGGGCTGTTATCTTATTTAGCAGCCTCATGTGCGGCTCCTTGTCAACGGCCTTCTGAAAATCCAAATACACAACATCCACTGCTTCTGCCTTCGATAGCTTACTTGTAATTTCCTCAAAAAATTTCACTAGGTTTGTCGGGCAGGATTTTCCTTTAAGGAAACCATGCCGAGTTCGGCCTATCTTGTCATATGCCTCCAGGTACTCTGTAACCTCATCCTTGACAATCGACTCCAACAACTTTCCAACCACCGATGTCAAGCTAACAGGACTATAATTTCCTTTTTGCTTCCTTGCCTTCTTCTCAAATAGCGGAGTTAGATTTGCAATCTTCCAGTCCTCCGGAACCAGGCCAGAATCTATCGACTTCTGAAAGATCATTGCTAATGCCTCCGCAATCTCCACTGCTACTTCCTTCAGAACATGAGGGTGCATTCCACCTGGCCCAGGAAATTTATCTACCCTTAGATTATTCAGCTTCCTGAGTACTTTCTCTGTCGTAATTGTGACTGCGCATATTTCTCTTCCCTGGCACCTTGAGTGTCCGGTATATTGCTGATGTCTTCCTCAGTGAAGACTGATGTAAAATACTCGTCCTGTTCCTCCGCCATCTTCTTATCTCCCATTACAATTTCTCCAGCATTATTTTCTACTGGTCCTATATATACTCCTACTCGTCTTTTGCTCTTTATATATTTGAAAAAGCTTTTTGTATCCTCTTTGATATTATTTGCTAGCTTCCTTTCATAGTTGATCTTTTCCCTCTTAATGGCCTTCTTAGTTTCCTTTTGTAAGCTTTTAAAAACTTCACTATCCTCTGTCATCCCACGAATTTTTGCTTCCTTGTATGCCCTCTGCTTTGTTTTTACTTTGGCTTTGACTTCTCTTGTCGTCCACGGTTGCATCCATTTTCCATTCGAAAATTTCTTCTTCTTTGGAATATATCTGTCTTCCACCTTCCTCACTTCTCGCATAAACTCCAGCCACTGCTGCTCTGCCGTCTTTCCAGCTAGTGTCCCTTTCCAGTCAACTTTGGCCAGTTCCTCTCTCATGCCGCTGTAATTTCCTTTACTCCACTGAAATCCCGACACGTTGGATTTCGGCTTCTCTTTCTGAAAATCACTGTGAATTCAGTCATGTTGTGATCACTGCCTCCTAAGGGTTCCTTCACTTCCAGCTCTATAATCACTCATGACACAATACCCAATCCAGTACAGCCGATACCCCTAGTGGGCTCAACAACAAGCTGTTCTAAAAAGCCATCTCATAGACATTCTACAAATTCTCTCTTTTGAGATCCAGTGCCAGCATGATTCTCCCAATCCACTCGCATGTT
The DNA here is from genome assembly GCF_030144855.1 of Hypanus sabinus. Taxonomy (NCBI): domain Eukaryota; kingdom Metazoa; phylum Chordata; class Chondrichthyes; order Myliobatiformes; family Dasyatidae; genus Hypanus; species Hypanus sabinus. Next base: position 9,286,692 of record NC_082731.1, read on the forward strand.
AAAATCCCCTACAATTATCTGAACACTGCCCTTCTGGCAAGCCTTTTCTATTTCCTGTTGTAATTTGTAGTCCACATCACTGCAGCTGTTTGGAGGTCTGTAGATAACTGCCATGCTAGAGTCCAGGATATTTCGGATCGAGTCATCAGCATTCTTGTGGCAAAGTGAACAGCCAGAATTCGTGGTCCATGTAGGTACCAATGATATTTTAGGACGAGTGACGAGTTTCTGTACAGAGAGTTCAGGGAATTAGGTGCTAACTTAAAGGGCGGGGCCTCCAGGGTTGTGCTGTTAGGAATGCTACCCGTAGCAAGTATTAGTAAGGCTAAAACTAGGAAGATTATACAGCTTGATACGTAGCTAAGGAGTTGGTGTAGGAAGGAGGTTATAATATTTTTGTATCATTTGTCGTTCTTCCAGGGAAGGTGGGACCTCTACAGGAGGGACGGTTTACAGTTGAGCTGGAGTAGGTCTAATATCATAGAGCGAAAGTTTATTAATGCTGCAAGATGGGATTTAATCCACCATTGCAGGGGGAGGGGAACCCATTAGTCTGAAAACAATTAGTGGAGAGGTTGTGGAGGCAAATGTTAGTAAACCTTCAGAGAAAATTAGAAATCAGAAAGTTGAGCGTGGTGCGGTAAAATCGAAAATGATGAATACAGGCGTGAAGCTATTGTATCCGAATAAGCGCAGTATGCAGAATAAGGTCGATTACCTTGCAACACAGTCGCAGATAGCGGGTGTGATATTATGAGTATGAGGGAACTCTGGCTGAAAATTATAGTTGTGAAATTAATGTCCAAGGAGACACATTGTATCGAAAGGATAGGCAGGAGGGCAAAGGTGGCGGTGTTACTCTGTTAGTAAATAATGAAGTCAAATCATTAGAAAGAAGTAACACAGGGTAGGAAAGTGTTGAACTATTGTGGATAGAGTTAAGGAACAGCAACGGCAAGAAGACCCTGATGGAAGTTGCCTGCAATCCCCCAAACAGCTGCAGAAATGTTACCTACAAGTTACACCTCGAGATAGAAAAGGCGTGCGAAAAGGTCAATGTTACAATCGTCATGGGGGCTTCAATATATAGGTGGATTGGGAAAATCCAGTTGGTGCTGGATTACAGGAGCGGGCATTTCTAGAGTGCCTTCGAGATGGCTGTTTAGAGCAACTCATGGTTGAACCAACTAGAGGATCAGCTATTCGGGTCTTCGTGTTGTGCTATGAACAGGCATTGATTACAGAGCTTAAGGTAAAAGAAACCTCAGGGATTAGAGGACATAATATGATCGATTTCACTCTGAAATTTGAGAAGGGGAAGTCGTATGTATCAGTATTAAAGTAGAGTAAATGGAATTGCAAAAGCATGAGAGAGGACTAGGCCAGAGCTGACTAGAAAAAAAAAAACACTGGCACTGATGACAAGAGCAGCAATTCCTGGAACTTCTGGAAGCAATTCAGAAGGCATAGGATATATACATCCCAATAAAGAGGTATTCTATAGGAAAGATGACACAACTGTGGCTAACAAGAGAAGTCAAGGCCAACATAAAAGCTAAAGAGAGGGCGTATAGAGCAGAGATTAGTAGGAAGTTAGATGATTGGGAAGCTTATACAAACCAACACAAGACAACTAAAAAGTCTATAAAAAGGTAAAGATAGAATACGAATGAAAGCTATTGAATAATATTAAACAGGATACTAAAAGTTTCTTCAGATAAATAAAGTGCAAAAGAGAGTCGGGATTGGATACTTAACTGCTGGAAAATGATGCTGGACGAGTAGTAATGGGAGGGGGCGGGGCAACGAAATAGAGGACGAATTGAATAAGTATTTTGCAGTCTTCTTCGCTGTGGAAGGCATGAAATATGTGAGGATACCATAACGAGAGAGAAGGTTCATGGGTAGCTGAAAGGAATGAATATGCATAAGTTACCTGGAACAGATGGCGTACATCTTTGAGCTCTAAAAGAGGTGGCTGAAGAGATCGTGAAGGCATTAGGAATGATCTTTCAAGAAACACTAGACTGGAACATTGCAAATGTGACTCCACTCTTCCAGAACGGAAAGAGGCAGAAGTAAGGAAACTATAGGCCAGTTAGTCTGACCACAGTGATTGAGTAGATATTGGAATCGATCATTAAGGATGTGGTCATACTTGGAGGCACATGACAGGGTAGGCCGTAGTCAGCATGCATTCCTCAAGGAAAAGTCTTGCCTTACAACTCTGCTGGATCTCTTTGAAGAAATAAAAGCTAGTATAGACAAAGGAGAGTAGATTGATGTGTATCCTTGGATTTTCAGAAGGCCTTCCACAAGATGTCACATATAAGCTGCTTAACAAGCTATTACATGGTATTACAGAAAGGATTCTAGCATGCATAAAATTGTGTCTGATTGGCGGCGGACAAAGAGTGGGAATACAAGGAGCCTTTTCTGACTGGCTGTCGGTGACTACTGGTGTTCAACAGGGACCTGTGTTGGGACCGATTCTTTTAAGGTTATATGACAATGATTTGGATGATGGAATTGGTGGCTTTGTTGCAAGGTTTGCACAGGATATAAAGCTCGGTGGGGGACATTAGTTCTGGAGAATTAAAGATTCTGCAGAAGGACTTATACAGATTAGGAGAATGGGAAAAGAAATCGCAGATGGAATACGGTGTAGTGAAGTATATGGTCATGTATTTTTGTAGAAAAAAATGAGATGACTTTTTCTCAATGGAGAGAATATACAAAAGAACTGAGACGCAAAGGGTCTTGGGGGTCCATATACAGGATTCCCTAACGGTTAATTTTCAGTTTGTGACTGTGATAAGAAAGACAAGTGCAACGTTAGTATTCACTTCAAGAGGACGATAATATAAAAAAGCAAGAATGCAATGCTGAAGCTTTATAAAACACAGGTGAGGCTTCACATAATGTATTGTGAGCAGTATTGAGCCCACTCTCTTAGGAAGGATGAGCTGAAACTGGAGAATTCCAAGCATGTCAATGAAAATTATCCCAGGATTGATTGGATTGTCATATGAATAGAGTCTGATGGCTCTGGAACTGTATTCACAAAAATTCAGAAGAATGAGTGGTGACCAAAGGCTTTGATAGATTAATTGTGGAGAAGACGATTCCCATGGGGGGGGGGTGGGTGGGGTGTGAGTCTTAAACCAGAGGATACATCTTCCGAAGAGACGGACGTATTTCAGAATGGAGATGAGGAGGAATTTCTGTGCCACAGATAGATGTGGAAGCCAAGTCTTAATGTATGCTTAAAGCAGTGGTTAATAGATTCTTGATGGTCGGGGCATGAAGATATATGGGGAGAAGGCAGGAGACTGGGGCTGAAAGCAAAATTGACTCGGCCATGATGAAATGGGAGAACAGAGTCGATAGGTCAAATGGTTTAATTCTGATTCTTGTAGATCCAAATAATCAACAAATTCATCTATGATTCGGTTTACATTTATTTTTTAAATATTAGATTAACTGGATATTTAATCACATTTTTGAATTCCTCTCTGAACTTCCTCTGAGTTGTAGCATAAATACATGTATTGGTACAACAGCTCAGGAGACCCAACATAAATCCCGTTTCCTGTATACAGAAACCCATTCCATTGTCACTGGCCGAGAATCGCACGTATTTCAGATTGATAATATGTGTTGTCCATAAAACGATGAAACTACCCGAGATACTAAATAGTAAAATAATCGATTTCCTTCGACTCTCAATTTCTGAATCATGCTGCTTTCCTTCATTCGACTTTTGGCGGAGTCTTTTGCGGGCTCTGTTAGCTGCTAAAATATGTCTGACGGTTAGCACGTTCAGCAGTAACATCAAGAAGAAAGGAGAGCAGGGGTTGTATATACGCTGAAACCAGTCAAAGCCTATCCATAAATAATCAGAGGAAAAGCTTAACTTGACATTACAAAACCAAGGAATGCCGTTAACTGTATATAATGGCTCGTATGCAAAGTACCACGGTATATTTTTTACAAAGCTCACGGCACATACGCTTCCAATAATAATAGCCGCCATTTTTTCTGTGCATAATTTTGAATTCAACTTCGGACAACAAATAGTTACAAATCTGTTGAAGGTGAACGCGACCGTCAGCCAAACAGAGTTATCAATGGCTGCATAGCTGAGGGCCAACTTGAGGCTGCAAACTGGAGTGATTGACAGAACGAGAACGGGAAAATAAATGGTGCTGATGCGATTTAATATCACTGACGTAACAAGGACCAGAAAATCTGCCGACGCCATGCTCACCAAATACCAGGTGATGCATCTGGAAAGGCCACATCTTCCTCGACACAGGACCACAATTGTTATCAAGTTACCTGGAAGAACCGAAATACACACTTTTAATAATTGAACTGACAAGACACAAAGACGGAAGTTTCATAAGAGACCAGTGTACTGTGACCAAAGAAAATATGTATGACAGAGGCCAGATTATACAATGAAGAACAATGCTCAATTTATAATAGCTCGAGAAGCGAAACAAATGTGAGTTAGAATCTGACAGCACAGCTGAACACCGACGTAGGCACGTTGGCATTAATGAAGCTGTGGGAAAAGTGGTGATTAAATTACTACGCTACAGGAATACATGGCTGAAGCGAAGGTCTAATATTAAACACATTCCTTTAATAAAATACTATCAAATATTGCAACGAGAGCAGTAACTCGATGAGAACACCACGGTTGGAACTCTCAATGCATAAGAATGTTATCAAATTAGTTGGAAAGAGTACTTCTCGAAAACGGGAAATAAGGAAAAGCATGAGAGCTCTCAGACGATTCAGCTGTCGACATTTGATGCACTTAAAAAAAAGAATAGGATTACGATGGAAAAGATTACATTGGTAAGTCCTGTTACGAATGTGCCACAGCTCTGAGTGGCTGAAGGGTGCGGGGTAGCCCCCTCCTTTTTTAGAATCGCAAGATCACTATTGAGTCAGTTCAGGAGAGCCAGGAAATGAGAGAAAGACATGCAGAATCCACAAAGAGTTTTGAATGTGTCCTGCCATCCGAAAGGCGGAATCATTGATACCGGCTATTGTCTCTTGGAGACGGAATTGTGTATTGAATCCTCTACGATGCATCGAAGCCTCCAGGCAATGAACCGAGGGCGGGGGTTGGTGGAGGGATTGCATCATCCCAACCTTATTGACATCTGAGACCCTGCGAGTTAGGATAAAAGAGGGTCTGTGGGAACAGCCCCTCAGACGCACCAGAAGAAACGCTGGAACTCCTGTAACAGCGTAATAGCGAAAGCCGGTGGAAACAGCCCATGTGCGCCCCTTTCCATTTTCCTCGGAATTGGTGGGTCTGGTCACGGAAGCACGGCTTTAGCTAACCACAAAGGGGAAACCAGTCCCCCAACGACTCTCGAAGGATTGACATCATAGAAGTAATGGGAAAGTTATACGTCCGTCTTTCTCTCCAACCAAAGAAGGCTGCAGCCTCCAGCTTGAATGAACTAAAGTGACTTTTATATTTCCATCGGACAATACATTATCCCCTAGAGAACGATAGAGCTATTTCTTATTGAATATTATTATACCCGCGCTTTTAGATTTAGTATTGACGACGTATGTTATCTGTCTGTTTGTATTGGTATTATTTTTCTGTATTTTTATCAATAAATACTGTTACAAATAGTGCCATCAGACTTCAACGAACCTCTCTATCTTTGCTGGTAAGTGACCCAGTTATGGGCTACGTAACCTTCCATTAATAAGAAGTATAATAACACTCTAACAGTAATTCTTCAAATTTACACGGATGTAGCATCTTGATGAAGAATGGAGAATCATTGATAATAGGATTTATTTGTGCATTTACTAGGTAAGCATTTGATAACTTCTTGCAAGTTTCTAAAATCAGAAATCGATTGAATAGAAATGTCCATGATAGAATGAATAGGAAATTGTTTTAGATGCAATAACAGAAGTGAAAATGAAGTTTATTTTTTGCTGAAGTTGGTACGCAAAATGCCAACCCAGTCAATACTGCGATTTTTATTGACACTTAGACATAATTATGTAGAGAAAAATCAAAGATTTGCGGATAGTATGGAGTTTATTGGTGTTGTAAACAATAAGGATAACATTTAAATTAAAACAGCCTCCTGATTGTGGATTTGGTAGTTTAGTTAATGGCAAATAAATATTTAAGCGGGAAGAAATCTGACGGTCTTATTAATTTATGATGTCACTTAAAATTAAAGACTAAAATTTCGGAGAAATAGAGCGATACCCAGCAACTCTGGGGACAGAGTTGGTTAATATTTCAGGTGATATTCGAAAGAGCACGGCGTGTAAGTGTTTCAAATATAACATAACAGAGGAGGCACAGAGATCGTCTAAAGTTATTCTCAAGTATTGTTTCCATTTTCACAAATTCATAGAGAAACGAATGCGTCGACATTCTCTCTATACGACGGAAAAGCCACCAGATTTAAAATTTGAGGTTATTGACAGATTTCTTGAGGTCAGTTGCGGTAAAGCATTTTCATAAATGAAGTGCAGATCTGAAAAGTGTCATTGTCGTAATAGTTAGTTTCAACAACGATTTTGAAATATCTATGCAAATATATACTGAGTGTTAAGGATACGCATCGCTATTCATTGAATAAACACTACATTAAGGGTTTACATCCTTTATTATGGCATGGACTAATAACATTAAGTAAGAGGTCCGTGAACCCTAGGTTGTGAACCCCTGCCGAATTATTGGAATTGTTGTTCCCGTGCTGATTCAATTGCAACATGATTCTATATTCCTGTAATTCGTACCGCTCTGGGTATGAAGCCAATTCCAACAAGTCTTAACAGCTTAACGGGATAAAGAAAACAACACGTTGATTTGAAGATTGTTCGGCGGTTTGCATCTGATCACAAGACGGGTAACTCAATGGTTTGCATTAGATCTACTTTTAAGAACTATTTCGTCTTGAGATGAAGGGACAATTTATTATAGGGTTCAATATTCATCGACTGAAAAGCGACTGTAAGAATACTTCATAACCGTTATCAATTCATTATATTAGAAAAAAATCAGCCTGGAGATCAGATCCTTAAAAAAATCCTTATATGTACGCATGATAGTAGATCTCTATCATCCCACAGTGGATCACATATACCGAGATAGTTTTACTTCAATACGCACTATGCACGGAATGCTAAAAGGGAAAACATAACTTGATAGGTCTCATAATTCAGCTGCATAGCCAAGGAAGCTCGCGTGCATATTCATTTACATTTCATTTAGAAAGCTTCGATAGATCAATACGATAGATAGTCTTTTCTTGACACTATCACATATTTATAAACTGTTATTATTGCCCATGTTAGTTTAGTTTAGTATTTTTTTTCAATATATATTTTCTTCTATATATTTTCAATTTTTTTTTCTTTTTTGATGATTATTTTTGTTTTTTTCATATATATTTATGTAGACTTGATTGATTTATGTACCTTTTGTTGAATGATGTTTAATAGGATATTATTATCCTATTACTAATGTAATTTCAAGTTTATTGAATTTGTAATCTATTCATTATCATGTCTTGTTTTTTTATATATGAAATTTAATAAAAAAGATTGAAAAAGAAAAGAAAGATAGATAGTCATCAAAATTTGTCTCGCAGAAGTACTTAAGTCGCTGCTTTCGTGCTGATACACCATAGATCAAAACGAATAATAAAAAGAATGCCGCTACTTTATTTTTATTGAAACAAGCTCATAGTGACATTTAGTAGTTCATTGAATTAAACACAGCCGTTAACGTAGCTCAGGTAACTGATATCATTAATAACAATGCTTCGGTACATCTCCTGAGAAAAAAGCAGAGAAATTTTCTATAGTCAAATGAGGAAGAACAACATGAACTGTACGGTAGCTCCTCTAACACATGATTTGAGATGATATCTTACCTGGAACACCAATTGCTGCCAGAATGGGATAGTAAATGGCATATATCAGACCTGTCATACGCCCATGCATTTTCGATTCGAGCCAGCAGTTTCTTCGAGAGCGATAGGTAGAAATCTGACATCGCATGAACTCGAAGTGGGTATCTTATTCCATTTGTTCAACCCCCCTAGAGAGTCGATTACACAAGCCAGTGTATGGAGCAAGTAAAGTGCTGATGATTACTTTCATTAAGCAAATAGGTTATGTCGACATTTACAATTTGAATGCACTTAGAGATCTGAGCTGTGGAACAAAGCAAAATAATTAACTTTTTAGTCGACAACATTTCTGCGTTCGTCGGGAAAATTTGAAAACAACCATGAGTAAGTTCTGTAGTGGATGGACGTGTGGTATTAGAAAAGAAAAAAAATCCTGGATATCTGTGAAAGGACTAAAATTGGAATAAAATAGTTGGGGGTTACCTGGGAGAGGGTTTGAAGGCTTGGAATGACCTACAGCTACCTGCAGGAATCGTAAAGGAGACAATTGCAAATAGGAAAAACGGGGGGAAGAACAAAATAAAATTCTGGGAATATGGACAGCAGAATTTTCTGTAGTTCTTTTTACATTTAGCTGAAGTCGTTGCAAACTCTTAATTTCTCTACAATGTACCTGCGTGTGCAGTCTTAGTTTCTGCTTTCTGTCCAGATCTGATGACCTGCAATGTCATCTGTAGTTGCGATTACCGGAAAGATTCCTCTAACAACAGAAAATCTGCAGATGCTGGAAATTCGAGCATCACGCACAAAATGCTGGAGAAACTCAGCAGGCTAGGCAGATCTATGGAAAAAAAGTACAGTCGACGTTTCGGACCGAAAGTCTTCTCTCTCAGCCAGTGCCACCTGGTCCACTGGTTACTTCCAGCATTTTCTATCATTTATTTCAGGTTTACGGAGTTATGGTGTTTTATGAAACACATTTAATCAATCTTGTGTCCTTCTGTCAAAGATTTAAAGTGCAGTAATTTTCAAAGTATGCATGCAGTATATACCCCTGAGATTCCACTTTCCCACAGACAACCACATAACAAAGAAAACCATGGTCCCCGTTCAAAGAAAAAGAAAAAAATATCATCGGGCCCCCATCTTACGCACAAAAGATAAGCTCAAATCTAAACTAATCTGACGTAAAATAGAACCATAAACTGAAACTCTAGACTGATGCACTGGTTCACGATGGGAATTGATATCTACTAGGGTACATATATTATGGTCCATTGTTTATTCACATAAGGCAGTAGTATCTCTCTCCGTAATTTGCTACAAGCTAAATCACGTTTTCACGTTTCGTTATGAAATAGTTCACCAAATAACTAGTTATTCTCTCAAAGATGTGGTTTATTGAAGGTCGTCAGGGCCAAGCGAAATAACAGCATAGTACATCGGTATGCCTACGTTATTGCCTTTATTGTTCACACCAGACCAGGAGGAGTAGATATAGAGTGATAAACCGTTTTGTCAGTGCATTTCGCATAATAATCCATGAGGGTGGAGTGTTGTTTTAATAAGATAACATAATAAACAGTTCGGGTAGGTTGCATGGACACATAAATTTGATGCATTCGTGTTATGAGATCGAGTTTCCCCCTTATTTCTGGTAATCTTTGGATGGCTTGTATAGGAAATGAACTATTTCATTTCAGCATTTACAACGTTATAGGCGTTATAGACAGATCGTCACGCATTTATTACTGCGGTGACCTCTTGTACATGGAAAAGCTTTGTTGCTGGCTTAGATTCACTTCGTTTTAAATAAATTATAGCACACCATTACACCCCTTCGCGACCACCCCAACCACTCTGATCAAATACGGTACCCAACACACGCCGTATTCAAAGAGAAGTTAGAATGGGTATTATAGGCATTTGTCTTCTCTGCTGGTGTTCTCTCAGTGAGTCCTGATGCAGGCGACTGCACAGAACGTCGAATTTACGCGTTTACTACTTCGTGAAAAAATGGCATAATACATTACAGACGTAGTACTCTAACAGAATTGAAGAATTAGTAGTATTTTAACGGACAGAAGTGGAAGCCATCGTCTTTTAATCCAAACAGAATAGCAACGCTTAATTTAGGGAGCACTGGGAGATTATGAGGGTGCCACAGTCCATTGAATGAAGTGTAATAGTATGAATAACGAAGCTCATTTAAATAACAGCGATGTTAATGCAATATTGATTTATTAAGCTCGTTCAGAAATTCAGCATTATAAGACTTCAATCCGTTTAACACGGTATTTGGATAATTTCAGGTGTAGGAAATTCGACTTTGGGAACAATCAATTTTGTTACTTGCTACTCCGCTGTAAGTGTCACGTGGGAAACCTACTGGTTTAGAGCTGTATTTGCGGATGGGCAGCATCTTATAAACTGGCAGTCTGACTTCACTTGTTTCCACTCCAGCAGTTTCCTTTAAATGTTGAAATCGGACCTAAATCCACCGCTTGCGCTGGAAACTCGCTGCACACTCTCACCAGCCTGTGAGTGAAGAGGTTCCTCTTCATCTTCCTCTTAAACAGTTCAGCTTTCAGATTTAATCAATGATCTCTAGTTCTAGTCTCTCGCAACTCAGTGGAAAAATGGGCTTGCTTTTACCCTATCTATATCTCTCATAATTTTGTACCCCTCTATCAAATCTCCCCTCATTTTCCTCTGCTCCAGTGAATAGAATCCTAAAGTATTTAATTTTTCCCTATAACTCAGGACCTCAGATCCAGGCAATATGGTTTATTTTTTCTCTGCGCTCTTTCAAACTTATTGACATCTTTCCTGCAGGTAGGCGATTAAGGCTGCACGCAATGCAAATCAGGCTTTACTAAACGCTCATGCGGCGTCAACACAGCAATCCAGCTCCCGGACTCAGTATTTTGATTTTTTAAAGGCCAATGTTATGATCCTACCTATGTGGCTAATGCCATTTTAGATATGAGTAATCTGTTTCTACATCCCTCTGTGATACCACAGTCTTCAGTGCCCTACCTCTCACCGTGTAAGTCCTACCATAGTATAATACCTTACACTTCTCTGCATTAACTTCCATCCGATATATATTTCGTCACATTTTTCCATCTGGTCCAGATCCAGCTGCAAACTTTGATAAACCTCCTGTCTCTCTAGTGTACCCACAATCTTGGTCTGATTCACAAATCTGTTGATCTATTGTACGACATTAACATCCACATTGTTAATATAGATGATGAGCAACAATCCCTGCAGCACACCGCATGTCATAGGTCTTCAGTGAGAGAGTCAACCATGTACAACAGTCTTTGGCTTCTCCCCAGAAATCAATGACTAATCCAATTTACAACCTCATCCTGAATGCCAAACGACTCAACATTCTTGACCAACCTCACATGTGGGCCCTTGTAGAAGGCCTTGCTAAAACCTATATAGGCAACTTCGACTGCCCTCCCTTCATTGGCTTTCCTGATAACTTCCTCGAAGAACTCTATTGGGTTGGTTGTACACGATCTGCCACGCACAAAGCCTCGTTGGCTACCCCTAATCAGTCCCTGTCTATCCAAATGCGAATATATGTATAGTCTCTTAAAATACATTCCACGAACATAACCACTACTGATACAAGACTTACTGATCTATAATTTCCCTTCTTGTTTCAGGAACCTTTCATAAAAGACAGAATGACATTAGCTATCCAACTGATCACAGGCACCGCAACTGTTGCAAAGTTCGCTTTGAATCGGCCCTTGCCGTTTGTGCATTTGCCTCTCACAAGGTCCGATGGATCAGGCCGAGGAGGTTGATGCTTCGTACTTTGCCTCAGGCCAACAAGCCATTCCTCTTCTGTAAACTATATGCGGCCCATGGCCTCATTGCTATTTTGCCACACTTCCATGGACACTGTGCCAGCATCCCGAGTATATACTGCTGTAAATAACAGATCTATCCCATCTCTTTTGACTCCATGTATAAACATATATTCTGATATTGAAGAAGACAAATTTGTCCATTACAATCCTTTTTCACTTGGTATTTCTGCAGAAGCCGTTCTGCGCCTTGTCCGCTGGAGAAACCTCTTGCCTTTTCAGCCTTCCTGATTTACATTTCATGTATTCTCTTACAACTGCTTCATTTGTTTTTCCTGCCTATACTGTGCCTGCCATGTATATACTTCTTAATCTACACTAAGTATATCTTGAAAACATTTTTCCCTAAACCTGTAATAATGTTTTTTTTTTCATTCAGCCAGGAACATACAAACTTTGTAATCTGAAAATATCACTCCAATTTACCAAAGCACCCTTGAGCCGTAAAATAATTGACACTTGGCAGATCATTTCTGATGCCATCAAAATTGGCCTTTCTCCAACATAAATTCTCAATCCGAGGACTCCGAGGACCAGACCTATCCTTCTGTACAACTAAACTGAAATTAATGACATTATGTTCAATAGATGCAGAGTGATCCCTTAAGGAAACATCTGTCACCTGCCCTGTCTTATTCTGCATACAAATGGTATCGCATTCCCTGTAGATGGGACCAGAATGCCTTGCGATCGTGTGTGTGCATGTGAATATATGTCTTTTGTATTTTTGCTACAATGCTGTTATATGATCAGTAGCGGTAAATGGAATTAGGAATCCCTGGATATGAATATGGCTGCATCGATATATTGCCCTCTAGCTTAAATTATTATTAAGAGGAAGTTCTACAAGGCACAATGTACTTTCACTAACCACTTTGTCCTATTCCTTTAGCTAAAGCCATTTTGTACTGAGATGGTTTCATTCATTTCATAATATTCCCTTCCTCCATTTCATTGGGTTATTTCATATGCATATACACTTGCAGATGGTCTTGTAAGCTGAGTTTAGTTGTTTATTATTGTTGAGCTCTGCACTGCTTCACAAAAGTGCCCCAATCCTATTCACCTGTTTTTCATGTTTTTGTTTCATTATTGGATGGTGGGCACGGTCATGCTGTGACACATCCCAGCAGTTCCCTGATAAATGTACTAATGTATTAACTTAATTAATAATTTATGTTCTTGGTTCTTGAAATCAATGGTTTGCTGTGTAGCGTCTAATATATAAGTAATCACAGACTGTGATGGAAGACAACGCTCCAGTCCCAGATGCTGAATCTGTCAATGTTTGTAAAGCATTCTACAGCGCGATGTCAACGACTGAGACCACTGAGAACCCACCATCCACTGCAATAGACTCCAGAGGTAGCTAAATGTTGTTAACTGATATGATCCCGCAGTTCCATTATTAGGCATAATGTATACGCCCTCCACCTTTGTGGAAAGAGTGTCTTGAATTAGTTAATTCAATGACCGTCATAACAGTGACAATCGTGTCTTGCGGGTCATGAGGCAATTTACATAAATTGGGATTATTGTGGGGTTGCATGGGCATAGATTTACGAACTCATCTGACGGTAGCGATAAATCACTCCACTAAAACTACGGGGACCGATAAAGTGGGCTGGAATATTAAGCACGTCGGGATTACTGTGAGACAGCTTGCTTCCTCTTGCTAAATTGATGTTGAAACCACGTAGGGTGTAGTTAGGTACTGTGTGTTTGAAACCCGAATTCTAGAATTTCTTTATTGCTCCACGGGCTTTCCTGGATACGTACAATGAATGAAGCTACGAGAGTAGTACCGAGTGAAATAATAGACTTCTTTCGGTTATTGACATCTTCACCACAATGATTGTGTCTATTATTCTCATGTTTTGCGGCCTCAATCGGCTTTTAAAACAAGTATGCCTGATAATTAGAGTATTGAGCTGCACAACTAAAATTAAGGAAACAGAGTTTTCAGAATATAATATATTGAGTCAAATGCCATCCATGAAATATCAATAGCAGAACCATACAACATTGTTATGGATAAATAAATGCGGTCGGTATTCCCATTCTCGGTCCATGATATCCTCTAGTGTCACGATGAGGCCACCTGCAGGGTGGTGGAGAAAAACCTTATATTACACCTGGCTTGCTCCCACCTGATATCATAAATATTAATTTCCCCTTCCAGTAAAAAACAATAACATCCCCTCTACACTCTTCTTCTGTCTCTCCCTCTAGCCACTTTCTTCTTCTCACGTGCTTTTCACCTCCTGCTGGGCGACTATCTTTTCCCTTTCTCTTATGGTCCGCTCACCTCTCCTATCAGATCCCTTCCTCTTCGATTCCTTACCTTTCCTACCCACCTCGCTTCACCTATCATCTTCCAGCTTTCTTTCTACAACCCCCCAACTCTTTTCTTCTAGCGTCTTCCCCTTTCCTTTCCAGTCCTGAGGAAGGGTCTCGGACCGAAATGTGCTGTCTATGAGCATCTTAAATGCTCGATTTTACTGACCTCCAGTTCCACTCCTGGCAGCACATTACAGATAAACATCGTTGACTGCGTATAAAATGCCCTGCATTTCTCCTTTGAACTTCTTCTCAGCTTCAAAATATTCCGTCTGGTGTTAGTCATTTTAAACCCTATAATAGGTTACTCTTTGTGAGCTAACCTGATCCCCCAATTGTACAAACATCTATCCGATTTCCCCTTTGATTCCGCTGCTCAGGAAAAAAAAAACGGTTCAAGAAAATTCCGTCATACTTTGTGTTTAGTTTCTCATTGACTCTATGTTATTTGAATCCCCTTGAATCCATGGAAGAATATGGATGCCACGGTAGCGGATTTGTTTGCGCATTGCAATTACAACTTGGGACGTTCCAGAGTTCAGAGTTCAATTCCATCGCCGTTCTGTAAGGAGTCTTTGCTCGTACTCTCAGTGGATTGCGACGGTTTTCTCTGGATCCTTCCGTTTCCCCACACAGTGCAAAAACAGCGCAGGTAGGTTATTTTTTTCCATGATTAAGTTGAGGTTAATTGATTTTGCTGGGGGTTGCTGCAGTGGCGTCAATCGAAGGGCTGGCAGTGACAATTCCGCTGTATCTCTAAATAAATAAAACAATGAATCTCCAGATTTTATATCGTGACATACAGTATAGGTTCTTAGATAAAAAATTTACTTTGAAAGTTGAATTCTTAACAAACATACTTTACTCTTGCTCTCCTTATAGCAAGTACTTTAATTCAATGTCAGGGCGCTGTGACAGGGATCCAGTCGCAGACTCAGTACTGTGTACACAGTGATACTAATTGAGTAACACATCCCAAAGTGAGAACAAAGTCGGCATCAAAGTTCAGACAGAGATCAATACATCCAGAGAAATACAAAAACCAGAATCGGGAAACAAGAAGAGTCGATATTCAGACGGACAGAGTACAGATACGAATGCCAGAAAGGCTCTGGAAAATTTACTGGCACAATCTGGCAAGAAACCGGTGAAAACGCCGGACTGAAATACACTGAGAAGTAAATAGATAGGCAGAGGATAGGTGGAGCACAATGAAAAACAGGTGGCCGCAATGTAGGTAATAATGCAAAGCAGATGATTGATTTGGTACTTAGTAATACAGTGGCTGGAGCAGAACAAGAGCTGGGACAGGAGCACATGGCAATGCAAAACCACAGGCTGATAGCTAGGGGGAAACACACAAGAAGACGGAGTTCGACTGGAAATCCAGACATTCAGGTAGCGTCAAATTAAAAGTCTTCTGCATCCTCTGCAAAGTCTCACAAAACTTACAATAATGGAGCGTTCAGAAATGAACATGATTCTCTTGACGTGGCCTAACCAATGTTTAATAAAGCTGTAAGATATCATATAAACTCGAAATCTAATACTTCCAGTCATAACTGCAGGAGTGTCATTGGCCTTCTTTTCTGCTCTATCAGCGTACATGGCCACTTTCAGGCTGCTTTTGGCTTAGATACCAAAGTTCATCTCTACGTTAATGCTTTTAAGGAACCTTTCGTTTACTGTGTAGGACCACTGTACATTTCAGCTCCCAAAATGCAACAACCCACAATGGAATAACCATTCCCCGCCGATATCTGCCTCAGAACTGCAGTATTTCTGTTTTCTGCTGTATTCTGTGGTAATCTGCTACGCAATTCACAATTCTACAGTGACGTTCTTTGTGTCTTCTACGAAGCTACTTGGTCATCTATGTCTGTTTGCATGCAATTCACTTACAGTGGTATGCAAAAGTATGGACACCCTTTCTCAAACTTTCTGTTACTGTGAATAGATAAGTGAGTAAAAGATGATGATTTCCAAAAGGTATCAAGTTAAAGATGACACATTCTTTTAATATTTTAAGCAAGATTTCTTTTTTTTTTCCATCATCTACAGTTTGAAAATAACAGAAAAAGAAGGACCGAAGCAAATGTTTGAGCGACCTCCATGGTCAGTACTTAGTAATACCCTCTTTGACAAGCAGCACAGCTTGTAAACGCTTTCTATAGTCAGCTGAAAGTCTTTCAATTCTTGTTTGGGGGATTTTCACCCATTCTTCCCTGCAAAAGGCTTCTAGTTCTGTGAGAGTCTTGGGCCGACGTGCATGCACTGCTCATCTGAGGTCTATTCACAGATATTGGACGATATTTAGGTCGGGGACTGTGAGTGTCATGGAACAATCTTCTGCTTGCGCCTCTTGAGGTAGTCCATTGTGGATTTTGAGGTGTGCTTAGGATCATGATCCTGTTGTAGAGGAAATCCTCTTATCATCTTCAGCTTTTTTACAGACGGTGTGATGTCTGCTTCCAGAAGTTGCTGATATTTAACTGAATTCATTCTTCCCTCTACCAGTGAAATGTTCCCTGTGCTACTGCCTGCAGCACAAGCCCAAAGCATAATCGATCCACCCCTGTGCTTAACAGTTGTAGACGTGTTGTTTTCCTAAAATTCTGCCCCCTTTTTTCTCCAAACAGACCTTTGATCATTGCAGCCAAGAAGTCATATTTTAACTTCATCAGTCTACAGGACCTGTTTCCAAAATGCAACAGGCTTGTTTATATGTTCTTTTACAAACGTCTGACGCTTAATTTCGTGGTGAGGACGCAGTAAAGGTTTTCTTCTGATGACTCATCCATAAAAGTCATATTTGTGCAGGTGTCACTTCTCAGTAGAACAGTGCACCACCACTCCAGAGTCTGCTAAATCTTCCTGAATGTCATTTGCAGTCAAACGGGGGTTTTGATTTGCCTTTCCTGCAATCCTACGGGCAGTTCTATAGGAAAGTTTTCTTGGACTTTCAGACCTGAATTTGACCTCCATTGTTCCTGTTAGCTGCCATTTCTTAATTACATTACGAACTGAGGAAGCGGCTACCTGATAACGTTTGCTATCTTCTTATAGCCTTCTCCTAGTTTGTGGACTTGATTTATTTTAGAGTGCCAGGCAGCTGTTTAAAGGAGTCCATGGCTGCTGAATATTTGGAAAGATCGGAGGAATCAGGGTATTTATAAAGTTTTGAAATTTACATCTGCTGGCCTTTCCTAACGATGATTGTAAACAAGCCTTAGCCCTAACAAGCTAATTAAGACCTTGGAAAAAGTTATCTGAGCGCTCAAATCTCCTGCGGTGCCGAAACTTTTGGGTGCTGCTCCTTTCCTTTTCTCACTCTAAAATTGTACAAAACAAAAATAATACACTGTTCTTTCTTAAAAAAAATCAAAATAATGTTTCATCTTTAAGTTTCTGGCTTTGGAGATCAGTTCATCTTCTACTCACTTAACTATTCACAGTAACGGTAATTTTGACCAAGGGTGCCCAAACGTTTGCATGCCACTGTATGTATCAAAAACAGCAGAGGGAACAGCACGGATCTTTATGAACCAGCCAAAGTGACTGACATACAATTAGACTAAATAACATTGACTACTGAATTTTCTCTCGTATGGCCAAGCCATTTCTGAATCCAAACGGCAAAGTCACCGTTTACCCAGTGGATCTCAGTCTCCTGCATAATGTTGGACATTTTCGAACACCTTACTAAAATCCATAGATAATATCCATAGCTCGATCCTCATCGGCCATTTCGTAGCACTTTGAAAAACTCAATAAAATTACTTCGACATAACTGTCCAGATAAATCTAAAATTGATTATTCCTAAGTGATGATACACAAAATGTTTATAAAACCTATTTCTAAGGATAGTCGGCAATAGCTTGCCACCCACTTTCGTGGGATATACCAGTCAACAGTTACCAGGATTATCCGTATGCACCATCTGTGTTAATAAAACAATATTGGCTACTGGTCTGTCAACTAGGACCTTGGCTGTGCATGGAGAAGACATTAGTGTCTTAGTCAAGACCATGTAAATGTCATTTATCGCCTCTCTCAATAAGCAAATGTATCCTTTATCCAAATAGTGAAGTGATTAAAACACATTTTGAATTTTAACATTCTCTATAGTTAGGGCGTAAGTCAGGCAATTCTGTGGATGCAGGAAAGAAACACAGATAGTGGTTTTGACTCTCGGGTGCCAGGGTCCGGGATATTTCTGATCGTGTCCACAATATCCTGAAATGGGAAGGTGAACAGCCAGATGTCGTGGTACATATCGGTACCAAGGACATAGGTAGGAAAATGTTGGAGGTCCTGAAAACAGACGACAGGGAGTTGGGAAGGAAGTTGAGAAGCAGGACCTCAGAGCTAGTAATCACGGGATTACTGCCTGTGCCACGCGACAGTGAGTATAGGAATAGAGTGAGATGAAGGATAAATGCGTGGCTGAGAGATTGGAGCATGGTGCAGGGATTCAGATTTTTGAATTACTGGGGATCTCTTTTGGAACAGGCATGACCTGTACAAAAAGAATGAGTTGCACTTGAATCCGATGGGACAAATATCCTGGCAGGGAGGTTTGCTAAGGTTATTGGGGAGAAATTAAACTAGAACTGCTGGGGTGGGGGGGGGGGGGTGGGGGAGCTGCGGACAGAACTGAAGAGACGGAGGAAAGGGCGGTTTGCTCACAAATAGAGAAAACCTGGAGAGACGGAGGTTAGGCAGGTGATAGAGATGGCTACTCTCAGTCCGATGGTTTTAGATGTGTCTATTTTAATGCAAGAAGCACGATGAACACAGCGGATGAGCTCAGATCGTGGATGAGTACTTGCAACTATGATGTTGTGGACATTACCAGAGTTGGTTGGAATGGTTACTTAGAGTGCCAGGAATTAGAGGTTTCACGGAGGACAGGTAGGGAGGAAAAAGAGTTGGGGGCGGGACGCTACTGATCAGAGATAGTGTCATAGCTGTGGGTGGAAGTTAGAAACAGGAAAGGGTCAATAACTCTATTAGTTGATTCTTTTGTAGATCGTCGAATAATAACAGAGACATTGAGTAGCAGATAATGAGATAGATTCTCCAAATGTGTAATAATTACAGGGTTGTCGTGGTGGGAGGTTTTAATTTCCCAAATATTGATTAGCATCTTCCTAGAGCAAAGAGTTTAGATGAGGTGGAGCTTGTTAGGTGTTATCAGGAATGTTTCCTGACATGATATGTAGATAAGTCTACAAGAGGAGAGACTAGAATTGGGAACTGAACCCGGTCAGGTGTCAGGTCTCTCAACGAGAGAGGATTTTGGAGATAGTGATCAGAATTCTATCTCCGTTACCATATCCTTGGAGAGGGATAGGAACAGACAAGCTAGGAAAGTGTTTAATTCGAGTTCGGAGAAATATGAAGCTATACGTCAGGAACTTGGGAGCATAAATTGGGAAAAGATGTCCTCAGGGAAATGTACTGCAAAAAATGTGGTAAATGTTCGGGGGATATTTGCGTAGCTTTCTGCATAGGTACGTTCCAATGGGAGAAAGGAAGAATGGTACCGTACAGGAACCGTAGTGTACAAAGCTGTTGGGAATTTTGTCAAGAAGTTAAGAAGAGCTTATGCAAGGTTCAAAAAATTAGGTAATTGTAGAGATCTAGAAGATTATACAGCTAGCAGCAAGGAGCTTACGAAAGAAATTAGGAGAGGCAGAAGGGGCCACGAGAAGGCCTTGGCGAGTAGAATTAAAGAAAACCTCAAGACATTCTACAAGTACGCGAAGAGCAAGAGGATATGACGTGAGAGAATAGGAGCAATGAAGTGTGACAGTGGAAAAGAGTGTATGGAACCGGAGGAGATAGCTGTGGTACTTCATGAATGCTTTCTTCATTATTCACTAGGGGAAAAGATCTTAGCGATTGTAGGAATGACTGACAGTGGATTGAAAAGCTTGAACATATTGCCATTAAGAAAGAGGATGTGCTAGAGGATTTGGAAAGCATCAAGTCGGACAAGTCTCCGGGACCGGAGATGATGTAGCCCAGGCTACTCTGGGAAGCGAGGAGAGCCTATGGCGATGATCTTTGCATCATCAATGGGTAGGGAAAGATTTCTGAAGATTGTAGGATTGCTGATGTCTTTCCCTTATTCAAGAAAGGGACCAGAGATAGCCCAGGAAACTATAGCCCAGTGAGTCTTACTTCAGCGGTTGGTAATTTGATGGAAAAGATCCTGAGAAGATGTACTTATGAACATTTGGAGAGCCATAATCTGATTAGTAATAGTCAGCATGGCCTTGCCAAAGGCAGGTCGTGTCTTAGGAGCCTGATTGGATTTTTTGAGGATATGACTAAACACGTTGATGAAGGTAGAGCAGTAGATATAGTGTATATGGATTTCAGCAAGGCATTTGATAAGGTAGACAATGTAATGCTTGTTGAGAAAGTAAGGAGGCATGGGCTCCAAGGGGCCCTTGCTTTGTTGATCCAGAATTGGCTAGCCCAGAGAAAGCAAAGAGTGGTTGTTGATGGGTCATATTCTGCATAGAGTTCACTGACCAGAGGTGTGCCTCAGGGATCTGTTCTGGGAACCCTTCTCTTCGTGATTTTTATAAATGACCTGGATGAGGACGTGGAGTGATGGGTTTGTAAATTTGCTGATGGCACAAAAGTTTGGCGTGTTTTGGATAGCGTGGAGGGCTGTCAGATGTTACAGAGGGACATTGATAGGATGCAAAAACGAGTCTGAAAATGACAGATGGAGTTCAACCCAGGTAAGTGTGCGGTGGCTCATTTTGGTGGATTAAATATGATGGCAAAATATAGTATTAATGAGAAGACTCTTGGCAGTGTGGAGGATCAAAGGAATCTTGGGATCCGACACTCAAAGCTGCTGCGCACATTGACTCTATGGTGCATTTGCCTTCAGCAACCGTGAGACTGAGCTTAATTGCCAAGAGTAATGTTACAGTTATATAGGGCCCTAGTAAGACTCCACTTGGAGTACTGTGCTAGGTTCTGGTCACTTCACTGCAGGAAGGATATGGAAACTATAGAAAGGCTGCAGAGGAGATTTACAAAGATGTTGTCTGGATTGGGGAGCATGCCTGAAGAGAAAAGTTTGAGTGAACTCTCCTTTTCTCTTTGGAGCGTCGGAGAATGCGAGGTGATCTGATAGATGTTTATAAGATAATGAGAGGCATTGATCCTGTGGATAGTCAGAGGGCTTTTCTCAGAGCTGAAATGGCTAATACGAGAGGGCACAGTTTTAAGGTGCTTGGAAGAAGGTACAGAGAAGGGGTCGGGGGTAAGTTTTTCACTCAGAGAGTGGTGAGTGCGTGGAATGGGCTTCCGGCGACGGTGATGGAGCGGATACGGTGGGGTCTTTTAAGTGACTCCTGGATAGCTACATTGAGCTTAGGTAGGCGGCTATGTGTAACCCTGGGTAATTTCTAAAGTAAGTATATGTTCGCACAACATTTTGGGCCAAAGGGCCTGTATTGTGCTGTAGCTTTCTCTGCTTCTATGTTTCACTCAGTAAGGATTAGAGTGGAAACACCTGCGAAATGACCACTGAGAGCATTTAACAAACATTGTACATGCACACCATATATACATTTTACATGTTAATTTTAATATATAGTTATATATTTTAATATATGTTATTTTAAGTATATCCATTTTTACTTTTTCAAACAAAGAATCAACTTGATGGACCATACAGTATCTGCTCTTGGCAAAGACATGCTGGCCCTTTCCGATCGGAGCATGACTTCAGAAACATAGAGAACATAGAAAACCTTCAGCACAATACATGCCCTTCCGCCCACAATGTGGTGCCTAACTTGTACTTACTTCAGACATTACCCATAACCCTCTATTTTTCTAAGCGTCATGTACCTATCCAGGAGCCTCTTAAAAGACCCTATCATATCCACCTCCACCACCATAGCCGGAAGCTCATTCCACGCAGTCACTTACCCCTGACATCTCCTGCGTACATCCTTCTCAGTACCTTAAAACTGTGCCCTCTCATGTTAGCCATTTTAACCCTGGCTAAAAGTCTCTGACTATGTACACGATCAATGCCTCTCATCATCTTCTACACCTCTATCAGGTCACCTCTCATCCTCCGTCGCTCCAAGGAGAAAAGGCCGACTTCATTCAACATATTCTCATAAGGCATGCTCCTTTTTTTAAAATTGATCATTGAATGCGTCCCTCGGATTTTCTCCTATATTTTTGTTACTACAGATGTCAGGTTCACATGTCTATTGGAAAGCATAAGACCATACGACCATAAGACATAAGAGAAGAATTAGCCATTGATCCCATCGAGTTTTCTCCATCGTTCCATCTTGGCTAATCACGGATCGCACTCAACCCCATCCACCTACCTTCTCGCCATAACTTTGATGTCCAGACCAATCTGGAAACTATCAATCTTCTCTTTACGATCCTGGTCCCCTTTTCACTCTCCTGGCATCCACAGCTGTCTGTGCACAGCGTTCCACAGATTCACTACTGTCTGGCTAAGCAATTGCTCCTTAGAGAGTCGTCCATCAATTTTAAGGTAGCTCTGGACACCCCCACTAAATGAAACATCTTACTTCACATCCACCTTATCTCGTCCTTTCAACATCCGATATTTTTCAAAGAGATCCCATCGCATTGTTCTAGATTCCATTGAGCACAGGCCCAAAGCTGCCAAATACTCCTCCTATGTTATCCCTTCATTCTTGGAGTCACCCTCGCGAATTTCCTCTGGATTGTCCAGAATGACAACGCATCTTTTCTGAAATATGGGGCCCCAAACTGTTGACAATACTTCAAGTGCGACTTAAAAGGTGTATTATAAACTCTCGGCAATATCTTCTTGTTTTTATGTTCTATTCACATTGAAATAAATGCCACATTGCACTTGTCTTGATTACCACTGACTTATCTGTAATTATTGGAGGCTTGTACGATTACGCTCAAGTCCCTTTGCACCCCGATGCTTGAAATTTCTCCTCATCTAGATAATAGTCTACAGGTTTGTTCCTTTTCCTAAAATGCATTACCATACAAATTCCAACACTGTATTTCATCTGCCACTCTTTTTGCCCATTTATCTATTTTGTCTCAGTCGTTCTGTAATCGCATTGCTTCCTGAGTACTACTTACCACTCCCACTGTCATCCTATCACCTCAAATATTGCAAGAAACCCCACAATTTCATTATCTAAATCATTGCAGACAATGTGATATGTATCACTCCCATTGCCAATAATTGAGGAACACCACTAGTCACCGGTAGCCAACCAGAAATACCTCTTTTATTCCCACTCACTGCTTCATGCCTGTCAGCCAGTTCTCTATCCATGCAAGTATCATTCCTGTAATGCCATGGGAGTTTATTTAGTTAAGCAATCTGTTGTGTGGCACCTTATCAAACACCTTCTGAAAATCCAGGTAAATGACATCCGCTGACTCTCTTTTTCCACCGTTCTTGTTACTTTCTGAAAGAATTCTATCGGACTTGTCATGCAGGCTTTGCCTTTACAGAAACTATGATGACTTTGGCATATTTTACGGTTATGTTCCAAAGACCTCGAGAACACATCCTTGATAATGGACTGCAACGCTTTTCAACCACTGAGGCTAGGCAAACTAGCCTATAATTTCCTTTCTTTTGCCTTTCCACGGTCTTAAAGACTGGAGTGCCATTTTCAACTTTCCTGTCCTCTGGACCATGCCAGAATCAAGTGATTTTTGAAATATCATAGCCAATGTACCTGCTATCTCTTCAGCAACCTCTTTCCGAACTCTGGGATGTAGACGATCTGGTCCAGGTGAGTTATCCACATCCAGACCTATGAGTTTGCCTCGCATCTTTTCCTTTGTGATAACAATGGAATTCGCTCCTAGTCCCTGACACGCACGAACCGCTGGCACACTGTTAGTGTCTTTGTAAGTGAAGACCGATGCAAAGTATTGATTCCATTCATCCGCCATTTCTTTGTCCCTCATTGCTGCCTCACAAACATCATTTTCAAGTGGTTCAATATCAACTCTCACCTCCCTTTTACTCTTTATATAATTAAAAAAAGATGAGCATCCTGCTTTATATTATTAGGAAGCTAGCCCTCATGTTTCGTCTTACCCCATCTTATGGCGCTTTAATTACATTATGTTGGATTTTAAAATCTTCCCAATCAGACAACACATCATTCATTTTTACGGCCTTATATGCTCTTTCCTTGGCTTCTATTCTGTCCTGAACTTCCCTTGCCAGCCACGGTTGCATAGCCCTGCCATTTGAGAACTGTTTTTGAGGGACATATCTGCCCTGCACCTTGTGATCTATTCCCAGCAACTTCAACAACCTCTCTTCTGCCGCTGTCCCAGTCAGTATCCCCCGCGAATCCACCTGGGCGAGCTCCTCTTTCATGCCTCTGTAAATCCGTTAATTCTATTGCAATACCGATATATCTGAGAAGTGATCCATCTTCTCCTATTGTGGTATGAATTCAATCACATTGCGATCACTGCCTCCTAAGTGTCTCTTAACGTTAAGTTCCTTAATAAAATTAGAATGATTTCTCAGCACCCAACGATAACCTTTCCGCTATCAGGCACAAGCACAAGCTGCTGTAAGAAGACATCTCGCAGGCATTCAACAAACTCCCTTTCTTGCAATCCTACATCAAACTGATATTCCCAATCCACTTGCATATTGTCGTCACCCGTTACAATTGTGTCTCAACATGTATCCATCTTCGTGCCGAATAGAGTTATGCGTACAATTAAGCTTTGTAAAGCGAATATATATAACGCTTACCATATATGTTGACCATAACACGTTTTAAAACCTGTCATGCTGAAGAGTAAAATGATGGACTTACTTCGATTCTCCAACTTGTGATTACTCCGATTCTTTTCTTTGCTGTGGGCTTAAAGTCTCCCCCGCGCTCTATTACGGCTCTGATGCTCAGTACATTGAGCAACAGGTTAGTAACAAAGGAAGCATAAGTTTAAAATTCGTTCAAGTCGGTCAAACGCCTTCTATGTGATTTCAAAATATAGCACAGCTTTAACATAATGCAACAAACCTAGATCAGGGGTGGAGCTTAGGAGGCAATGGCGCCTAACCGTTACTGGGTGCACTTCAATTTGAAGCATTCCAATCGTGATGATACCTAATCTAGGTTTCTCAAGGTACTGCAATGAGAGCTGAGAGTAGCAAAGATAAAAATCTTCTACAGAGAAGCAATCCAAAAAAGGGCAGACCATTCCATTTAGTATCAATTGCAGGGATGCGGGTGGAGTACTTAACATGTAATTATATTCGGCAATAAGATTAAAGGTACGGGTCAAGAACTGACAAAATGTACGGATCCTTTGAAAGAGAGCCCGCCACTGTAGTAAAATACACGTATCTTTGAACGGCTTGAAAATGGCTTACGTTTAATTTTTAACAGCCCACTGGAAAATATTCAACCTCAATAATGTCCATTGATATAATTTAACATTCTCGTTAAGTGGATCAATTGTGTTATCTCCTCTAGTTCTAATGTCCAGACATCTGCATTCTCCGAATTGTGGCTTCGTCTATATCAGTAGTGTCCTTTGCCAGATCGTTGAGAACCGAGGTCCTTTAACAACTCTTGTTAAAGTTACTTCGAATTATTTATAAACACCTGGTTATTCATGAATATTGTATTAAGACAAGCGCCTCCATTTGCCATAATGCTTCTCCTTCCTGTGAACGACAATCAACTGGCATCCATAATGAACTGCATTTTTTCTCATTAACGCACTTGTAAATAATATATGTGTACCACGACGCCACACAAAAACGTAGAAAATATGTTTACAACTCAACAATCCAGTAGCTTTATCTTGTACAATATTCCTTTCACGTAGAGCAATTGACATTCTCAGTGAATAAATCTCACAATATAAACTGGAGTCATTGATTAATTTGAGAACGTGTAATGGGCGTGCTTCATTACAGAGAAATCAATAGTTGCAAGGAATCGTACTGTGAAACTGCTTGAGATATCACACTGATTTTGCGCCTTCAGTACTTACAATGCATCGGAAGAACAAATAAGTACAATAAAATAAGTATGATAAATAACTTGTTTATGGAAAAAGAACGTGGCTGATGTTGAAACCAAACTGTATTTTTCATAACTGGCACAAGATAATTGCGTCACAGGGATTTGGAACAAATGAATATAAGGAGTGTTGAATATTACGATTTATTATGTAGTTGCTCGGGTCCTAAGCATTACGGATTTTGACGGAAAATGCATGGTCACGTATCCGGTCTTTTTTATTCCATTTATTATCCTGTTCTGGCAGCTGTTGGTGTTCCAGGTAATGTTTGATAATTAAGAAAGTGGTATCACAGGCCTTGGGAGCATTCTGTGCCGTCGTTTCTTTGTTATTATAGCCTGCACGTTGTTTCCAATGGAACAAAAACAAACGATAGTATTGACTTATGGAACCTGAAACGAATGAATGTGTCAAACCATTGAGCAAACTGTGATTTCAATGGAATTAATATGGTGGGATTCAGAGTCACTCATAATGAAAATAGCCGGCAACTTGCAATAATTGAGGTTTTACCATTGGAATATTTCAGTGCGTTTCCACGTGCGTACATACTTAATTCGGCGTTATGAATGAACAGAGCGATTTCACACATTAATTTGTTGTGTTTTAATATGCATGGCCCAAAATTTAGTTCGGAACTAGGCTGATACTGACAATTGATTTAGAGCAAAGCTAAGATGGTTTCCGGTATTCAGACAGACGGTTGTCAACTTGATCTAATGTGTATTGAATTTCATTTTGCGCCTATCGCATATTTTAATACGATGGTAATTGGCACTGTCAGAGCTAATTTCAGCCCTTGTCTTCACTTCAATCGTCACCGTGTCAACTATCCTTTCAATTCTAAATTTATTTGAATCGTTATTATCTGGACAAAACAGACATGTCTCTATTGAGAGAGACGAATTGTGAGATCTTTGTAGCCTTGACTAAGCCCTTAGTGTCCCAATCAGCTACAGACATTGTCCCAGAAGTCTGGGCTGAAACTAATGCTGTTCCTTTGTTCGAAAAGTAGAACAAGGATAGGTTTCGAAGCTTTAGGCTGGTGACTCTGTCGAAAATATTTGGGAGGAAGTGGTGGTTATTATTTGGGATGGGTTTTATTGACATTTCGAAGGCCATTGCGTAGATAGGACAATCTATAGCTCTGTGGGAGGCAAATTACTCTATGCGTAATAATTTGATTGCGTAGTCCGACGAACTGCAAAGGAGATGGATAAGGATATTATCTGTGGATATTATCTATAGGAAATAAGGTAAGGCTTTCGACAAGCTTTCTCATGGCCGGCTCAACAATGAGATAAACAAACGTGGTATCCATGATGACGGCCGTTTGTATTCCTAAATAGATTGCATGTAAAAAACAAGAAGTAATTGTTAGTGTGACTTATACTGAAAGGAATCCTGCGACAAGTTGGTCCATATGGATCTACTGTGGATCCAATGTGTGCTATATATAAATGAATTGTGGATAGGTAGTTGACATGTTTGTAAAAGACACAAGATTGCTTCTATTGTAAGAGACTGCTAAAGAATACAACGAGAAATAGTCCAACAGAAGATAATGGCTAAGAACCCTTAGCAACTCTGATGCACAGATGGATATTGGAGTACAAGTACAGAACTTCGGTAAAGTGACCGCACAAATTTGCAGGGCAGATAAGGAAACGTATGCCATGCTTGCCTTTTAGTCGAGACAATGATTCAAGAAGACATGTTAAAGCTTTCTATAGATTGTGGCTGTTACGTCTGGAGGTATCATCTTTCCCTGTTTTAAGTGATCTAGTCGCGTAACAAGCCCCTCCAGCCGGCCAAGCATGTGCCGGCCAATTACATCCAGCTGAGCAATTAACCTGCGAACCCATACGGCTTTGGGATCTGGGAAGAAACCGAAAGTACCAGAAAGACACCGACTCGATCACGGAGAAAATCTCTAAACACGTTACAGACAGCGACCGGAGTATTTCATTTAAATCTGGTCGTTCCATTATTGTAAGTGTAATGGCTTCTTTGTAATGTTTCACTGCTAAGGGTTGTCTGTAATGTTAATTGCTGAGGTAATGGTTTCACTGTGGTAGGAATGTTTGGGTTATGCCTGGATTTAATTATGCATGTTAGCCAATTAGGATTCTGTTGCTCTGTCTGGTGATTTTGGAAGCTGTGGTTTTGCGGGCTTTTGTCAGAAGGCGCAAGGGGCATGAAGAGAGAAGACGTGAAGAGTGAGATGCGGTAGGCCGCTCGACAGGGTCGACTCCGAGCGGAGGTCCGAAGGTCGGCGGCGCTCAGAGGAGATCGAATATTGGAAGGAAGACTACTGAGTGAGCTCCAACGATTGTGCACAGTCTGTTGAATAAGATTGGCGCCCTTCTTCTTTTATATTTCGTTTCTCTACTAACCACATAGTCAAAGTAAGAGTTAGAAAGTTTAATCGCATGTTGTGCACTGTTTATTATTTCGGGGTACTGATTTGATACAGGGGGCACATCACGCAACATCAGCCCAAACGATCTTTCTTAAGTTTGGCAGGGCAGTGGGATAACCCCTTTGATCACCCCCGAGAACAAGCCGCTAGGCGAAGCGAGTGTTACATAAGTTTGAAGAGACATTGGAGAGGCTGCAGAAGGCATTTATCAGGATGCTGACTGGATTAGAGGACGGGTTCTACAAAGAACGACACTAAGGTTGTTTTCTCAGGAGTAGCGATGTTCGAACATAAAACTTATAGAAGCATTTATGGTAGCAGCATAGGTGGACATAGGTTCCATTTTCCAAAGGTTGAAATGTTTTGTACCACAAGGCATATCTTTGAAATGACAGGGGCACGTTCAACTGATGTCTGCCATAAAGTGTTGGGTGTTGGAATCCACTTTGAGGCATGGTATTTGAAGCCAATATAATAGAGATACATTTAAGATGCTCTTAGAGAGTACATGAATTTGCAGAAAAAAGTGCGAAATAGACCTTGTGTGGACCGAAGGGATTAATTGAATTCGATGTTTTATTGCTTGCTAGACACAACGTATTTAATTTTTCCTGTGATCTACTATGCTATGTGGTGTGAAGCAAATCCATGGATTTTCCTGGCACTTCTCAACGATTAAAAAGATTGTTTTCCTTGTCTTTAACAGGAAATCTGGTGATGATTGTGATCCTGTCTCGGGGAAGGTGGGGTCTTTCCAACTGTGTCACTCGATATATGATGGGAATGGCAGTGACAGTTCTCTTGGTCCTCATCACGGCAGTGATACTTAACCGGATCAGGGCCATTTATTTTCCCATTTCCTTCCTTTCTATCACTCCGGTCTGCAGCATCAGAATCGCTCTAATTTATGCATCCAGCGACAGCTCCGTGTGGTTAACGGTTGCGTTCACTTTTGATCGATTTGTAGCAATTTGTTGCCAGAAACTGAAAACAAAGTATTGTACCGAAAGAATGGTGCTTATTGTTATAATGACGGTGTGTGCCGTGAGCTGTGCAAAAAATATCCCCAGATACTTAATATATGGGCCATTATATATACTTAACGACGTACCATGGTTCTGCAATATCAAATTAAGCTTCCATTCCGACATGTTTTGGATTGTATTTGACTGCATTGATTGTATCCTGATCCCTTGTGCTCCATTTGTTTTGATTCTGCTACTGAATGCTCTAACCGTCAGACATATTCTAGCTGCTAATAGTGCCCGCAGGCGATTGAGAGCCAAGAACAATGGAGGGAACCAGAGCGATGCAGAGGTCAATAACCGGAAGAAGTCCATTATTTTACTCTTCACTATTTCGGGTAGCTTTATTTTGTTGTGGACAGCCCGTGTTGTAAATTTCCTTTACGTACGATTTACAAATAGCATTTATTCTGTCAGTACTAATTCCAATTCTCCACGAACGCGGGATTATGCTACAACTCCTTAGCTGTTGCACCAACACATGCATTTATGCAAGGACACAGCAAAAATTCAGGGAGGAGTTCAAGACTAGGCTGAAAGATTCTGTCAATCGTCTCTTTAAAATAATAGACATAAAATGATGTTGAACTATTTCTAGTTATGCGTACGATACATCATTTTTCCAAATCTCCTCGCCTTTAAACGGAGACAAATGTACTCAGAATATATCAATGGTCTTTTGTGTTTATCGTTCAACAGAAAAGGTCTTCCTGTTTCCGAATATCTGTCGCTGAATAAGGAATGTATTAATTAAATGAAGAAAAAGAGCTCAGGCTGCAATCCTGTTGAATTTATTTCTCTAGCATATCCTGTCCACCTTGAGTCTGTTGCAGTGAATCACATTAGTGTCAGATACAATCATTTCTGTTTTGATCTAGGCATCTCTTCTGACCAAGTATTAGTGCAGTCTCAGTTGCTTATTTGAGGTAGTCCCTGAAAGCCCACTGAAGACTTCTTTGTAAACGTTGCTAGATTGAAAAAAAAATAACTGGGTCAGGAGAGTCTTCCATCAAAAACCATGAATGCATAAATATCAAATTTTGCACATCGAAACGTTGATTTTAGGAGTTAGCATTTAAGTTCGCAAAAATAACACAATTTGGCAAATTACTTACAACTACTTAAAGCAGTGTAATAAACTTAAATTAGGAATTACACATAACTAAAGTTATAATTTTCTTAGAAATCATCCGTATAATTCCGTGGGACTTTCGTTCTGCATTTCACGATTAGGTGCTATGTCATGGACATATATCACAGTGTACTGCTATGATATATCACAGTCCTTCTGATATCTGCATCCAATACTGCAGTTGAAAAAAAAAGGTGACAATCATTTATTTAGTAAAACTCGCATGCATCTGAATAGGATACCAGTACTCTTAGAATGTATGGCTGAACTCGGCTGCTTCCTTCAGAAATGTCAACCCCAAGATGTAGAATTCAGCTTTGCAGATCAGTCTGAGGTGTTTGTGTGTGGGGGGGGTGTGGGGTGTGGGGGGTGCTGCCTGGAGGAGGACTAACGATAAGGGAAACAAAGAAGGGAGAATCAAACAATGAATTAATAAAGGAAACGAAACTATTCGATATACAACTGGAAAAGTTTGAGATACAGACAAACAGACAGGCATACTTTATTGATCTCGAGAGAAATTAGGTTTCGTTACAGTCGCACCAACCAAGAATAGTGTAGACAATATAGCAATATAAACCATTAATAATTAAGTAATAATAGGTAAGTTATGCTAAGTGGAAATAAGTCCAAGACCAGCCTATTGGCTCAGGGAGTCTGACACTCCGAGGGAGGAGTTGTAAAGTTTGATGGCTACAGGCAGGAATGACTTCCTATGACGCTCAGTGTTGCATCTCGGTGGAATGAGTCTCTGGCTGAATGTATTCCTGTGCCTAACCGGCACCTTCTGGAGTGGATGGGAAGAAATGCTGGCGTACCCCGGAGTCAGAAAATATGAAATGAATTTCTTCAGAAATGACGAACCATTTAATAAAAAAAAGGAAAAATTATTTATCTGGAAAGAAACAGATTCAAGTCAGTGAACATGCCATGCTGCAGTGGATCGAGAGAAACCGAACGAATGCAACGTTATACAGCTCCCTACCAGGAAGCATCAGCGATCCAAAACAGCAACACAGCTCCTTTCTGACACGGATCCAGTAAAATCTTCCTGAAATTATCTTGTTAGAAATATTGTTGCACGTTGGAGCTGAAACACATCTGGCACTGAGTATGGCTCTCTGAATCAGCAGGATAGGGAACTGTAGAGGATGACAGCAATAACAGGGGACTCTATCGTTATGGGGACAGATAAGCATGTCTGTGGATGCGAAAATAAATATGAATGGTACTTTGCCTCCCAGATGCCAGAGACCGTGATGTTTCTGCACGCACACAATGTCCTCCAAAGGGAGGGTGAGCAACCAGATGTTGTGGTATATATTGGTATCAATGACACTAGAGGAGGTTCTGAAATAAGAATGCAGGGAGTTGGCAAGGAATCTCAGAAGTCGGAACTTGCAGGTATTAATCTCGGGATTGCAGCCTGTGCTACGCAACAGTGTGAATAGGAATAGAATGAGCTGGCATATAAATGCGTGGCTGATGGATTAGAGCGGGAGCAGTGATTCAGATTTCTGGTTAATTGGGACTTCTTCTAGGGCGGGAGTGACATGTGAAAAAGGTCATGTTGCACTGGAATCCCAGGGGGACAAATATTTTTGAGTGCAGGTATACTAGAGGTGTTAGAAGTGGTTTAAAATGATATGGCAGGGGAGGATGGGAAACAGTATGATAGAGCTGAGTCTGAGCCAATAGGATGACAAGTAGATGATGGGGGTAACATGAATGTAAGAAAAGACAAGCCAATGATTAGGTACAAATGCACCCAGAGCAAAGAGTTAAATTGCACAACAGAGGCAAAATTCATAAGAGCGAAGAAGGAAGAATTGAAGATGCTGTACTTAAATGGCATTTGGAGTTAGGTGGACGAACTCGCGGCACAATGAGAGATTGGTCAGTATGACGTTTTGGATATCACTGAATTGTGCCTGAAAGAGGTCATATTTGGGAGCTTAGCATCAAAGGATATACTTCGGATCGAAAGGGCAGGCAGGAGGTCAGATGTGGTGGTATGGCTCTGTTAATAAGAGATGGCATTACATTTTTAGAAAGAGGTGACATAGGTCAGAGTATGTCCAATTTTTGATGGGGAGTTACGAATCTATTCCTATGCCATTATATAATATATAAGCCTCCAAATAGTAGTCTGGCTGCAGGGTAGAGTTTGAAATGGAGCTTATGTAATAAGAGTAACGTCACAAAAGTAATTGGGGTCGTCAATAAGCAAGGGGACTGGGAAAATCAGGATAGCGTCAGATCGCAAAAGAGGCCATTTGTTGAGAGCATATGAGATGGGTTTTTACAGCAGGTTGTGCTTAGGCCTACCGGGAAAAGGGTATCTTAGAATGTGTTTTGTGTACTAACCAAGATCGTATTAGAGAGTTAAGGTAAAGGATCCCTTGATCGTAATATGATTGAATTCATACTTGTTACTTACCCCATAATGGGTTAAAAGAACCAGCAGAAAGGGAACACACCTGGAGTCTGCTTTTGCTATAAAGAAAACACTATTTATTAGTATCTACGAAAATCAGTAATAAAACCAGATAAATCAAACAGGTTAGCAGAGTTTATGCCTATATAAGTGCGTAAATATAAAACCCCAAACTTCTTCAAGCTTAGATAGTAAATGATACAGTCTTAGGATGATATGTGAGAAAGTTCAGTTCAATGCACGAGGATGCTGTTGTTGGTAAGAAAGAGAGAGATTTATATACATAAATGATCTGGATGATGGGGTGGTAAATTGGATTAGTAAGTATGCCGATGATACTAAGGTAGGAGGCGTTGTGGATAATGAGGTGGGTTTTCAAAGCTTGCAGGGAGATTTATGCCGGTTAGAAGAATGGGCTGAACGTTGGCAGATGGAGTTTAATGCTGAGAAGTGTGAGGTTCTACATTTTGGCAGGAATAATCCAAATAGAACATACAGGGTAAATGGTAGGGCATTGAGGAATGCAGTGGAACAGAGAGATCTAGGAATAATAGTGCATAGTTCCCTGAAGGTGGAGTCGCATGTAGATAGGGTGGTGAAGAAGGCTTTTGGAACGCTGGCCTTTACAAATCAGAGCATTGAGTACAGAAGTTGGGATGTAATGTTAAAATTGTACAAGGCATTGGTAAGGCCAAATTTGGAATATTGTGTACAGTTCTGGTCACCGAATTATAGGAAAGATATCAATAAATTAGAGAGAGTGCAGAGACGATTTACTAGGATGTTACCTGAATTTCAGCACTTAAGTTACAGAGAAAGGTTGAACAAGTTAGGTTTCTATTTATTGGAGCGTAGAAGGTTGAGGGTGGATTTGATCGAGGTATTTAAAATTTTGAGAGGGATAGATAGAGTTGACGTGAATAGGCTGCTTCCATTGAGAGTAGGGGAGATTCAAACGAGAGGACATGATTTGAGAGTTAGGGGACAGAAGTTTAAGGGAAACACGAGGGGGTATTTGTTTACTCAGAGAGTGAGAGCTGTGTGGAATGAGCTTCCTGTAGAAGTAGTAGAGTCCAGTTCAGTTGTGTCATTTAAGGCAAAATTGGATAGGTATATGGACAGGAAAAGAGTGGAGGGTTATGGGCTGAGTGCGGGTAGGTGGGACTACGTGAGATTAAGAGTTCGGCACGGACTGGGAGGGCCGAGATGGCCTGTTTCCGTGATGTGATTGTTATATGGTAATCCAAAGGTGTATGTTGTGAGAAGGCAATTACGTTTACATTCCACAGTTTCCATGACAGCAATACATGAAGTATCACAGACAGTGGTCTTCAACGAATATCTTTTCAACACAAGCGGTACCACACCCGAATTCAGCTATGGTACATCTCAAAGTGGTGGCCACAGGATATTCAAACGGAATCCACGTATGGATTATCACCAACAGTAGCTTAACACAAAGGGGACCGTCTTCAGGTCTAGACCACCCAGACAAGTGTTGACACACCGGTAGATTCCACAAGGTTACCCCAATCACACAACGTGATAGCCACTTATCCAGTTCCACGAGATACGAAATAACTCAAACAGTGATTTGCTACAGGGGGCTTTTATTCAGTTAACTACCACTACTAGACAAACGGGTAAACATACAGGTGGCACTCAGAAAGACCTTCCCTTCACCAGAGAACCCACTCCGATGGATTAACTAAGTGACAATCACACTTCCGTAGCCGAATGGAAACGAACTCACCCTTATGGGCTATTTAGAGAGAGAGTCCAAACAGTGAACTCTTTGTCACGAGTTTTCTTCCGTTCCAAATCTTCCTCTCCTCTCTTCTCTTCCTGCAAACTTGTTCCAGTTGCAGAAACCTTGATCGATCTCAACTCACCCCTTTTGGGCTACGGAATGCTTAAGCCAGCGACCGACTCACTGGTGTCTTCCATTGACCGAATCCAACTTCACTCTGAGCATGTCAATGTCTGTAACAGGAATCATCTGACCTTGCTTATTAAGAACAAGTCGGCATTTGTATAAACAATTGCTGCTCGCCATAGCAACCCAGCAATGCTGCAGTCAGTTGAAATCCAAAGAACAAAAGACAGTCTCAATTCTTTCGGCTTTTTAAAGTTTTAAGGCCCACAGAAAAAAAAAATGAACCCCAGGGATGCATGACATACTGCAATTTTAGAGGGAGACGAACAAGTCGCATGTATCACTGTTGTAATGGAATAAGAATTACAGAGACATGAGAGAGGAACTGGCCCAGGTAGATTGGAGGAGCATATTGGTGAGATGACGGCAGGGCCGAGGTGACTGAAGTTTCTGGAAATAGCTCACAAAGTCCGGTATAGATATGTCTCACAGATGAAGTAATCAAGGAAAGGGCAAATAAGTTAGCAAATGTGAGTGGAAAGTTGGATGATTGGGAAGCTTTTATGATCTAACAAAAGGCAAATAAAACGCTATAAGAAGGGAACATTTGAAATATAAAGGCAAACTAGCCATTAATCTAAAAAAAGATATTTAAATTGTTTTTTATGTGATATAAAGAGTTAAAGAGAGTTGAAAGTTAATATTGGACCATTGAAAAATGATGCTGTTGAAGAAGTAGTGGGGGATCAAGGCACGGCAGATGAACGTAGTCAGCATTTTGGAACAGTATCAACTGTGGAAGACAGTCACCAGTATGCTAGAGGTCGGTGAGTGTTTGCGAACAGGAGTGAGTGCTACTGCTATTACAAAGGAAAACGTAGAAGGCAAATCCAAAGGTCTTAATGTAGATAAATCACCGGGACCAGATTAACTACACCCTAGAATCCTGACTCAGACTGCTGAAGAGATAACTGATTCTGAATCACTTGATTCTGGCATGGTCCCAGAGATTGCAAAAGGTTGCTCCATCCTTTAAGAAGGGAGGATAGTTAAAAAAAAAAAAATTATATGCCAGATAGCTTAAGTCGAAATCAGCATGGTTTCTGTACAGGAAAATCTTGTCTGCCAAATCTATTGGAGTTCATCGAGGAAGCAACAAGCAAGGTGGACAAACGAGACCGAGTCGATTTTTTTTTGGGATTTTCAGAAGGCATTTGATAAGGTGCTAGACATGACTGTGATTATTCAGTAAAAGCTCGGTGTATCAGGAGAGGGTGGAAGAATGAACACGGGGACCTCGTGGAGGGCCTCTTCAAATGGTGCAACTGCATTTGAACTGCAACACAAAGGAGACAGTGCTGGACTTTAGGGCGCCGAAACCTGCACTGCTTCTTGTTACTATTCATGGTGAGGATGTGGATGTGGTGAGGACCTACAAGTACATCAAAATAAAAAAAAAGAACAGCACACACAACAGGCAGCAGAAAATCAGCAGGCCAGGCAGCATCTAAAAACGAGTCCAGTCGACGTTTCGCGCCCAAACCCTTCGGCAGGGCTGGAGAAAAAAAAAAGCTGAGGAGTAGATATAAACGGTGGGGGGCGGGGAAAGTGAAACACAAGGTGCTAGGTGAAACCTAGAGGAGGAACGATGAAGCCTTGGGAAGTTGATTGGTGTACGAGACATAAGGACATGGAAGAAAGAAAAGGGGAAGAGGCACCAGAGGGAGGCGATAGGAAGAAAAGTTGAGAGAGGGAAAAGGTGAAAGACGGTGTTGGGGGCATTATCAGAAGTTTTTTTGAAAAATTAATGACCATGTCATAAGCTTGGAGGCTACGCAAATGTAATCACAATATAAGATGTTGGTCCTTCAACCTAAGTGTGGCCTCCTCACGATAGTGAGGGAGGCCATGGATGGACATATTGGAATGGTATTGGGAAATGAGATTAAAATGGCTGGTCCTTAGGAGACCCCGTTTTTTTTCTGCCGTAGGTACTCGGCAAAGCGGTCTCTCGATCTCCGTCTGAACTTACCGACATACAAGAGGCCACATTGAAACCTCTGAACACAGTATATGATCCCAACGGACTCAGGTGCTGTCGTCTTACCTCGAAAGTCTAGGGCCCTGAATGGTAGTGAGGGAGGAGGTGCAGGGGCAGGTTATTACTTGTTCAGCTTGTAAGGATAAGTGCCAGGAGAACATAAGAACATATGCTCGAGCCTACTCCGCCAGTCAATAAGTTTTTGGCTGATCTGGCTATATTCTCATCTCCAGCATCCTGCCTTTTCGGCATAACACTCAATTCCCAGAGCAAACATCTATCCAACCTTGTCTTAAATATATTTACTAAGGTAACCTCCACTGCTTCATTAGGCAGAGATTTCCTTATATTCGCCACTCACAAGCACTGTCAAGTCCCTCTGCACAGTAGCATGCTGCTGTTTTTCACAATTTAAATAATAATCTGCTCTTTTATTTTTCCTTCCAAAGTTGATGATCTCGCATTAAAATCACATTGTATTTCACCTGAAAGACCATTGCCCACTCTCTGAACCCATATATATCTCAAATTCCACTCGATGTAATACCATCAGTAAGCATAGATACACTACACTCGGTCTCCTCTTCCAGACCGTTAATGTATATCTTAAACAGTTGCGGGCCCAGCACCGACATGCGTGGCACACCCATGACTCCTACATCTCTGCTTTCGATTAATTAATCAATCCTCTATCCAAGCTAACACATCACATCAAATTCTATACAACTATATCTTATGAATGAGTCTTTTATGCGGCACCTTATCGAACGTAGCCTGCAAATCTAATTAAATAACGTCCATCAGTTTCCCTCTATCCACTGCGCTCTTTATATCCTTATGGAACTCCAGTAAGTTTGTCAAACAGGTCCTGCCTTTGCTGAATCCATGGTGCATCTGCCTGATGGATCCATTTATTTCCCGATGCCTCGCTATTTCGTCTTTAATGACAACTTCAAGCATTTTTCCACTGGCAATAGTTACCTGCTTTTTGCCTACATCCTTTTTTGAAAAGCGCCGTCTTCCAATTTGCCAGAAGCTACCTAAAGTCCAGAGAATATTTGGAAATTACCAGCAAAGCCTCCACTATAACTTCTGCCATTTTCTTTAGGTATTCTAGGATGCATTCTAACAGAACCACGGGACCTATCTATCTACAGGCCCATAAATTTGCTCAGCACCAGTTCTTTAGTGATAGCTATCATACCGATGTCCTCACCTCCCATCGCATCCATAACATCTCTCTTTAGCATGTTAGAGGAGTCCAGTATGAAGGCGGATACAAAATAGTAATTCAAAGCTTCTGCCATTTCCTCATTACCCAATATCAATTCCTCCTTCTCGTCCTCCAAAGGACCAACGTTCATTTTAGCTATTCTTTTCGGCTTTGTACAATTATAAAAAACTTTGACTTCCATTTCTATATTTTCTGCTGGCTTATTTTCACAATCTATCTCCCCTTTCTTTATTAGTCGCTTAGTAGTTCTTTTCTGCTTTTTAAAGTTTTCCCAATCTTTTAGTTTCCCACCACTCTTGGCGACTTTAGCAGCACGAACTTTAAGTATGAGCCTTCTTTTATTTCCTTAGTTATCCAAGGATGGCTCTCCCCACACTTACTGTCCTTGCTTTTAACCACAAAATACTTTTGGTCAGCACCGAGAAAACTCTCTTTGAATGTGTTTCACTGTTCCTTAACTGTCTCCACATATGGTCTATGCTCCCAGTCTGCACTAGCCATTTCCATCCACATCCCATTGTTGTGTCCATTATTTTGTCACAATGCTCTGGTTTTAGATCGAAACATTACACCCTCCATTGGTATAAGAAACCGAATCTTACTGTGATATTTCTTTCCAAGAGGATCTCTAACTACAAGATCGCTAACTTTACGAGATATTTAAATCCCACGGATTTGGCGGAACCAAAGTCGTATACGACCTGGACATACGAAGCCTGAAAATCGCGGTATTCCTCACGGCGGAGCCAAGTGGCTATTAGCGAGGAGACATCTAGAGATACCCAGAAAAAAGGGGTTCACTTCCAGTAACAACCACCGCCGATGCAAGACGTACTGGCCTAACCTGCCCTTCTTATTTCTGGAACGTTTCTTTAACAACATGAGCTACCTGAAAAGCCTGAAGCACCTCACGCGTTGCTAAGGACGTTGTAAATCACTTTACTGGGGCTCTTGCAGTTTATGTCCTAGCCTGCTACAAGTTCCGAGGGATCGGGCTGTGGTGATTTATCCATCGTACTTTGCCTCAGGACAAAACAAACTGTTCCTCGTCTGTAAACTGTACACGGTCCATGACCTCAGTGCTGTAAAGTCACATTTCTACGAGCACCGTGCCCGTCTCCCGAATATATACTGATGTAAATAATTGATTTACGATCTTACCCATCTCTTTCTACTTAATGACCAGATTCGACGACCAGATTTATCCCTTCCAATCGTTTTACTCTTAACATTTCTGCAGAAGCCGTTCTAACCTTTCAGCTGGAGAAACTTACTGCGTTCTTCTAGCCCTTTTCACTTCCTTTTCATGTGTTATCTGCGGTTCCGTGCGCGCGCGTGCCTGTGTGTTTATATATGCCCTCTGCAATTTTGCTACAATGTTATAATATGATCAGTTACGGTTTATTGTAATTCCGATTTATACCATAAGACATAGGAGCAGAATTAGGGTATTTGGCCCATCGTATCTGGAATATGAATATCATTGTATCGCTATATTGCCATCTCGCTTAAATTATTAAGATGTAGTTCTACAAGAACTACAGATTTTCGTGATCCACTTTTTCCTATTCATTTTGCCGATGCAATTTTGTGCTGCGATGTTATTGATATTTCTGAAGGAATCAGTTGAATTCAGCACTGCTTAATAAAAAAATATCCCAATCATACTCACTTGTACGTGAGCTTAACAAAAAGTCACGTTTTAACCATATAACAAACCATATAACAATCACAGCACGGAAACAGGCCATCTCGGCCCTCCTAGTCCGTGCCGCACTCTTAATCTCACCTAGTACCACCTACCCGCACTCAGCCCATAACCCTTTCCTGTCCATATACCTATCCAATTTTATCTTAAATGACACAACTGAACTGGCCTCTACCACTTCTACAGGAAGCTCATTCCACACAGCTATCACTCCCTGAGTAAAGAAATACCCCCTTGTGTTTTCCTTAAACTTCTGCCCCTTCACTCTCAAATCATGTCCTCTCGTTTGTATCTCCCCTACTCTCAATGGAAACAGCCTATTCACATCAACTCTATCTATCCCTCTCAAAATTTTAAATACCTATCCCTCTCAAAATTTTAAATACCTAAAATGTTGTTTTAACATTAAAAAAATATATTGGACACTGAGCACGGACATGCTGTGTTATATCCCAGCAGTTCATTGAGCAATGTGCTAATGTGCTCATTTAGTTAATAATTTATATCCTTGGCTGTTGAAACAATGTTCCAACGTGTAACGTCTAATATTTAAGCAATCACAGATTGCAGTGGAAGACAACGTTCCAGTCTCAGATTTTGAATCTGTCAACGTTTGTACCGAGTTTTACAACACGATAAGAGCGACTTAGACCACTAGGAATGCACTAGTCCTCTCCTTTTATGTGTACTGCTTCCAGTATTTAGTATCTCGCCGTGTTCGTTTGCTAGTCTATTTTTTGCATAACGCACTGCTCACTCTGTTATTATAACCACAAGGGCGTTTGCTGTGCAATACTTTGCACTCTGCAAGCAGCCAACGGACATAATCCTGTAGTTCCATTATTAGTCACAAAGACTACACCTTCCACCTTGTAGTATTGAGCGTCTTGAATTACTTAATTCCGTATCTGTCATAACGGTGATGATCCTGTCTTGGGGTTTATGAGGCAGGCTTCAAATTACATACATTGATATATATTGTGGGCATGATGGGAGGGATTGCACAGTCATAAGCTTACGGGCATCCGACTGTAGTACTAATCCACTCCACCGAAACTAACGGGACTGATAGAGTGGGCTGGATGATAAAACATATCAGGGTAACAGCCAAACAACTTGCTTCCTTAAGCCGAGATGAAGATGTACAATAAAATCCCGTACCGACAGTTAGGTACTGTCTATTTGAAACCCAAATTTTAGCAGCTCGTTGATGTTCTTTGTGCTTTTTAAACAATCTTTCTGTGAATGCTCGTAAACAGGAAATCCCTTTTACTTTGTTCAATGAAACTTCAAAGCCGCTGATATGTTCGGCGTTTATTTGTATTAGTTTAAGTGCATGGCGAAGTGGGATAATACCGTATCATAAACAGAACTAGAAACTGTTCACGCAGTTTCATACTTTACTCTTTTACGAAACCGTCGACAAATCTTTCAATATCTTTTGAACTCATACATTTCATGCATCTGCATGAATGCACGTGTTCTTGGAACAACTCAGGAGTTGCAAAGTA
Source organism: Hypanus sabinus (assembly GCF_030144855.1). Lineage (NCBI taxonomy): Eukaryota > Metazoa > Chordata > Chondrichthyes > Myliobatiformes > Dasyatidae > Hypanus > Hypanus sabinus. Next base: position 9,328,324 of record NC_082731.1, read on the forward strand.
ATGCTACTTTTCTACTTCCAGTAAAAAAAATCCATCCCCTCTCCACTCTTCTCCTGTCTCTCACTCTGGCCTCTTATCTCTTCTCACATTCTTTTCACCTCCAGTGGGCGACTCCTTCTGCCCTTTCTGTTATGGCCCATTCTCCAGTCCTATCGGATTCCTTCATCTCCATCTATTCTAATACCTTTCCTAATCTTCTCGGTTTATCGATCATCTTCTAGCTATCCTCATTGCCCTCTCCCTCCCCCAGAGTTTCCTTCTGCTACCATTCCATTCCTGAAGAAGTGTCTTGGCCGGAAACGTCAATTCTTTGACACTTCCATAGATGCCCTCTCACCTGGCGAGTACCTCTTGCATTATGTGTATGTTGCATCCAATAACAGGAATATGGCTGTGTTTGTTTGATTTTTGCTTAGCTCAGTGCGTATGCTGTTATTATGACCATAAGGGCGTTGGTTTTGTGTAATATATTGCGTTCAGTTTCTGGCATCAAATTGCTACAAGTAGATCAAAAGGGTACGCAACCAGGAATCACATGGAGCTGCCCCTATTAGGATAAATTAGAGCAATTCAGAGTCTGCAGGCTCGAGTGCTGGTACGGAAGGAAAAGCATAAATAGATAGTCGTGGCCTAGATAAGCACCACTGACAAAACCAGGAGATCCATTACCGCCATTCTAAGCATATATAAAGTGACACAGTTGGAGAGATCAAACAATAGACAATAGGTGCAGAAGTAGACCATTCGGCCCTTCGAGCCAGCACCGCTATTCTGAGATCATGGCTGATCATCTACTATCAATACCCGGATCCTGCCTTGTCCCCATATCCCTTGGTTCCCCTATCGATAAGATACCTATCTAGCTCCTTCTTGAAAGCATCCAGAGAATTGGCCTCCTCTGCCTTCTGAGGCAGTGCATTCCACACCCCCACAACTCTCTGGGAGAAGTAGTTTTTCCTTAACTCTATCCTAAATTACCTACCCCTTATTCTTAAAACATACCCTCTGGTACTGAACTTTCCCAGCATCTGGAACATATTTCCTGCCTCTATCTTGTCCAATCCCTTAATAATCATACATGTTGCAATCAGATCCCCTCTCAATCTCCTTAATTCCAGCGTGTACAAGCTCAGTCTCTCTAACCTCTCTGCGTAAGACAGTCCGGACATCCCAGGAATTAACCTTGTGAATCTACGCAGCACTTTCTCGACAGCCAGGATGTCCTTCCTTAACCCTGGAGAACAAAATTGTACACAATACTCCAGGTGTGGTCTCACCAGAAATGCAAAAGGATTTCCTTGCACTTGTACTCAATTCCCTTTGTAATAAAGGCTAACGTTCTATTAGCCTTCTTCACTGCCTGCTGCATTTGCTCATTCACCTTCAGTGACTGATGAACAAGGACTCCTAGATCTCTTTGTATTTATCCCTTACCTAACTCTACACCGTTCAGATAATAATCTGCCTTCCTGTTCTTACTCCCAAAGTGGATAACCTCACACTTATTCACATTAAACGTCATCTGCCAAGTATCTGCCCATTCACCCAGCCTATCCAAGTCACCCTGAATACTCGTAACATCCTCACACTGCCAACCAGCTTAGTATCATCAGCAAACCTGCTGATGTTATTCTCAATGCCTTCATCTAAATCGTTGATGTAAGTCGTAAACAGCTGTGGTGACAATACCGAGCCCTATGACACTCCACTAGTCACCACCTGCCATTCCGAGAAACACCCATTCACCGCTACCCTTTACTTTCTATCTGCCAACCAGTTTTCTATCCATGTCAATATTTTCCCCTCAATGCCATGAGCTCTGATTTTACCCAAATATCTCCTATGTGGGACCTTCTCAAATGCCTTCTGAAAATCGAGGCACACTGCATCCACTGGATCTCTCTTGTCTAACTTCCTGGTTGCATCCTCGAAATACTCCAATAGATTAGTCAAGCATGATTTGCCCTTGGTAAATCCATGCTGGCTCGGCCCAATCCTATCACTGCAATCTAGATATGCCACTATTTCATCATTAACAATGGACTCCAGCATCTTCCCCACTACTGATGTTAGGCTAACAGGACGATAGTTCTCTGTTTCCTCCCTCCCTACTTTCTGAAAAAGTGGGATAACATTAGCCATTCTCCAATCCTCAGGAACTGATCCTGAATATAAGGACCATTGGAAAATGATTACCAATGCATCCACAATTTCCAGAGCCACCTCCTTTAGTACCCTAGGATGCAGACCATCTGGACCTGGGGATTTGTTTCTCGAAGGACGATCACATCATGGCCATGTTACCTGTTAGCATAGTAATGAAACAAACCGGATTGAACATTGATCCAAGGTCATGAAAATTCAATAGGTGCACTTCACATTGTTAGATCACAGGAACACAGGTCAGGAACAGATCCCATGAGCTATGCCATCGCACTTTATAGCCGCCCACCATTGTCTTTTTAAAAACCTTGCCTTGCATATCTACTTTGATCTTACTGCTTCTCAACTTAAACAAATTTCGTCTGGTGTTAAGCATTTTAAACTCGGGAGTATGTTATTGATTGTGTGCCCAACCTAACGGGCACGTTTATAAACCTCTATCAGAAATCGCCTTCGACTTCGCTCTTACAGAAAAGGAAAAAAAAAACAACTGGTTGTTGGTCATTCCATGTTTGTGTGTAGGTTCTCATTGATTCCATTTTATTTTTTTGGCTCTACTTAATCACTGGGAGGTAATGGGTGCTATGGTAGCGTCGCAGTTTGCTCGACGCTATTATCGCACAAGCGATCGGAGTTCAATTGCTGCGCCATTCTGTAAGTCGTCTCTGTACATTTCCCCACACGGTACAAAGATGACACATAGCTTGATTTTTTTTTTATTATAGATTGTCCCTATTCCGCCCTGTATCTCTAAAAACATGGAACCGAATCACCGAATATCGTGAAATACAGTACACGTACTTTGATAATAAATTTACTTTGTGCTTTGCACATTTAACAACACTACTTTGCCCTTGATCTCCTTATAGAGGAAGTACTTTAATCCAGGCACCATCCAAATAAAAGTCTTCTGCATCCTCTGCAAAGTCTCACAAAATTGTGAAAACTGAGCCATCAGAAATGAACGCAGTACTCTTAGTTTGGGTAACCAGTGCTTTGTAAAGCTGTAACATATCTTCTGCACTCGAAGTCGATGCCTTGAGTCAAAACTGCATCCATGCTAGATCCCTTCTGTACTGCTCTATCACCCTGTTTGGCCACTTTCAGGGTGCCCTGGACTTAGATATCAAGGTCCATTTCTATGATAACGCTATTCAGGAACCTTTCATTAACTATGGATGACCGCTGTACATTTCAGTTCTCAAATTGTAAAACCATACAATGGATTAAACTTTGTCATTTTCCGCGATATCTGCTACTATACGGGTTCCTGTTGTATCTGGCAATCTTCTACGCATTCCACAATTCTAAAGCGGCAGTCTCTGTGTCCTCAAGAATATCTATGCCTGTTTAGGTAAAGCACATATATCAACAAAAGAATATAAGATATAGGAACACTCGTAAGCCATCAATAACATCATGGCTGATCTGACGATGGATTCATCTCCATCTACCTTTCTTTTTCCCATAACAGTTAATTCCCCTGCTATATCAAAAAATAGCGGTAGTACCTGCCTGGATCTGTATGTGTCACCCCTCGTCACCGACCACCAGTCAGAATAAATGCCATCGACTACTACCCTCTCTCTGCTATGAGCAAGCCATTTCAGAATACAAACAGCGAAGTCACTGTTTATCTCGCGGATCTCAGTCTTCTGCATAAGACCACCAGTTGGACACTTTCTAACACCTTCCTAAAATCCATAGATAACATTCACAACTCTATCCTCATCGTTCAAATTCATACCACCTCGAAAAATTCAATAAAGTTACTTTGACATAATTGCCCAGATAAAGCTATTCTGATGATGCATAACAAAGCCTATGCTTCACAAAACCTTCATAAAAACGAACCTTCTGAAGTCTTTCCCATCCACTTTAATGAGAATCTCCATTCGATCATTTCCCAGATTATTTGTAAATCCCATCTTGACCAATGGAATAAATATTGGCTATTGGTCTGTCAACCAGGACCTCGGCTCTGCATAGTGAAGACATTAATATCTCAGTCTTGACCACGTTAATTCGATTTCTGCCTCTCTCAATAGGGACCTATATCCTTTATCTAAATGTTGATATAATTTAAAAAAAGATTTGAATTTTAACAATCTATTCACCAGTAAGGATTAGAGAAAAAATCTGCCGAAATGACCAGTGGGAGCATTTAACAAGGGTTCTACATGCAAACCATATCGATTGCTCCTTTATCATTTATATATATTTTCTTCACGCTGTCAAACAGATAATCAGTCAGATGAACCATACAGGATCATCCCTTGGTAAAAGCATTCTGGTCATTCCCAAGCAGGAACAGAATTAGACCATCGCGTGGAATTAGACCTTTCCATCATAGCTGACTCCGCATCCCACAAAACCCCTTGCACTTGCCTTCTCCCCATAAACTTTGATGCCCTAACTAATCAGGAAACTGTAAATTTTACCTTTGAATGTATCAATATTGAGGCTATGCACACTAGTTCTGAATACCCCAACCACAGGAAGAAATCTCTCCACATCCACCTTATCTAGTCCTTTCAACGGTAGGTTTCAAAGAGATCCCTTCGCTTTCTAAGTTCCAGAGAGTAAAGGCCCAAAGTTGCCAAACATTTCTCACACGTCTACCGCTTACATCAAGAAATCATCCTCGTGAACCTCCTCTGATAAAACACCCTTTCTGAGATATGGGGCCCAAAACTGTTGACAATGTTTAAAGTACGACCTGACCAATCATACTAAGCTTCATATTATCCCCTTATTTTTTATATTCTATTCCCCTTGAAATAAATACTAGCATTGCATTTGTCTTCTTTATCAGAGATTCAACCTGTAAATGTATCTTTTGGGTGTCTTGTACGATAACTCCTAAGTCTCTTTAAACCTCTGATCTTTGAATTTCCTCCTAATTTAGATAGTAGTCAGCAATTTTGTTCATTTTCCAAAATGCATCGTTACGCATTTCCCAACACTGTATTCCATCTAGCACAGTTTTGTGCATACTTATCTCCGCATGGCGTTCTTACCCCTCCACTTCTCCTCGTATAATCTGCAAACAAGGCCACAGGCACATCAAATCCATTATCTAAATAATTGAGGAAGAATGTGAAAAATTGCGATCCCAATACCGACTCCTGATGAGAACCTCTAGTCACTGGCAGCCAATCAGAAAAAGACGACTTTACCCACAGTTGCTCACTCCTGCCTGGCAGCCATTTCTTTATCCATACTAGTCTTTTTACTGTAATGCCATGGGATTTTATGTTGTTTAGCAGCTTCATGTGTGGCACCTTATCAAATGCCTTCTGAAAATCCAAGTATATTACAGTCACTAACCTCTCCCTTTTTTTTCACTATGCTTGTTACTTCCTCGAAGAACGGCAAGCATCTGACACCCGGAGGAGAACATTGGCCATGCAGACATACCCAGTAATCTTTCAATTAAATAAGAAATATAATTAAGAGATAAACTTCCCTCAGCCTGTTGAACCAAAGTCAGGCCACTCTGACGCAAACTGCGCCCACGATGACAGCTCCGATCGATGGTATCTCTCTTTTATGGAACTGGGAATTTGAAGCTCTGCTCCGGACCTTCATGGGAACGCTCCTCTTGCGTCTGTGCTGCTGCGCAACCAAAGACTCTCATTGAAAACTGGCTGCGTTATCAAGCTCTGCTGCAGACCTGCACGACAATGTTTCTACTGAGACATTAGGAAGGAAACGGTGATGAGAAGACTGATGGGACTGAAGGCTGACAAAGCCCCAGGTCCAGATGGTCTTCATCCTAGGGTACTAAAGGAGGTGGCCCTGGAAATTGCTGAGGCATTGGTAATCATTTTCCAGTGTTCCTTAGATTCAGGATCAGTTCCTGAGGATTGGAGAATGGTTAATGTTATCCCACTTTTTAAGAAAGGAGGGAGGGAGAAAACAGAGAACTATCGACCTGACAGCCTGACATCGGTGGTGGGAAAGCTGCTAGAGTCCATTATTAATGATGAAATAGTGGCATATCTAGATAGCAGTGATAAGATTGGGCAGAGCCAGCGTGGATTTACCAAGGATAAATCATGCCTGACTAATCTGTTGGAGTTTTTCGAGCATGTAACCAGGAAGTTAGACGGGGGAGATCCAGTGGATGTAGTGTACCTCGATTTTTAGAAGGCATTTGATAAGATCCCACATAGGAGATTGGTGGGTAAAATCAAAGCTCATGGCATCGGGGGGAAGACATTGACATGGATAGAAAAGTCGTTTGGCAGATAGAAAGCAAAGGGTAGCGGTGAATTGGTGTTTCTCGGAATGGCAGGTGGTGACTAGTGGGGTGGCACAGGGCTCGGTATTGGGACCACAGCGGTTTACAATTTACGTCAACGATTTGGATGAAGGCATTGAAAATAACATCAGCAAATTTGCTGATGATACTAAGCTGGCTGGCAGTGTGACATGTGATGAGGATGTTAGGAGAATTCAGGGTGACTTGGATAGGCTGGGTGAGAGGGCAGATACTTGGCAGATGATGTTTAATGTGAATAAGTGTGAGGTTATCCACTTTGGGAGTAAGAACAGGAAGGCAGATTATTATCTGAACGGTGTAGAGTTAGGTAAGGGAGAAATACAAAGAGATCGAGGAGTCCTTTTTCATCACTCACTGAAGCTGAATGAGCAAGTGCAGCAGGCAGTGAAGAAGGCTGATGGAATTTTGGCTAAGGGAATTGAGTACAAGAGCAAGGAAATCCTCTTGCATTTTTACAGAGCCCTGGTGAGACCACACCTGGAGTATTGTGTACAGTTTTAGTCTCCAGGGTTAAGGAAGGTCACCCTGGCTGTAGAGGAAGTGCAGCGTAGATTCACGAGGTTAATTCCTGGGATGACTGGACTGTCTTATGCAGAGAGGTTAGAGAGACTGGGCTTATACACTCTGGAAATAAGGAGATTGAGATGGGGATCTGATTGCAACATATAAGATTATTAAGGAATTGGAAAAGATAGAGGCAGGAAATATGTTCCAGATGCTGGGAGAGTCCAGTACCAGAGGACATGGTTTGAGAATAAGGGGAAGGTCAATTACGACAGAGTTAAGGAAAAACTTCTTCTCCCAGAGAGTTGTGGGGGTCTGGAATGCTCTGCCTCGGAAGGTAGTGGAGGCCAATTCTCTGGATCCTTTCAAGAAGGAGCTAGATAGGTATCTTATGGATAGGGGTATCAAGGGATATGGGGACAAGGCAGGAAGCGGGTATTGATAGTAGTTGATCAGCCATGATCTCAAAATGTTGGTGCAGGCTCGAAGGGCCGAATGATGTACTTCTGCACCTATTGTCTATTGTCTGTCCAATCGAAGTCTCTTGCTATCTTTTGGTCTTTCCATTCCATCTTGAAGACCGGTAACAAATCAGACATAGCGTTATTCAAATAAAGAAACATACCTGAGGATCGGGATGGTAGGCGGTGTCATTTTTCCCATTATTTTTGTTTCAGTTTTCATTCGTGCATTCTTTGATCTCCTTCTAATTTGAGCTGTCATTGCAAACCGCGGTTTGTATATAAGATGTCACATTCGGCAACATTGCCGACTTTTATAATATTTTTGACTTACCAAGTTTGTGCAGTACTTTAGATGCAATGGAACAATAGTCCAAGAAATAACATATATTATATTATTTATACGTTTAGAGGTTCAGCTTGGAATAGACCCTTCTGACCTTTCGATACACCCTCAGCCCTCGAAATAACTCTAACCTGTTATAATTATAATGACCAGTGAACCGAAATAACCAATGCTTCTTTGGACTATGAGAAGAATCCTGAGCAACCAGGAGAAAACACGCATTACTCGGGGTTGATCTGTAGACTCCTTGCAGAGGACGCCGTTATGGAACACCGAACTCCAACGCCTCGAGCTATAATGGCGTCGCGCTGACTGCTGCGCTATTGCTGCCCCTATATCCGGTGAAACGTGAGGTAGATCCACAACGATTAAACCATATTTAATTCTAAAGAGATATTCGAATAATGTTTTCGCTCCTTTCACACTACTGATGGCACGGACGGTAACCTATATTATGAAAACGCTGCAATGGGTCTCAAAAGGAAATCTCTAACATCCACGATAAATATTGTGATAAATTGTAAACGAGATTAAGACATTTATTTGTAATCTTACGGAGAGATTTGCATATGAATATATGGCATGAGCATGCATACGACCAATATATTTTCAATAATTATTTATATATGGAATACCTCTAGCATTTGTTAACTAAGGACAACCTTTCTACTTCCTTGACCGTAGTCGTTGATTTTCTGAGGGAACATTTATACTTCTCGTCTAGAAACGACGTTACATATTATTTCACAAGTCACAACTTTGAGAAATGAAAATGATTTTAGAAATGTGTGAGGCGACTCTTTTGAGGAGAGAGAAAATGAAACAATTTTCGTAATGAACATTGTGCGCACAGATCCAAGAGGCTGACTGCAACAAAGTATAGCGTTCACAAATGCAAGGAAGATTGATGCAGATGGAGTTTCTTCTAAGCGTAGAATGCCGAGGAGATATTTAACTGTGCACATAAATTTACAAAATTGTTAGGGTGTGATGGAGTGAAGTCCTATATTGCTTAACAAAGACGGCAAAATTTGGAACCAAATATTTAAAACGAATATTTAAAATGATGAAAACTAATGAATCTGAGGCTATTACAGAGCACGGGAAATTAAACAGTGAAAGAAAGCGGTTGAATTATGCCAATTCATTTGTTCTCAAGGCTTCATTGCTTTAAGAAGACGATTCAATGGGTATTTCAAGCCATTTTTAAATTCCTCTCTGAACTTACTCTGAGTGACAGCATAAATGCACGTGTTGGTGCAACAACTAAGTAGACTAAGCATGTATCCGCCTTCCTGCAGAATAGAGTTCGGCGCATAATTAAGCTTTGCAAAGCGCACATATATAACATTTACAATATATGTGGACCATAACACAATGAAGCAACCTGAGATGCTGAAGAGTAAAACGATGGACTTCCTTCGATTCTCCACCTCGGGGTCACGCTGATTCTCTTCCTTGTTGTGGACTCGAAGTCTTCCCCGGGCTCTGTTCGCAGCGATAATGTGTCTGACGGTCAGTACATTGAGCAATAACATTAGGATGAAAGGGAGGCATGGATTTAAAATTCGTTGAAGCCAGTCAAACGCTATCCATGATGTTTCAAAATAAAGCATAACTTTAACATTACAGAACCAAGGGACATCGTTGATTACATATAAAGGTTCGTACACAAAGTACCAAGGTATGTTTCTTAGAAAGCTTATTACGCAGATTGCAGCTATAATGACGACAGCCATTTTCTCAGTGCAATATTTTGTTTTCAGTTTTTGGCAACAAATGGCAACGAACCTATTGAAGGTAAATGCCACCGTTAACCAGACAGAACTGTCAGTGGCAGCATAGGTTAGAGCTAATTTGAAGCTGCAGACCGGAGTAGTAGATAGAAATAAAATCGGGAAATACATCGTAGTGATCCGGTTTAATATCACCGCCATGATAAGAACGAAAAGATCCGTGGCTGCCATTCCGACCAGATACCAGGTGATGCATCCTGAGAGACCGCATCTTCTGCGGGACAAAATTGCGATCGTCACCAAGTTGCCTAAGGAATCAAAGAAACACTTTCACCACTAAACAGATACCATACTTAAGCAAGCAGATATAAGCAAATGCGGCGAAAAATCATATACGAATACTCGGAGAAAGTTTGTTCATGCCAATGAGTTATGCGTCGAGAGAAATCTAAAAGACTATCGGGATGAAGTAAAAGACAAAGTGAGAATAGAGAAGTTGTCAAACCAATCGGATGCACATAAGTCTTCAAAGATATGCATTTTAAATGGTAAACTGATAACAGGTGGAGGCATGCTCTACTGATGAACAAAACAAGATGGTCTTAGAATAATGCAGCAAGCACAAATGAACTAATGAACAGCTGCCAGATGAATTTGGAATTGATAAGGTCATCACGTGGATCGCTGTACCCATCACTCATTCGTCCCGCCTGTTAATCCAGTGTCCAAATAGCCCAAACGTTTCCAGTCTGGTTGGTACATCGTATCGCCGGGATTTGAGGAGAAAATAGGGGCACGATTGACAAGTAGGAAGAATGTAGGCCACAGACAGACATCGCCTCATTACCATTAGCTGATAATAGACATGTTCTGAATTTCGAAATATTTCAAATTTACTGGTGCATTTAAAATGAATTGAAATGGAATTTAATAATTACGTTTGAAACGCATCATTCTGACTGCATTACTTTAACAAATAAAGTATAATTACATTTTACTTTTGAAATAAAATTTAATGGTTCCATGTAAATGAATGGGACCGTGATGTAACCACCTTTAGTGTTTGGCCAAAACTAAGTGGTCAGGTTGGAAGTGTGTCGGTGCCTTCTCCGCACAACAGCCACTCCGATATAATAGCTTTCTGCCAGATAGCTGCAATTGAAATGATGGTGGGGAGGGGGGGGGGGGGATGGGTGCGGTGGTGTGTCATAATTGATATGGGAAAGACTGAATGAACTACAAATTGAAATATATCAATGGTGATTAAATCTATACGTGGTTCCTCAAGGTATTACAATGAGAGCTGGCAGTAACGAAGATTGAAGTCTTACAGAGGATCGTTCCAGAAAAGGATAGACCATTCAGTTTAATATCAATTGGAGGGTTCAGGTGGAGTCCTTAACATGGAAATATATGTGGTAGTCAAATTAAAGAAACGGATAAAGAACATACAGATTTCTTGAAGGACAGCCCTTCTGAGCACACAAATTGAAAATTGTGAATGCAACTAATCAATTGCAGTATTTGTTCTGTGTGTGTACAAACAGCAACTGTTTGGTTTTCTGGGATCATGCAAATAATAGATTTCTCGATTCACTACAACTCTGAACATAAACTTTACAACAAAGGGGTCGCGGTTATAAATCAAGCATTAAAAGAAATGGAATTTGTTTCAATAATATTGCATAAGCGGCCTGAAATTTAAAAATACAGCCATATCCGATCAGTTTCGTTTGATTAAACGTATCTGTTGTCAAATTAGCACACTGGTATGTCTTGTGACCAAAAGCAAAAGGGCGCTTTTGAGATTCATAGAAAGATCTTACCTGGAAGTCCAACAGCAGCGAGAACAGGGTAGGAAATGGCATAGACAGGACCCGTCACTCGTCCGTGCATTTTTAATCAGTGTTTTTCGGAGCAGCAGATAGCAATCTGAACACGTGTGTTATTCAGAGGAACACTTTATACAATTTAATGACATACTAATGAGACACTTACACCGTGTCTCTGAAGTATCAAAACAATTGGATTACGTCGTCGTTGATATTTTTGATCATTAAATAGATTACATCACTCAATCACTTTACAGTACAATGTAGAGTATGTTTATATTAAATTATTGCCAAAATGAAACATCGTGAGATTAAAGTTTTATTAATTTATTTGCCTTGATTTATGAACTAAAATAGAATATACTGAATGTAACGACCATAGTAACCGAACGCGTTGAGACGGATTAATTTGAGCGGTGTCAGGATAACCTCTTTTCGCTTTATTTGTTAAAGGCTTGGATAGCTTTGTGGCCAAGCTTGCGGACGATAGAAAGATAGGTGGAAGACAGGCAGTATTAAGGAAGTGGGAACGTACAGAAGGACTTAGACTACTTGGAAAATCTGGTAAGGAAGTGGCAGATGGAATAGAGTGTAGGAAAGTTATGGTTGTGCACTTTGATAGAAGAAATAAAGCCGTAGACTATTTCGAAATGACTAGAAAATTCAAAGAGATGCGAAGAGAATTGGGAGACCTTGTGCAGGATTCCCTGAAACTCAGCTTGCAGGTTGTGTCGCTGGTAAGGCAGGTAAAGGCAATGTCAATATTCATTCCGAGAGTATTAAAATATAAAAGCAGAAATATAAACAACTGGATTCATAAGGTATTGACCAGACTACACTTGAAGCATTATAAACAGTTTTAGTCTTCTTCTCGAGAAAAGTTCTGTTGGAAGTGCAGAAAGCCAAAATGAGCTTCACGACAATCATCCTGGGAATGAAGATATTAACGTATAAAGAATGTTTGATGGTTCTGGGACTTTATTCGCTGGACCTTAGAAGACCTTGAAGGATGGAGTGGCGTTGTAATTGAAACCTATATTAAATAAAGGCTCAGACCCTTTATTGAATATACAAGTATAGATTAGCCTAGATGGAGTGCACGTCGTGAGCATGTTCCTTATAGTGGAGGAGTCAAGGACTAAAGGGCATAGCCTCAGAATAGAAGGAAACCCTTATAAAACAAAGATGAAGAGGAATTTATTTAGCCGGAGAATGGCGGGTCTGTGGAATTCATTGCCAACGACATCTGTGGAGGAAAAGTCAATAAATGTATTTAAAACGGAGGTTGGTGTCTTCTTGAATAATAAGGACGTCAAATGTTATGGGGAAAGACATGGGGTGTACGAAGATAATATCAGCTATGATGAAACAGCGTAGCAGATGCGATGGGCTGAATGGGTTAACTCTGCTCATGTCTATGATATTGCAGTTCTCTGAAAAGACGAGGATATGGGCTTAAAGTCGCTCAAGCCTGACTCGTCTTTTTGGCACATCAATATTTTGCGACCTTTTCGTTTCTTCTTTGAAGACCACTGTAACTCGATTATATTACCAACTTACTATGAATTTTATGTTATGCTTGTCATGGTCCCGATCGTTAATTCTCTGTCTTGATCCTTATTTTCTTTGATTATGGCATGGTCCCGATCATTTATTTCCATAATTGCTTCCAATTATCTTTAATAATGGCACACGTGGTTTCCATCAAAGACTCAGTGTAAGGACCCTACGTCACAACCTCTAGTCGCCACTTCGTTGCTCTATCCCCGTGTGATAACTTCGTTTCCACACCGTTTAGAGCTGTCAGTGCTAAGTTCAGCTCCAGTTTCAACATATTCCATGAAAACCCCGTTCCCGTGTCGAGACTCCATATCAGAGCTCCGTGTCAAGAATCCTCCTGTTTGCTGTTCAACGTTCACATCTGTGCCAGCATCCCCAACTCAGTCTCTGTGCCTATGCCCTGCACCTGGGTTCCCTTACTTCGCTCATTGCAACAAAGCTGGCTATATCTACTAATCACATAAGAGAAATTTCCATCACATTGCATACGAGACTTAGAAAAAGTAAGTGTTCTCTGCTGTTTGTCTCTTCACATCCCGATCAAGACTCTACAACTTGCTAAAACTTATTTAACTTTGATAGCACAGACCATTAATTTGGTTTATTAAAATAGTTAATTTGGCAATTTATATTAAGTAAGTTTTGAACGTTCTATGGTGACATATATTACTTGAACTTACTCTCCCTTGCATATAATAAAAATAAAAAAATAAATCTATTAAAAGGTATGACGAATCTACAAAATCTAGAGAAGATTTCAACATTCCCATCTATATTTAATGTTTAATTAGGTATTAAGGAAAATCTGTCTCATATACTGCATTCAAAATTCATTGACCATTTTGAAACAATATATTCTTATATTCATTGCAACGAAATCTGTTTCGAAATTATTGTCACACACGTTGCACAATGTGTGAAAACTTTCCACATGTTTACCTTCATAATACATTTCATTTTCCTTACGATAATTTGGTGGGGCATGAGAAAAATAATCCAGATTATTAATAGAGCTCTGCTTTGCAAAAAGGGATTAATTTCCACTGCATTGCTGGCTGTGCAAAAACAAAAAAACCGGAAACTTTTTATATTGTTAAATGGCCTATATTTATCTGATAAGGATGCAGTTTAGATTACACGGAACATTAAATAGTAGTGGCACAGCTAAATGCTGTGCAATGCACATAAGTATACATACGAATATAACTGTATGTGTGTGATTGGCTATGTAGTGTTGTAGCTCGTTGGAAAGAAGAAAATATGCTTCAACAAAATAAGAGAGCTAGGTAAATACCACATAAGAAAGGAGTGAAGTAAAACAGAAACAGTTACTTCGGGTAACATTTTTGTGTGAACCGTGAAACAGCAACGGGCATATGTTAATTTCATTTCCCAGCTTCTGGCCCTTGACAATCTATGGTATTACATTACACGCACTATTCTAAATACTCTGGAATTGTTGTGGGAGTAATTTTGCCCTGTCCACCCCGTCAGGGCATTTCAGATTTGCACCGAATTCTTTTGTTCTCCAAAATTGGTTTAAATTCCCCTTTCCCCTTATCATATTTTGGTCTCCTTCTTCAAGTCCGTGTATTTCAGAGCACAGTACACGCAGTTTGTAAGTAGTGATGGTACAGCAATCAAGTTAGCAGACTAGCAACCTGCAATTCAACACTATAAATTGAGGTCCACAGTCGTTTCAAATCGTGACAGCTATATAAGTCGAATTAATTTTCTTTGCAGGAAGTTGATGTAAAATAACTAGATTCATTATCTTCCTGCATTATGATCCATATCGTACAGCTCACGTGCGCTAAGGGTCTCAGTTGCGTGCGATCGATCATGAATGTTGCGCTCCAGCTGTCTATAGGCACGCCAGTACGCAGGTCAAGGCAGTATGATATGCAGCGCAAGCAGCTGTCGATGCAGCAGCCTTACTCTTTCCAAGCAGCTGATGAATCTAGGGAACGCCAGAGATCGATAAATTTTGGTGCCAACGGCGTGGCAGTACTTGCCACTCATCATTGATCTTAATGTAGACCTTATAACTCATGAGTGGGTATAGCCGCAAGGCAACGAAAGTTTGAGATCAGAATTTCCTTCTCCGAGATGAGCTACCAACCATGACTTACGAGCTTCATCTGGTGAAAACTCACTTACACACCTAGGGCAATAAACAGAAACCAATTTACCTGCCAACCCCCGTATTCTAGTGGGAGCAGGAACGTCCCCCCCCCCCAGAAAAACACTATGGGATATCAGTAAAACTGACAAATCACACGCGCTTGCGTGCGGTATTGAATTCCCTCCATTTACATGGATGAAAGAAAAATGGAGGGCTATGGGGTAGTGTGGGTTTAGTACTTTTTTAAGGATTATATGGGTCGGCACAACATGGAGGGCTGAAGGTCCTGTACTATGCTGCAGTGTTCTATAGTTCTATGGTTCCAAGAGAACGAGGGTATCTGGAGTAATAGAATACCACCACCTGCATATTCGAAGTCGTTGCATGCGGACAATATTTAGAAATACATCGCTCGTCCTTGGCTTTATTGATCCTGACTCTCGGAACTCTGTGCTCAGGTGCGCGCTGAGATAATAATCATCTGAAGAACTGCAGCTGTTCTCACTTCCACTTTGTCAAGGGCAGTAAATTTAGCTTTGTCACCATCTGCCAGATCCATAAAATTAATTAAAAACAGTTAGCGAGTGTCGAATTTTAAATCTAGAGGAGCCGAAAGATTAAATGTGGGATACATGCCGCAGCAATACTACTGCTTTCTGGAATGGCTCGGGCTATGTTGGTGGAGGAAAAATAATCTTTTGCTGTCTTTTTTTTGGGAAATATCAGAGAACAATTTCGGTGTTCGATTTGAACAATCTTTCTGGGAGTTGTCTTTTAACTACAATATTTCAGAAATGCTCACTTCTTTACATTGTACTGAGACTGCGCAACAAGATGGGTGCTACCCAGCATGTGATACTGTGAGGCGCTAAGGAGCACGGCACCGAAGTTAAAGAGCTTTAGAAGCTGTGTATTTTGAACCCTGAAGAGAAAACCATTAGAAACTCTGAAGTTACAGAATGCCATATTCTACAAGTGAGAATTGCTGACAAAAGGAGAATCATTAATGTACATGATGGCATACAGTACATGCACTTAAATAATAACTTTACTTTAAACTTTGGAAAGTTGTGCAACGTATAAGTCGATTAATTATTGGAAACGGGGATATGGTGACAATTCACGGAAGTAGGCTTGAGTGCACCTCAAAGTTCTTTTCTACCACACTCTCTGAAGAGAAATTTGTTCTTCAATCCTACATCAGGGTTGTCCAAAGCTCTGCCGGAGTCACCACAGGGAGCACCTGGTAGGCCGCCCATAAACTGTAATTTCTAAACAGGACACCTGCACCAACCTCACTTCCCTGACAGAACGTGCGTCGATACGAGGCAGTGATTCGCTGGACAGAAATACGTAAGTTGCTCGAGTGAATTTATCAAAGCACTTCTAATTGCACTGAAGTGTAAAACAAGGGAAATTATAATCTGCAGTGTGGGTTTTTGAATGATCGTTTGCAGCTCCCATGACAGAACTGTCAGAATCAGAATAATGTTTAATATCACTGATATATGTCGGGAAATTTGCCGTTTTGCTGCAGAAGTACATTGCAATGCCTGGTAATTAAAATATAAATTACAATAAGGAATATGAATTAAAATAAATTAATGAAGAAGAACAACAGGAGAAGCAAACTACCAAGGAAAAGTCTGTGTGTACATTGTCCCTTCAGAAATCTGATGGCGGAGGGATGAAGCTGTTCATGAAACGTTGAGTTCCTCCCTGAGGCAGCAATGGAAAGAGGCTATTTCCTGGATGATGGGCGAGGGATAGGCAAGTGATGGATGACTCCTTTTGTGGCATTGCCTTTTGAAGGAGATTAATGTCCAGGATGGAGCTGGCTGTGTTTAGAACTTTCTGCATATTTTCCCAATCTTGTGCAGTAGCACCTGCATATCAGATGGTGATGCAACCAGTTAGAACGCTCTCGAAGCCACATCTGTAGAAATTTGAGAGTGTCTTTGGTGACATACCAATTCTCCTGAAACACCTAATGAAATATAGCCGCTATAGTGTTTACTTTGCAATTGCATTAATATGTTGTGCCCAGTACCGGTCGTCAGAAATGTTCTGATACTTTTGTCTACATACAGTACATGTCATTATCCAATCATAGTTACAACCAGGATTTAGCACTGGCTTGGCCAAGGCAAGCAGTGCACACTTATAACATGGCACCTGTAGCAGTTTGGGAAATAAAACAATATAATTCAGGAATTACTTCTCGAATATATTCAAGGCCGAAGGAAATTTACTTTGAGATATAGTGGAGTTAATCGTTGTCAACAGCAGTCTGCAAAATTAAATTGAGATCATGTTTACATTGTCAGAAATCATAATAAAAAGTGGAACTGTTTCGAGAGTGAAACATGCACGCGTTTCTTAATTTGTTACAGTTTTACAACAGAACCTACCTTCCCACGATAGCATCAAGATAGATGTTGAGAGGAGACCATATTCCATAAGCGTAATGAAGCATATCCAGACTATATTACTTGTCCGCAGCAACACACGCGAATCTTGGACGACCTTAGCAGATCAGGGAGCATTTGTGCAGGGTAATGGACAGCCGAATCCTGAGCAACAGTTCTTTGCACAATGTAACACTGGAATGAGGCTTCAAACCAATGACCTGAAAAAAAGTATTACAGTATTACCTTCAGCTGGAAGAAGCACAATACCGATTATGCAGGCGGTTCTCGCGAATAGCAAAGAAGCAGAGATTGGATGCTTATACTCTCGTGCGAATCGACCACATGAGTGATTCAGTGAATTACACCACACAAAACATAGGAAAACCGATTGTTCCTGATGTGTAATTCCGTGAGAACAGAAATTTAAAATGGTGTGTCTCGTTAACAAGACTTAAAATACCTGATGGTTTATAGACAAGCATATACTTGTATGCTTATACTGTATATAAATCACGAGGTATTTTAAGTCTTTTGAACGAGACAATCCATTTAAAATACAAGGATATGGAATTTAAGCATTCCTTCAGTGAACCTGCTCAAAATAAAGCAGTTGATATTGCTTTGAAGTAATTAACTGCGAGCTGATTAGAAGTACTTGTTCCTATTATTGTTGCAGACAGTGTGCTGGTTCAATCCGAAGTCCGTGGTCCGGTCCACGCACCCCGGACTCCGGGTTTTCCGGCGGTCCCGTACTGCGGTTGGACTTAACTAGAAACAGCTGAGGCTCATGTTGGAACTGGGAATTTCAGTGGCCCTGGTATTGAGTGTGGTTGGGGGATTGTTTTGTCAAGATACTCATGGCACAGATGGCTGATGTAAGGCTATAACGGACTCTTGCCATTCTTGTCGGCCGCGTTGGAGAACCATGGCTCCTGGGAGCCTTGCTGGGAGTCTGAGTGGTCATTGCAGTATAGATTCAGCTGTTTCCTAGGCCAGCCGAGTGACCGTCAGCCACTCCGAGCTAGGTAGGGATCCGGTTGCTTCTGTAGCCTGCCAAGGCCGTAACGGCTCCTCGGAGCTACCTCGAAACAGAGGTGGAACTGTCTGTCCTTCCTTGGTGTTTGTCTCTTCCTGTCCTTGCCCCCCTGGGGTAAGCCCGGCCTTTCTGCCGTTGCCCTGCGGGGGGATCTGTCTTGTCTTGATCTCGCCTCTGTGGGGTAAGTCAGGCCATTCTACCGTTGCCCTGCGAGGGGAATCTGCCTTGTCTTGTCTTTGCCTCTGTCGGGTAGGTCAGGCCGTTCTGCCATTACCTGACGGATGGTCCTGCTCGACCTTTCTGTCTAATTATAGATGAATCCCGGCTTGTCGGTGGTTAAGCCCCGGCTCTATGTCTGTGTATTGTCCCGTCTCATGTCAGTGTCCTGTTAAAGATGATCCCGGCTTTCGGAGGATAAGTCCCGGCTCCATGTTGATGTACAGTTCCTAGTCTGCGCCTAGCTCCAGCCTTCGAGTTCCCCAAGCTCCAAACCTGCAGCCTGCAGCCTCGAGCGTGGACCCCAGCTGCAGCCTCGAGCCTGGACCCCAGGCTGCAGCCTCAAGACCCCAAGTCCCCAGCCAAGCCTCGTCATGTCTTCGATTGGGTTTGGGGGTCCGAGCCAGAGGCAAGACCCAGGTTCTGGGTTCTTGTCCAGTCTCCGGCTCGGTGTCCATCCCAGGCTCCTTGTTCCCAGTCTGTCGTCCTGGTCCTGCTTCCCCTGCCTAGACCATATCCCGTCCAGTCCTTGAGTTCCGTCTCGTACTGTTTTCTGAAAACACAATTAAGCACGTTCCCCTGACTCAACTTCGGCTACCCTGCATGATATTTCCTCAGAGAATTCAAACAGATTTGTAAGGTAAGACTTTCGCTTGAGCAACCAATTTGGCTAAGGTCTATTTTATTATGTACTTCCAAGTCCTGCGAAACCTCATGCCTAATAATATGCTCCAATATCGTTACACCACGGAAGTCAGGCTACTTGGCCCATAATTTATTTCCTTCTGCCACTTTTCCTTCTTAAGGAGTGGAGTGATACAAACAAACTTCCAGTCCTCAGTAGCCATTCCATAACCTAGTGAATCTTGAAAGATCATTACTAATGTTCCGTAATCTCTTCAGCAATCTCTTTTACTACACTGTGGAATGGTCCATTTGATCCAGTTGTCTAAACTACCTTCAGATATTTCAGTTTCCCAATAACCTCTCTTCAGCTATAGCAGCGACGCTCACATTTGGCCACTGACACATTTGCATCGCCGGCATTCAGCTAGTGTCGACCACAGTGAAGACGGACGCAAATACTTCGCTCGCTATTTCATTGTGTCCCCCCCCCCCCACTCCACTATTACAACTTCTCCAGTGTCATTGGGTTAGATTGTGTTGTCATATACACCAGGATTTAATTACATTAGTCGTTTTGATTGTGGTTGCAAATACTTATTGGGCATTGTTAATGAGAAATGTTGCAAATCTGATTCAGAGTTTTAATGGGGAACGGCAGGGGCGGACGTCCGGGGGACTGCAGGGCTCCAAACGAACGAGGACGAGGCCTCAAGTCTTTTAACGTAAAGAGGGCCGAGGCCGTTGTGTCATTGCTTGCAGTTGTCCCGGACAGAGTCGTCAGAGTCGGTATGCTCCCCCGGAGTGCCAGAGGCCGGGCCACGCGGCGTACATGCTGTTGTCGGTGCTGTCCAAATGTCTCTTGAAATACCCCATTGCATCCGCCTCCACAACTGTTGCCGGCAGCCCATTCCAGGCACTCACCTCTCTCAGAGTTAAAAAACATATCCTTGGCATCTCCTCTGTACCTACTCCCCAGCACCTTAAACCTGTGTCCTCTTGTGGCAACCATTTCAGCCCTGGGGAAAAAGCCTCTGACTTTCCACACGATCAATGCCTGTTTTTATCTTATCCACATCTATCAGGTCACCTCTCATCCATCGTCGCTCCAAGGAGAAAAGGCCGAGTTCACTCAACCTATTATCATAAGACATACTCACTAATCCAAGCAACATACTTGTAAATCTTCTCTGCACCCTTTCTATGGCTTCCACTTCCTTCCTGTAGTGAGGCGAACAGAACTGTGCACAGTACTCCAAGTGGGGTCTGACCAGGGTCCTATGTAGTTGCAACATTACCCCTCGGCTCCTAAATTCAATTCCACAAGAGATGAAGGACAATGCATCGTATGCGTCCTTAACCACAGAGTTAATTTGCGCAGCTGCTTTGAGCATCCTATGGACTCGGACCCTAAGATCCCTCTGATCTTCCACAGTGTCTAGAGTTTATCATTAATACTAAATTCTACCTTCATATTTGACCTACAAAAATGAACCACCACACTTACCTGGGTTGAACTGCATCTGCCACTTTTCAGCCCAGTTTTGCATTCTATCAATGTCCCACTATAACCTCTGACAGCCCTCCACACTATCCACAACAACACCAACATTTTTTGTCATCAGCAAACTTACTAACCCATCCCTCCACCTCCTCATCCAGGTCATTTATAAAAATTGCTAAGAGCAACGATCCCAGAACACATCCCTGAGGCAATCCACTGGTGATGGACCTCTTTGCAGAATATGACATGTCTACAACCACTCTTTTCCTTCTGTGGGCAAGCAAGTTCTGGATCCACAAAACAATATTCCCTTAGATCCCATGCCTCCTTAATTTCTCACTAAGTACTGTGTATGACCTTCATGGTCTCAGGAACTTTGTTTATATTTTTTGTGAATATATTTTACAGCTGTTTTAAATGTGTGGTGTACACCTGTTGGTCCTAGTTTTGCACCTTGGCCCCGGAGTAGTATTGTGCTTTGCTGCATCCATGTGTGTTCATGTACGGTTGAATGATAATCAAGCTTGAATAAACATAAAAATTACACTAGAATATACTTACAACTCGGCAGGTTAAATCAGTGAAGAGCAGAGCAATCCCTGTACAAGCTAACATCAAACCACTAAAGGTTGCAATTGATGTAATAGCTATAAAACAGACTATTTGTATTGTACGATTTCGAGATCTTGAAGGTCAACCGAGCGGACACCCAAGCGTGTGGGAAGTATGACACCAGTATTCCTGATTCTTGCTTTGAGCAAATCAGAACGCTTTTGTGATGTTAAAAGCTAAGTCACACGCCAACCAATAGTCGATCTGTGCAGTCATTGAATTTATGAGGAAGGTTTATTTTGGTTCGTTTTAGGTGAAGACATCAAATTATTGCTTGTGATGCGGCAAATAGTCATTTGCTGGACATCTGTGTAGTGCATGCTACTTGGTATTAATAACACTGAATATTATTGTTGATATGGTTGAACTGAGAGAGATATGAAAATACTAGGCAATTGTGATCCTGGCAGCTCTCACCATAATGGACTGTGGCTGGTCAACATCCCCCTTTACGTAAGGTATGAAAATAATTGCACTGATATATGTATGTTTTCAGTGATGACAATTCTCTTTATTGCTTCCGCTGTTCATTGATGCCATGCTCAGTAGAAATTAAGCTCAAGTTCAAGACTAAGTTTAATGTCACTGCATCACTGCACTGATCATATACACAATCAAACGAAACAACGTTCCTCCAGACAACGGTTTATCCACAAAACAATACACGCACCACATAAAACAAAATAACATCATTAATAAGGAAATAAATTACAATTCGAATTGCAAATAGTGCTCATCACAGTTTAAAAGTAAACGATACAGTAACTAGCAAAATACTCGCTCTCCTAGTGATGAGATCTCAGTGGTGGCAGTCTCATTATCTATGTGAAGAAGCTGTTACCTAGTCTAGCAACGCTCCGGGTAAATGTCACAAATCAGAGGACGCGAGAGGGGTGGAGAACGAGACCCCAGTGATGGTCTCGGCGCTTTTAACTATCCTTTATAGGTTCTGGCGATCCGACGCTTTGCAGCTTCCGTACCTCTCAATGATGCAGACAGTACATTCTCAATGGTGCTCCTGAAGAAATTTGTTAAAATGGAGAGTCTGCCCTTGTTAATCTCCTCAGAAAGTGTAAAAGCCGTTGTACCTTCTTGACGAGTGAGAAGGTTTTCCGGGTCCACGTTAGATCATGCGATGTTTTCACAGCAAGGAACTTTCTGCTCTCACGGGAAAGCGATGATGTAAAAGGGGTAGTCGTCGACCTGCTCCTTCCTGAAGTCCACAAACAATTCTTTTGTCTTGTCGGCTTTCAGACTCGGATTGCTGATCTCGGACAATTTGTCAAGCCTCTCTATCTCCTCTATTATTGCTCATGAGGCTGACCACTGTTAAATCAGAAGAGAACATCATGTTGCAGTTTGAGGTGATACCGGCACTGCAGTCGGGAGTTATCACAGCAACACGTCCTAAGTTTGGATTGTTTTCTATAATTTGACCAGGAAGCGATCGGGTGTCAAGAGCAGTGGTCCTGGAAAAAACTGACTGGGTGTCTATCACATCAGTAAATAAGTCACTGGGTGGGGGGGGGGGGGGGGGTGCGGTTCACGTGATGACGTAGGGTCGAGACGTTGGGAATCCAGCTCCCTCGTAAAAAGTAATGAAATAGGGTTTAAATGAAGAAGAGTTAACAAATACCTACTAGAAACAATTTATAAGCAACTCAGGATTATCTTTTGATATGGCTCCTAAACTGAAACAGAAGAAAGCTACTACATCGAAGACCGCTCAAATCGGCGGGGAAAAAGGCCTAACCATCTCGGCGAAGCCTCGGACTCAAGTTGCATCTCCTCCTGGCGAAGTGCATGACACTTCTGATGATGTGGGACGGGAAGTTGCAGCAATGTCGGCGGCCTCTAAGAAGAAACGGGAAGAACAACGCATGCGCGAAAGTATGACTGAACAGATATTAACAAAACCACAAATCCCAACTACGGCTGGAAGTGAAATTGGAAGTGAATCGAAAGTAGAAACAGACTTTGGGAAATTCAGAGGAAGATGAAGAGGAAAAGAAGGAAGAGATCAAAGGAGACATAAAAGATATCCTGATATATATGACAAATGAATTAAAAGCTATAAGAACAGATATAAGAAGGACGCAGAATACACTCGATAATGTGGTGGAAAAACAAAAGAAGATGGATAATAAAGTTAAAGAGATGGAAGTAAAAGTGGAATAAAACACTGAAATAATAGATAGGATAGAAGACAATAATCTTGCCTGGACAATTGAAAGAAAACGGATGTTGGAAAAAATGGATGCGCTTGAGAAGCCTAATAGACGAAATAATATTAATATTGTTGGTCTTATGGAAGGTACAAAGGGAGAAAATCCAATAAAATTCTTTCAAGAATGGATTCCGAAAATTTTGGAAATGAAAGGAAGTCAAGTAATTGAAATTGAAAGAGCATACGGAGCTTTAAGACCAATACCTCAACAGGATCAAAATCCAAGATCAATTTTGATAAAATGCTCAAGGTACAAAGATAAAGAAATGATCTCGAAGGCAGCTACTCAAGGTGCTAAAAAAAAATGGGCCATTGATAATAGAAGGGAAAAGAGGTTTTTTTTTAAATCCAGACATAAGATACGATCTTCTGAAGAGGCGAAAGGAATTTAATCCAGTGAAAAAATCTTTATGGGAAAAGGGCTATAAATTTTCATTGAACTACCCAGCAAAACTGATAATTTTCCTGGATAACGAAGAAAGAAGTTTTTTTGTTGACTACCAGAAAGCGGAGAAATTTGTACAAGAATTACCTGATGTCCATGGAGTACAGAATTATAGAAATGAAACGGACTAATAATGAAGACTGAAACAAGGTTGGACTTAATGGACATTTATATGGAAAAAAATAGTCGAGGAGTATTAATTGGGAATAGAGACATTAATTATTTTCTATTTTTCATTAATATAATTTCTTTTTTTTTGCGGGGGAGCTGGAGGAGCTCTTGATCGATGGCTGTAAGTTTCACGTGTACAATCATGGCGATTGCCATGACCAGTAAAATGGGGTGGGGGTTAATGTTGTGTTCTTTTTATTCGCAACATTAGTGTGGGTGTATTTTGGTCTTTTTTCTTAGTTATTAGTTATCATTCCTCTATTTTTCTTCTTTTTTGCCTGGATGGTTAGGGAGAGACTCATAGCAACATGGAGAATTTTAAAGTGTTCCCAAGGTATTAAGAATGATTAATTTATTTATTTTTTTAAGTTTTAATGTTAATGGAATTAATGGACCTGTGAAAAGAAAAAAAGAGTTTTAACATATATTAAGAAAATGACAGGAGATAAAGCTTTTTTACAAGAAACACATTTAACAAAAACAGAACATAAGAAATTAAAAAGATTGGGTTGGAAATGTAATTGCAGCTTCATTTAATTCTAAATCGAGAGGAATTGTAATTTTGGTTAATAAATCCTTACCAATTAAAATACAAAATGTAATAATTGATTCTGGGGGAGAAATGTGATTATACATTTTCAAATTTCTTCAGAATTATGGACTTTTATGAACATTTATGCACCAAATGAAAATGATGCAAAATTCATACAAGAAGTTTTTTTGAACTTGGCTGATGCACATGATGAAATATTAATAGGTGGAGATTTTAATTTTTGTTTAGATCCACTTTTGGATAGGTCAACTAAAGTTGCTACAAATCAAAAGTAACAAACCTAACTTTATCATTAATGAAAGATTTAAACCTGATTGATAGATGGAGAAAAATTAATCCAAGAGAAAGAGATTATTCATTTTATTCAAATAGACATAAAACTTACTCAAGGATTGACTTTTTTATTATCAAAAAATATTCAAGTTAGAGTGAAAAGTGTGGAATATAAAGCAAGAATACTGTCAGATCATTCCCCCTTGATAATGACAATGATAATGATGGATAAGGAGGAATCGATTATAGATGGAGATTTAATTCAATTTTATTAAAACGTCAAGATTTTTGTGATTTTATGAAAAAAACAAATTCAATTTTTTTTGGATACAAATCTACATTCAGTTAAGGATAAAATTGTATTATGGGAAGCGATGAAAGCATATTTAAGGGGTCAGATTATAAGTTATGCATCTAAAATTAAGAAGGAATACGGAGCAGAAATAGATCAATTGGAAAAAGAGATCATAAAGTTAGAAAAAAGAATCTCAAAGATATATGACAGAAGAAAAACGAAGACAACTTGTTAATAAAAAACTACAATATCATACAATCCAGACATATCGTACAGAAAAAGTAATTATGAAAACAAAACAAAACTATTACGAATTAGGTGAAAGATCACTTTCTAAAACAATAAATGCAATTAAAACAAGTGTAAATAAGGTTACTTATAAACCTTTAGAAATTAATGAAACTTTAAAAAATATATATTGAACTATATCAATCAGAATCACAAAATAGATTGCAGAGATAGATATTTTTTTATCACAAATAACCTTTCCAAAATTAAATTTGGAAGAACAGAAAGGATTAGATATGCCCTTTACATTAAAAGAGGTTGAAGCAGCTATAGGATCATTTCAGAGTAATAAATCCTCAGGAGAAGATGGTGTTCCTCCTGAATTTTATAAAAAATTGAAGATGTACTAATTCCTCCTTTTATGGAATTAATATGCCAAGTGGAAAGACCGCATAAACTCCCACAATCTTTTTTAACAGCAATCATAACTGTATTGCCAAAAAAAAGAGATCCTTTAAAACCAATATCATATAGGCCTATTTCTTTGTTGAATACAGATTATAAAATACTAGCAAAAATTTTATCTAACAGAATATCTAAATATTTACCAAAATTAATACATATGGATCAAACAGGTTTTATTAAAAACAAACAATCAATGGATAATATAACCCGGTTACTTAGTATAATTTATTTGGCACAAAAAAAGAGAGGAAATGAGTGTGGCAGTTGCTTTGGATGCAGGAAAAGCATTTGATAGATTGGAATGGGATTTTTTGTTTAAGGTATTGGAAAAACATGAGTTAGGAAAATCTTTTACACAATGGATTAAAACTTTAAATACTAATCCTCAAGCTAAAGTAGTTACAAATGGTCAGATTTCAACACCATTTTGCTCAACGAGGTCAACTGGACAAGGCTGCCCATTATCACCTGCTTTATTTGTATTGGCAATAGAACCATTAGCTGAATGAATTAGAACAGATTCAGATATTGGGGGCTTTAGAGTAAATCAAGAAGAATATAAGATTAATTTATTTGCTGATGATGTTTTGATTTATTTAACAAACCCATTGCAATCTTTTCAAAACTTATCTTTTAGATTGAACGAATATGGGAAAGTATCAGGGTATAAAGTAAATTGGGATAAAAATGAAATTTTACCCCTTACCAAACGAAATTATAATCAATGTCGATTAGTAACCCGATTTCGATGGTCAATAAATGGGATAAAATATTTAGGTATTAGAGTTGATAATGATGTAAAAGCTTTATATGAACACAATTATTTGCCATTATTAAAAAAAGAGGATCTTGATAAATGGATGATGTTACCAATAACATTAATAGGTAGAGTTAATGCTGTAAAAATGAATATATTTCCTAGATTGCAATATTTATTTCAAACTTTACCAATACCTCAGAAGTTTTTTCACGAACTGAATAAATATGTAAGGAAATTTCTTTGGAAAGGAAAGATGTCAAGAATATCATTGGAAAAATTGACATGTAAATTTGATTTAGGAGGTTTACAACTTCCAAATTTTAAGAATTATTATAAAGTAAATCAACTTAGATTTATTGCGTCTTTTTTGATGAAGAAAAACTGGCATGGATTAGAATAAAATTAGATAAGATTGTGGCGACACATTTCCTAGCGTATCCGAACCGACTCACAATTAGATAGCCTACGGGGGTTTGCGAGCACAGAGCTTTGGAGCCTCTGCGCCATGGGGGGCCGGTTGACAGAGGCTTAAAAGTGAGGCTGAAGTTTTCGAATAAAGTTTTTTCCTTCGACTGCAGTTACCGACTCCGTGTCGTAATTTTAGCGCTGCGTGTAGCACACCGCTACAATTGGTGACCCCGACGGTCCAAACGATTTTTGGACCAGAAATGACCGACGCCGCCTCTGTTCATGCGGTTTCGTTGAAACTGCCAGGTTTCTGGACACAGCGCCCGGACCTATGGTTCCAGCAAGCCGAAGCCCAATTCCACGTTCGCCAGATCACCTCAGAAGACACCCGCTACTACTACGTGGTGAGCTCCCTCGACCAGGACACAGCGGCCCAGGTCGCGGAGTTCGTACAGTCGCCCCCGGCAGACGGCAAGTACACGGAATTCAAAGCCCTGCTCCTCAGGACTTTCGGACTCTCACGGCGCAAGCGGGCTGCCCGTTTACTGCACCTGGATGTCTTGGGCGACAGACCTCCATCGGCTTTAATGAATGAGATGTTGTCTCTCGCCGACGAACACACACCCTGCCTCATGTTTGAGCAGGCATTCCCGGAGCAGCTGCCCGAGGACATCCGCCTGCTGCTGTCCGACGCGGATTTCAGTGACCCCCGGAAGGTGGCAGCCCGGGCGGACTTGCTGTGGAACGCCAAAAAGGTGAGCGGGGCGACCATCGCACGGATCTCCCAGCCCCGCTCCCGGCAGCAAACCAGTCCAGGCCCGGCCGCAGAGCCCGCTAACCCCCGGCCCAATGAACACTGGTGCTTCTACCACCAGCGGTGGGGTGCAGAAGCCCGCCGTTGACGCCCGCCCTGCAAGTTCCCGGGAAACGCCAGGGCCAGCCGCCGCTGATGGCTACGGCGGCTGGCCATCGGGATAGCCTCCTGTATGTGTGGGATAGAAGGTCGGGACGCCGGTTTTTGGTCGATACTGGGGCTGAGATCAGCGTTTTACCTCCGACGAGTTACGACACCCGCAGCAGGGCACCGGGTCCCCCCCTGAGGGCCGTGAATGGCAGCACCGTAAGGGCCTATGGCACCCGCCAGATGCAGCTACAGTTCGGCTCCAGCCAGTTCACGTGGGACTTCACACTGGCCGCCGTAGCCCAACCGCTCGGCCCTTCACCGCGTCACGGACCACAAACCGCTTACCTTTGCGTTTACGAAAGCATCCGACCCCTGGTCATCCCGCCAGCAACGCCACCTGTTCTACATCTCTGAGTACACGACGGATGTCCGGCACGTCTCGGGTAAGGACAATGTCGTGGCGGATGCGCTCTCTCGCCCTACCGTTCATGCCCTTTCCCAAGGGGTAGACTTTGAGGCACTGGCAGAGGCGCAGCA
Source organism: Hypanus sabinus (assembly GCF_030144855.1). Lineage (NCBI taxonomy): Eukaryota > Metazoa > Chordata > Chondrichthyes > Myliobatiformes > Dasyatidae > Hypanus > Hypanus sabinus. The sequence continues at coordinate 9,357,008 of NC_082731.1, forward strand.
GGCGGATGAGGAGATTCCGAGTTACAGGACCGCAGTCTCCGGTCTGCAGCTCCAGGACCTCCCCGTGGGCCCGGGTGAGAGGACCCTACTCTGTGACGTCGCCACCGGCCAGCCCCGTCCAGTCGTCCCGACAGCATGGCGGCGCCGCGTTTTCGACTCCATTCATAACTTGGCGCATCCCTCCATCCGGACAACTGTCCGGATGGTTTCCAGCAGGTTCGTTTGGCACGGACTCCGCAAACAGGTCAGTGAATGGGCCAGAACGTGCATGCACTGCCAGACGGGTCCGGATGGTTTCCAGCAGGTTCGTTTGGCACGGACTCCGCAAACAGGTCAGTGAATGGGCCAGAACGTGCATGCGCTGCCAGACGGCCAAGGTGCAGCGACACACCAAAGCCCCACCGCAGCAGTTCCATCCCGCCCACCGGCGTTTCGACCACATTCATGTGGATATCGTGGGCCCCCTGCCAGTGTCGCGCGGAGCGCGTTACCTCCTGACTATCGTGGACCGGTTCACAAGATGGCCAGAGGCGGTCCCGCTCACCGACACCACCTCCGAATCTTGCGCCCGAGCCCTGATCGCCACCTGGATATCTCGCTTTGGTGTACCAGCCCACATTACCTCCGACAGAGGCGCCCAGTTCACCTCCAGCCTGTGGTCAGCTATGGCCAGCCTTTTGGGGACACAGCTGCACCACACAACTGCCTACCACCCACAGTCGAACGGGCTAGTGGAGCGTTTCCACCGTCACCTGAAGTCGGCCCTCATGGCCCGCCTGCGAGGAGCCAACTGGGCGGACGAGCTTCCCTGGGTCCTACTCGGCATCCGCACAGCGCCCAAGGACGACCTGCACGCCTCGTCGGCCGAGTTGGTATACGGCGCGCCCCTGGTCGTCCCCGGGGAGTTCCTACCAGCCCCAAGGGGGCAAGAGGAAGAACCCGCAGCAGTCCTGGGCAGACTTCGCGAGAAGCCCGGTAACCTGGTCCCCATACCCACTTCACAGCATGGGCGGCACCCGACCTGCGTACCCAAAGACCTACAGAACTGTAAGTTTGTGTTTGTATGAAGGGGCGGGCATCGGCCACCGCTTCAGCGGCCATAGGAGGGGCCGTTTATGGTGCTCCGGAACAACGGGTCCACGTTCGTGCTGGACGTTGGGGGGAAGGAGGAGGTTTTCGCGGTGGACCGCCTCAAACCGGCCCATGTGGACCTGGCGCAACCGGCCGAGTTTCCGGCGCCTCGGCGCAGAGGCCGACCTCCCAAGCAGGTTCTGGCCCAGACTGTGGACATTGGGGGGTGTATCGCCGGTTCTGGGGGGGGGGGGGGGGTTATATGGCGACCCATTTCCTAGCGTATCCGAACCGACTCACAATTAGATAGCCTACGGGGGTTTGCGAGCACAGAGCTTTGGAGCCTCTGCGCCATGGGGGGCCGGTTGACAGAGGCTTAAAAGTGAGGCTGAAGTTTTCGAATAAAGTTTTTTTTCCTTCGACTGCAGTTACCGACTCCGTGTCGTAATTTTAGCGCTGCGTGTAGCACACCGCTACAAGATAGGAGAAAACATACCAGAAGATTTTGTATATAAATGGGAATCCAAATGGATACGGGAAAAAAAGAATCTCCTATATTAAGACACTTGATTGATTTATGGAATAAGGTTAATATGGACGATGAGATAAAGAAATCTTTATTAGCATAAAGAACTTTAATTCAAAGTAGGCTTATTCCTTTTACAAATCATAATAAACTTTTACATAATTGGTTCCAAAAAGGGATTAAATATACAGGTGATTGTTTTGAAAGAGATATATTGATGTTGTTTGATCAATTAAAAATAAATATAAAATACAAATAACACTTTTTTCTGTTAATTTCAATTAAAAGCCTATTTACGAGAAAAGCTGGGTCAAACAATGTTGATACCAAAACCTAGTGAAATATAAATATTAATTTTGAAAGGAAAAATTTAAAAAAATACATCTTGTATGTATTATTTGATTCAAAATCTGACAATTAAATCAGGAATTCATAAATCAAGACAAAAATGGGAATCTGATTTGAATGTTAAAATTGATGGAAAAAACTGGTCAAGATTATGTTATAATCTTAAATAAATATAATGATAATAAAGATTATAATATGTTATAATCTTAAATATAATCTTGGATAAAATCTATACAATAAATGTTCGGCTTAGATTAAAACAATATAATTTTTACATCAATTATATATAACACCACAGAAAACAAATAGATAAAATTCAAATATGTCTGACCAATGTTTTCGACGTAATCAAGAAATTGGTACTTTTTTACATTCTACTTGGTCTTGTTTTAAAATTCAAACATTTTGGATAAATTTAAGACTTTTATTGGAACAAATTACTGGAGTACAACTCGTACATAGTCCACTGTTATTTTTATTAGGAGACATTGAAGGGACAATACCGAAAATTAAATTGAATAAGTATCAGAAAAACTTTATACAAATTGCTTTGGCAGTAGCCAAAAAAGTTATCGCAGTTACTTGGAAATCTGATTTATAGTTAACTATGGATCATTGGAATAATTAAATACATAGTTGTATTCCACTTGAAAAAATTACGTATAATCTAAGAAATGAATATGATATATTTTTGAAAATTTGGTTCCCATACTTACAAAAGATAGAATGAAATACATAGGTCCTTTGAAGATAAAATTATAAAGTAATTGGGGAAAGTAAAAATAAATATCAAAATTATTTTGAACTCCATGGAGCATGTGGGGATCCTCCGATATCCAGGCAATCTTTCTCTTCTTTTTTTTCTTTCTTTATATAATGTTTGGTGGGGGGGGGGAGGGTTAATATTATTTTTCTTACTATTTTATCATCACATTTATTTTTTGTAATTTCTAAAATTTAATAAATAAATAATTAAGAAAATAGTAAATAAGTGACATTGAATAGCTGTGTGAATTCCTTTCGACCATAGAAAACAACAGCACAGTCGCAGGCTTTTCGGCCTGTCTAGTTTATATCGAAGCATTAAGTTCCCTCGTCCCATCGTCCTGCATCCGTAACATAGCCCCGTATACCTTTCTCATAAATGTAACTATCCAAATTTCTCTTAAATGTTGAAGTCGACCTCGTTTCCACCACTTGTGGCAGCGGGTTCCACACTCACAACTCTCTGAGTGAAGAAACTCCCCTCATGTTCATCGTGAGCATTTAGCATTTCACCCTTAACCTATGACCTCTATTTTTAGTATTACTGAACCTCGGTGAAAATCCCGCCTAGATTTACCCTGACGATACCTCTCCTAATTCTGTATACCTCTATCGCTACTGTTGTTTTCTACTTTCTGTGGAATAACATGCTATTTGTTGCAATTTTACTGAACATTACGAGCAATAGGTTGGTCAGTAGTTACCTGCATTAGAGCTTTTTTGGTTCTCACGATTCTTGGCGATTTTTATCAGATCAGGAAATAATACTGTCGACATTTTACACAGCTTGGTGATCATGCAGAAATTGTAAAATCCGCAGAAGCTGGAGGTCGCCAGTAATTTTGGGCAAATACACGTATTCCATATATCAAAGGTTGGCGTTCCTTTGCTCAGTCAGTGTTCCAGCATATCGAAATGGTGATTTTAATGAGGGAGGATTGGTGGAATAGAACTTGATTGTTGCACACCTCCAGCCAAATAGTACGGAAGTATTTCTGTATGTCTGCATATTCGTGTCAGAAATTAAAATTTAAATGTGCAGTTTCTTTGAAACACTGGAAGTATTCTACATAAGCCGTGTCTTGCTGTGTACTGGTATGGAAAAACAACAAATTTTATGACATATGTCAGTGATAAAATAAAATACATCGTACTCATTCTGAGAGACTCCCTTAGAGAATTGTTAAACTGGAAAATGCAGTTCTATTTTGTTTCAAAATTAATTTGAGAAACTTCATCTCTTTTGACACATTCAGAAAGCACGTAAAACACCAGCCTTTTGCAGAATTCTCTTATTCTCCTATTATCAGAATAATCCTGATCTCCTACTCTTTATCCATAACAGATGGAGGACTTTTCCTAAAACCGAATGTTCACGTAGAAAAAGGTTTTACAAAGCACAATGCGACAAATCGTGGTGAGTTACGCTGAAGAACTTTGAAGCGAATCTGCCTCTTGCAGACGTCAATGTTGTGTAAAATATCAGAGAACACACTCATTTCCGCGTCACTTTAATATATTAATGAATACTAGCTGGTGATAAAATGATAACTACAATATATTGACTTGCAATTGAAATAAACACTTGGAATATAATTTTATATGCACCTACAACTGGAAATTAATTTCGAAAGGTATTTACCGAAATATACAATACATTGAAAAACATATATCCGTTTTATAATTAACATCTCTGTTTTCTGATTAAAGCTATATTCTACTTTTCTCATTGGAGACTCTGACAAATTACTTACGGTTATGAAAACATATTTAAACAGTACATTGGTCTCCTACAGTATAACACTGGGCAATGACAAACCGAAATCACTTATCGACTGTACAAGAAAATTAGTAAACATCTTGTCAAACCACCGTGTACCAATCTAATGTCAACTCATCTCTGAATGAGTAAATTCATGTCACGATACAAAAGCTGAAGGATTACGGATGATGAGCATAAATGCAGATTATTTCTTCTTTATTAGATTAAAAAATACCCTAGCAAGATACGCAAAATGCTGGTAGAACGCAGCAGGGCAGGCAGCATCTATAGGAAGAAGCACAGTCGAAATTTCGGGCCGAGATCTCTTACTATCTTTTCTTTCAGTTAGTATTGACGAAGGGTCTCGGCCCGAAACGTCGACTGTGCTTCTTCCTATAGATGCTGCCTGGTCTGCTGCATTCTACCAGCGTCTTGCGTATGTTGCTTGAATTTCCAGCATCTGCAGACTTCTTTGTGTGTACCTGTTTACTCTTACTGAAACCGAGGCTGCATGAGATGGGGTCATGCAAGATCTCGAGGTTACATTTCCGCATTCAACTACCTGTCGGTTTCTCGTGCTAGTCAATACCGCATATTAAGCCGAACCGGAGTATAAACCGACCCCCATTTCCAAGGTTAAAAATGACTTTTTCATGTTATCTTGTATAAGCCGACCCCTTCTGTAGAGGTTTTTGACTTAAGCAGAAAAGATTACAAGATCTCACATTCCCGTACTCAGCTTTGCTGTATCCGCAATCGGGAAATTTTGTGAACCTGTACCTGCTAAGAAAGCAGGCCTACACACTGTAGAGGGTATTAAGCGAACTTTTAATAAATAAATCAGGGAAGGAAATTTTGGATTAAGTCTCCAATGGTAAATAATCTTCTGAAATGTAATCCCCGCGAAACCATTTACCGCCCATCGTAATCTCGTTAAAACAGACGTCTACAGACCCATCAGTAAGTCTACACAGCATTTACTTTGCGACCGCCATGTATAAAAGATTAAAACGAATGCGATATGATGCTAGCTTCAAGCTGAAGGTTGTTGATTTTGCTAAAGGAATGAATAATTCTGCAGCTGCTAATAAGTTTAGTGTAAACGAGATAAAAGTGAGAGAGTGGAGAAAGGCAGAGGACACGCTGAGGGAAACCATGATCTTGCCATGAGTATAAAAATATTCACATGAGGAAAGACAGTCACACTAATGACAAGAACAAATGACAATTGGCACGGAAAGACTTAACTTGACAAATTATGTGACAGGGAAACGTTGTACTATTTTGAAGACTGTGCGGTAGTAAGTGTAAAATTATATATATATATATATATATGTATATGTGTAATGCCAGAACTATATCACGAAATAGTCATTTCTGGACAGTTCTAAAGTGCACAGATCTGACATCGATTTTGAATTATTCTCTGAACGTCTTCCGACTCAATACATAAATGCATATATTGGTGCAGCAGTTCAAAACCAGCTTCCTGGAGAACAGGGGACAGAGGGCTGTGTACAGAAGCATATAGTGGTTACAGTTGATTGGATCTAGTTAGTGGCTACATTGAGTATTAGGGCTACAGGGATAAAGACCCAATTAGATCAGAAGGAGAGAAAGACGTGAGCTATCACAGAAGGTAAAGGTTATCTCAAGCTGGAAAATTCAGTGTTGATATCACTGACTACGCAGGCTGAATAAAAAGAATTGCTCTTCCAGTTTGCATTTAGCCCCGTGCTGACAGTGAAGAAGGCTGCGGACAGACCAGATCACGTGCGAATGTGAAGCTCGAGTTGCAATAGTATGCAACAGCAACTTCACCTGGCACTTGCCCAGAGGGTTCAGAAGCGCTCCAACTTATAACGGCGAAACTACACGTGATTGGACCGATGTGCAGCAGGCCTCATCGAGAGCATGGAATGCAATGAACAGACAAAGTAGAGTTGTACTTGAATCTCAGCCTCAGTTCAGATGATGGGCCCCGTCCCGAAATTTTGACTGTACATTTTGTACATGACATGAGGACATGACTTTTATTTGGTGGGGGGAGAGTGTAAAGGGGGTTTCTTCTTTTTTCTTTGTCACTGTTAGGAAAGAGTTTCTTTGTTTCGTTAAAAGCAGGAATGTTTCTTTGTTGCGAGAGAGTGCTGGAAGCTGCTTTGGGTTAAAATTTACTGATAACGAGAATGGTATTCCTTTGTAAACCAAATGGGGATTAATGTTCTTTCTTCTGAGTATGTAAGCTTTTGTTGACGGGCTTTTGGGCAGATCGGCGCGAGGAGGTCGAGAGAGCGGACGCAATGCTGTAAGCTGGACGAGGAACGGACCCCAAGCGGGGGTCCGAGGCCCGGAGGTGCTCCGAGGAGGCGGGATGAAGCTAGACGTGCTTGGTTGACCACTTCAGAGGATCCTGAGCTGCGAGTCGAGGAGTTCGGAGGGGATCGAATGGTGGCCAGAAGACTTCAGTAATTGAGCTCCAACGGTTGTGCACGAAGTGGTTTGGACTTTGATAAGTTTGGCGCCTTTTCTTTATTTTTTCTCTTCATATATACTGTATCGTTATTAATCACTTAGTTATAGTAACCTTTATAAATTGTACTCATTTAATCGCTTATGGTGTACTGTCTGTTTTTGGGCGAGGCTGGGTCATCACACAGCATCCACCCCAGCTGATTACCCAGTTTGGCGGTGCCGAAGGCTGCTACCCCTAGACGAGAATAAGCTGAGCGAGCCTGAAGCGACCCAGGGGGTTGCACTTATTTTGTCCACTAATCTCCTATATGGGACTTTATCAAAAGCTTTCTGGAAGTCCAGGTACACTACATCCACTGGGTCTCCCTTGTCCATTTTCATAGTTGCATCCTCAAAAAACTCCAGAAGATTAGTCAAGCATGATTTTCCCTTCATAAATCCATGCTGACTCGTACTGATCCTTCTACTGCTATCCAAATTGTGTCATAATTTCATCTTTTATAATTGACTCCAGCATCTTTCCCACCACTGACATCAGGCTAACTGGTCTATAATTCCCTGTTTTCCCTCTCCCTCTTTTCTTGAAAAGTGGGACAACATTAGCCGCCCTCCAGTCAGCAGGAACTGTTCCTGAATCTGTAGAACATTTGAAAATGATTACCAATGCGTCCACGATTTCTAGTGCCACCTCTTTAAGTACCCTGGGATGCAGACCATCAGGTCCCGGGGGCTTATCAGCCTTCAGTCTCAACAGTCTATCCAACACCGTTTCTTTCCTAATATAAATTTCCTTCAGACCATCCTTTACCTTAGTTCCTTTGGCCACTATTACATCTGGGAGATTGTTTGTGTCTTCCCTAGTGAAGACAGATCCAAAGTACTTGTTCAACTCATCTGCCATTTCCTTGTTCCCCATAATAAATTCACCCGTTTCTGTCTTCAATAGTCCAATTTTGGTCTTAGCTTTTTTGTTGCTATTCACATACCTAAAGAAGCTTTTACTATCCTCCTTAATATTCCTGGCTAGTTTACCTTCGTACCTCATTTTTTCTTGGCATATTGCCTTTTTTGCTATCTTCTGTTGCTCTTTAAAAACTTCCCAGTCCTCTGGTTTCCCGCTCATCTTTGCTATGTTATACTTCTTCTCTTTTATTTTTATACTGCTCTTTACTTCCCTCGTCAGCCACGGCCGCCCCTTACTCCCCTTAGGATCTGGAATTTTGGAATGGATAAGGAGCACTGGGAAATTGAGGAGGTCGTTAAACTCTTTGGGAAGGAAAAGAGACAAATGACAGGAAATTACAGTATAACAGGCCAGTTAGATTGACTTCTCTGGTTGTTGAGATTATGGCATCTATTCTTAAGGATGGGGCTTCGGGGAGCTTGGAAGTCTGCCATAAAATAGGCCGAAGTTAACATCGTTGTCAAGCAAGGAAAGATCTTGCCTGAGAAATCTAATTGAATTTTTCGTGGAATAAGATCAAGATAGACAAAGGAGAAGCGGTGAATGCTGATCTCTTGGATTTTCAAATAGTTTTTGACAAGTGCCACACCTGAGGCCACTAAATAAAATCACAGCACAAGGCATTAAAGTAAAGACATTTGAATGGATAGAAGAATTGAGAGTGGAAATAAAGAAGCCTTGTCTGGCTGTTTGTCGGTAAACAGTGGTCTGCAGTGGGCACTGTTGGGACTGTTTCTTTTTACGAAATGTGTGATGGATTCAGTTTAATGAATTGATGGATTTGTGAACAGACTTGTGCACGAAATGACGGAAGGTAAGGGCGAGTAGCACTGAGAAAGCAGCGAGTGTGCAGAAAGACTTAGAGAGTTAGACAGATTAGGGGATTGGACAAATAAGTGGCAGATGGAATATAGTGTAGGGAAGTACATGGTCATACACTTTGGTAGAAGGAATAAAGGTGTAGGCTGTTCTCTAAACGGGGAGCAAGTTCGGCAATCAGAGCTGGAAAAGGACTTGGTAGTTTTCGTGCAGGATTTCCTAAAGTTTAACTTAGTTGGTGGTGAGGAAGGAAAAACACTGTCGGAATTTATGTCAGGAGGACTATAATATATAAGCAAATGTGTAATCGTAAGACTTATAAGGCATTGGTCAGATCGAAATTGGAGTATTGTTATCAGTTCTGGACCCCATATCTATAGATCCAGAGCAGGTTCACGGGATCGATAGGGCTACCACATGAGGAGGGTTTCATGGTTCTGGCTCTGATCTCGCTGGCGTTTGGGCGAATATCTCGGATCTCATTGAAACTGATGAAATTGAACATTGAAATGCCTAGATAAAATGGCATGCAGAGTATGTTTCCTATCGTGAGGGATTTTAGGACCAGATATCACAGCGTCAGAATAGAAGGGTGTCGTTTTATAACAGAGCTGAGGAAGAGGTTCTTTCGCCAGAATGTGGTGAAGGTGGAATTCATTCCGCAGACGATTGTTGAGGCCAACGGATTTGGAATATTTAAAGCAGATAAGTTCTTGATTAGTTATGGGGAGAAGACAGGAGAATGGGGTTGAGAGGGATAATAAATTAGTAACGATGGAACGGAAGACCGCTCGCTTTGCGCCGAATGGCTGAACTTTGCTGCTATGTCTTACGGTATTGTGGTTATATCTGCTGAAAATGCGCATGTCCTTATGTGATCGGGCAGCTTGCATATCAGGATATTTTTCGGAGAGATTGCAGTCCAATAGATTTCCATTTCAAATTGATAATTTTCACTTCTAGGTTGATTGTCACATAGAAATAATAATTTTTCTCATATGCAAATATTGACATATTGACCTATCGGTTTCCAAGGTTGACATAGCCGGAGGCGGTAATGAGGATAAGCTCTCACTTCCTATAAAGTGCTTCCACATGGCTTGCGTCTCAAATATCCTCTGTCAACCAAGTGCAGCTCCCGGCCCTCACGTGGCGGAACTGTTCCTACCAACGGGAGAAGGGGCAAAGGCAGGTCTCTGGCGCCTCCAAACCAGATGCTTCTGCCACGTGTGGTTCGTTAGTCCTGGTCGAATGCCCACCTAGGAGACGGAAAACTCTGATTTTAAAACCTCCGCTGCTTTGCGGCCTCACCCAATCATGGGAAAGGCTATGGGAGTAAACCCAGAGAAGAAATTCGGAGCCGGAGTCCCGTAGGCGATCAATAGGGAGGACTTCATTAATCTATTGTCCGGCATCTCCTAAGATGCCATCATGTTTACCGATCCTCGTGCCAGTGGATCCTGAACTCCGAGTCCGAGAGAGTGGGACTGTCTCCGTGCTGAGGGCTTTTTCACTATAATATCTTTCACGCACAGGTCCTTGTGTTGCGCATCTTCGTCTTCATTCTCTGACCTATCAGTTGGATGATCAACCTGTGCGACGGAGGGTGAGCGGTAAATACATTCAAGCAGTGCACACACACACAGACACACACACACACACACACACACACACACACACACACACACACACACACACACACACACACACTCACACACACTCACACACACACACACACACACTCACACACACACACACACACACACACACACACACACACACACACACACACACACACACACACACACACACACACTCAAACACACACCCCAGTCAGTCGCTCTTGTTGCCCTGATTCTATGCACTTTAATGTCTTCCTCGGTATTTTCTGGCAATAGGTCTGAAATTTCGGCCTTAAGGAACTGTACACGGCATAATATTCCATTTCTTTAGCACTATGTGTAAATGTGCATATGCTGCTTATATTTTGTACTTAACGTAGATATCCATGTTTATTTTGTAATATGTCTGTAACTACATTATGGGAACATCACATTAGAGTTCATGTGTAGTTTTAAATTAACGTTCTGGGTAATTAAGGATGGCACGTCTGGTGCTAGAAAACGAAGATTGCTCACAGTAGGAGAGAGGGAGAATAACAGGGCATGTCAAAATTTCACACTGGACAAAAATAATACGAAGCTATTACTGTGTGTTGTGTTACATATCGATTTATAAAATAAGCAGTATTTTATTCGTTATTAGTTAAATTTTGCAAGTTTGATTTTTGACGCACCTAAAAGCAGATTTATAGTTAAGTGCTAAGCGGCTCCTGCTATTTTACTTTTCATCGGTGCCCAGGTATTTAACAATCTGACATACAAATTGGGAGTCCACGTATAGAAGTTTCTGAAGCTTCATTTGTAGATTGAGTCGGTTGTGGGGAAAGAAAATGAAATGTTAGCATTCCTTAGCAGAGGACTAGGATATAAAAGCAAGGATGTAATGTTAAGAATTTATAAAGAATTGTCTACTCCTCACTTGGAGTATTATGACCAAATTTCTGGCTCCTTATCTTAAAACGGATGTGTTGAAACGAGAGAGTGTTGGAAGGAAGTTCGGGAAAATTATTTCAGAATTGAATGGCGTTTCATATAAAGATCGGTTGATGGCTCTGGGCGTGGATTCACCAGAAATTCAGAAGAATAGGGCAGAGTACCTCATTGAAACCTATCGAATGGTGGAATGCCTTGACAGCGTGGATGTGAAAAGGATGTTTCCAGTGGTGGGCGAGTTTTAAACCAAAGGCGACAGTTTTTGAGAAAGGAGATGAGCGTGAATTATTTAGCGAGAGAGGTATGAATCTGTGGAATTTTTTTGTCACAGGCATCTGTCGCGGCCAGGTCTTTATGAATATTTAAGGCAGACGATGATATATTTTGATTGGTCAGGGCATGAAGGGACACGGAAGAGGTCAGGAGATTAGGGATAAGAGGGAAATTGGATCAGCAACGGTGAAATGACAGAGCAAATTCGATGGGCCTAATTGCCTAATACTGGTCGTATATCTGATGGTCTTATGTTCTTATGGTTTATGGGAGGAAATGTGCAGGAGGTACGCTGTTGCAAAATAAGCGACAAAGATTGTGATTGGCAGTTCTGGACAGTGAAATTTTATATATGATAGAAATTTATGAAGTGCATCATAGAACAAAGGAAGCCGAACAATATACACACTGTATCCATAATGTCGCTCGAACAGTGTTGAAAGTATTGCGTGCATGTTTACACTGCTGCAGGCAGCAAACGGCAAGACAATTTATGCAGCAGCAAGCTTCACAAGTGGTAATTTATTTTTTTCAAGATTAGGAGGAGCCTCTGTTTCCTGGCCACGAGCAGCAAATGTCAGTTATCTCTAGAAGGAAATATAGATGTTGAAACGTCAGCTGCTTTTGGTCTTTTATTACTTTGCTATTTTTGTAATTTGATTAAATGAGTATTTCAGTGCCTTCATGAATTCCTCTCTGAACTTCCGTTGGGTCGCTCCATATATACACGTGTTGGTACAGCAGCTCAGGAGTTGCAACATGATTCCACTTTCCTGGAGAATGAACTTTGGATCATTGGGATTGGAGCCTACAGAGTAGTTGCTGTTTGTAAATCTCACATACAAGAAATTTACGACATGGGTAGTCCACAACATGATAAAGCTACCGGAGATAGCGAACAACAACACAATGGATTTCTTCCGAGATTCCATCTCTGGGTCGTTCTGTTTCGTTTGATTATTTTGAACGCGTAATCTCCGCCGGACCTTGCTAGCCGCCAGGATGTGTTTAACTGTCAATGCATTCAAGAGTAACATCATGAAGAAGGGGACAAAAGGGTTCAATATATAATCAATGCAGTCAAAAGCAATCCATGAAATATCGGAATAAAAGCTTTGCTTGATGTTACAGAACCACGGTACATTGTTGACTACATATAAAGGCTCATATATTAAATACATGGGAATGTTCTTCAAACAGCTCACAGCACAAACCGTCACCATGACGACAGCAGCAGTTCTCTCTGTGCAATACTTTGTCTTCCATTTTTGGCAACAGATGGCTACAAATCGATCGAAAGTGAAAGCGACGGTTAGCCAGACCGAGCAGTCTCTGGCTATGTAGATCAGAACGATTCTGAGGGTACAGACTGGAGTAATTGAAAGGAAAGAAATCGGAAAGTAAATAGCTCTGATGCGGTTTAATATCACTGCCGTAATGAGGACCAGGAGATCCGTTACTGCCATGCCAACAAGATATTTTGTGATGCATTTGGAGAGACCGCACTTTCCACGTAACAGGATTATAATCGTCACCAAGTTACCTGTTTAGAATAAACAATATAAATCCTAACCTGAAGCCAATTTAATGCTCTTCGAAGCTGCAGTTTCATAGCCAGGCTTTATAGAGTGTCTACTAGTAACTCAATTATTTTATTTCAGAAATATCTGATCCTATAGCACAGACATGGAAACCAGAAGGGGAATCGCATCTGACCCAAAAAAGTAACATTTTCTTTTCTGCACACATTTATAGTGAAGGGTATTGAATCTGGATTAATAAATCACAGTGAAACACATTGATATCTCTCATCTGAATCTGAAAAGTGTTCTGTTTTATTAATTCTGGCGAAAAAAACTCACGTTTGAACTTTTAATGAATTTCTGATTTAACAAGCGGCATAAACAGTCTGTAGTGATCTGCATAATATTTACTTGCATCAAAGAGCCGAAACATACTGTAACATGGAACTGACAAAATGACAACTTTTTATCATTGGATCTTACCTGGCACACCAATAACTGCCAGAACAAGGTAGTAAATAGCATAGAACAATCCCGTCACCTGTCCGTGCATTTTTAACAGAAAACGAGCTATTCCTATTCTGATTTTCAGTCGATTTTTTGATATCGTACAATTATATATAGCCCTTTATATAGCCGTTAAAATACTAATGAGACAAGCTAGTTGCATCAAATATGGACCAATCAGGGAAGGTGAATCGTGGCTGACGTCGGTTGGTCTCATTAAGGTGAACTCCCTTGGAATTTCTGTGTTTCTCAATACTTATTAAAACTATAGCATGTTGTTTATTTGTAGAAATGAACTCGTGTCTGCATCGTTCTTCAAAAAATTTACAATTTTTTAATTTATTTTCATAGAAACATGGATATCTGCAGCACATTACAGGCCATTCAGCCTATAAGGTGCCGACCATGTAAACTACTCTAGAAGCTGCCAAGAATTTACCTACCTCATAGACTTCTGTTTTTATAAGCTCCGTGTCCCTATCTATGTGTCTCTCAAAAGGCCCTATTGCATCCGCCTCTACCACCTTGGCCGGAAGTGCATTCCACGCACACATCACTCTGTGTGAACAATTTACCTGGTCTTCCTTTTGTACCTACTTCCAAGCACCATAAAGCTATGCTCCCTCATGCCAGCCATTTCAACCCTATGAAAAACCCTCTTGCTATGCACACGATCAATGTATCCTATTAACTTATACAGCACTATCAGTTCACCACCATCCTTCGTCACTCTGAGAAGAAAAGACCAAGTTCACTCTGCCTGTTTTCATTAGGCATGCTCTTCCGTCCAGGCAACATCCTTGCAAATCTCTTCACTCTCTTTATAGTACCCACATCCTTTCTGTAATGAGGTAACCAGAACTGAGTTTAGTACTGTAAATGAGTTTTGTCTCTGATCTTATAGGTGTAAAATTACCTCACGGATGTTGATCTCAATCCCATAGCTGATGAAGGCCAACAAACCTTACGCCTTCTTAACAACGGTGCCAACCTGCGCAGCAGCTTTGCGTCTCCAATGGACACGGATCCCAAAATCTCCCTGATCCTCCACACTGCCAAGAGTTTTAGCATTAAAATTATTCTGTCTTCAAATTTGACCTTACGAAATGAACCACTTCACACTTAACTGGGTTCTTCCACTTCTCAGCCCAATTCTGCATCCTAACGATGTTGCGCTGTAACCTTTGACAACCCTCCAGACTATCCACAACACCCCAACTTTTCTGTCATCAACAAACGTACTAACCCACCCCTCTACTTCCTCATCCAGGTCATTTATGAAAATCACGAATAAGATGGGTCGCAGAACAAATCCCCGTTGAACACCACTGGTCACCGTCCTTCCTGAAGTATATGAACCACCCACAAGCACCCCTAACCTTCTATGGTCAGACCAATTGTGGATCCAGAAAGCAAGGACTCCATAGATTCCAGGCCTCATTACTTTCTGAATGCCCCTCGCAAGGGGAACCTTATCAGATGTTTTACTGAAATCCATATACACGACGTCAACTGCTCTGCCTTCATTACTGTGTTTTATTACATACTCAATCCTGCCCTTGAGAAAGCCATGCTGACTGAAATCCGTAATCAGTTTATGTCTCTCCAAATGCTCATAAATACGCCCTGTCAGGATCTTCCCCTACAACCTGCCCACCATTTTGAATTATAATACAAGGGGCTAAATGAAGGCGTCCCCAATTGAAATCAGGAAGATTAACGATCGAAATGTTCAATTTTTAAAAGAATTCCCAGACTTTTTATTTCTTCTGATTATTTTGGTATGGGCAGTACATAGAACCATAGGAAATAGAAACACTACAGTTTTTTGTCAATGTTGGTAGATTGATGGATATAAGGAACTAGGAAGCCCTACTTGCAAGGAGTTGTGAGTGTGGGTGATGCATCAGGTTATGGAACAAGTAATCCGGAAGTCAGAGTACATGCTTCGCAATTGCCATTATAGAATTCAATTTGCTGTATAGGGAACTTTTAATCATTCAGACCCTTACTACAGCTTAGAAATGAAAGGAGCAATAATGTTTAGTAAATTGTAATGAGGAAAACCTGATTATTATATCATGAAAAGGACCTCCGGCACGGTGGCTGGGCTTTGAAAGTGAAATAGCTTGGTAATATCTTTAAACATCGAAGAGATGTTGAAACGTTTGGTATTTCGAAATATATAATCTTGAACTGTAAAATAAAAATATACCAAAAAGAACCTCCCATTTATTTATTATTTGCAACATAATTTGACAAAACTAAAGAAGGCAGTGAGCCGCAGCAAAGTGGCGCGGTGGCGTTGCTAGTTGTACTAATGCCTCTCTGACCAAGTGCAACGGCATTAAGCATGTGCTCTGAGTTTGGATTTTGCATTTTATCCCTTTAAATTCGCGGGAATAGTTCAGATGTTCCGGTTTTCCTTACCAAACATGTTTATTGCCGGGCTAATTGGTTACTATGGAATTAACTGCCCTACGCTGGTAATTCATGGTAGATTCATTGAGGTTGTGAGGGTAACTTTGTTGGGGAATCATATAGAAGGTCGGACTGATGAATTTGCACTGAGAGCCAAAGTAAGTTCGAAGCTCTTTGATGTCTTACTCAGTTCTTTAATTTCAGTTAGTCCTGACGAAGGTTCTCGGCCCGAAACGTCGACAGTGCTTCTCCTTATAGATGCTGTCTGGCCTGCTGTGTTGCACCAGCATTTTGTGTGTGTTGTTCTCGAATTTCGTGTTGTAAATACTCTTTTTGTAGCACCGTTATTGGTCCTCTTATTCTTTACATTTGATATCTCCCATTACATCCATTGGCAGTCTATGTGTCAATTCTAACACTCCCCAAAATTCCATACACATCTGTTACAGAGAAAAATAATTACATCACAGATTGTTGACATTTTCTCATTTGAAGAAGTTCTCCCCACAGTATCCAGAGCTCTATATCTGTTTGAGAACGGAATAATCTCAGATTACTCATGCACCCCATGCCTGCAGTTACTACGCCCTCTGCTGGTCACCCATGTTTGTTGTGACAGCTCATTGAAATAAGTATCTATGAGTCACCGGCATTGCTATCATCCATTATGAATGCAACTATAATTGCAGTTATCCAAATGGCCAGAGGTTTTCTCCAGAATTTTCTGTAGTATTACTGATTTCTAGCAAGTTTAGTTACTTCTTTGATTTTCATTTCCTGTAAGGATGGAAAGAATTGATTGGGTCTGAATAATCTGGCCTCATTACCATAAATATTCTCATGAGGTTAAATTCAAGAGCAGGTCATTTGATCAAGTTTACAAGACTAGTGAAATTAATGCAAGAATTGCTGGAAAAGCAGGTACGTATTACAGTTAGCGCATGTCAAGTTTTTTTTTCATTTTCACTGGAAATGTGTAATTTTTTGCCCTCCTCATCCACTTGGCACTCCAGTACAATTGCACGGTCGCAACTGGCTACCAATGTCTTGAAGCCCATCGGAATTGAGCTGTATATATTTTTTCTGAGTTGTCATGAACTATACTGATTATTAATACAGAATGTAAAGCATGAATTACATCACTGTAAAGGTTTTGTAGTCTTGAGAATCTTTACACTGAACCTTAATAAACAGGTATATTTTAATAAATAATGTGACATCGTTCTAATCAAATTCTGGACAAAGAATATCAGGGATACGCACAGGTGTCACATTGCACCGACGATTAATCCTGAGGATTGAGCATGTCCAGTTATTGTATCAATTGGTGAAATGTCTGACCTATAACTGCTTAAATTATCCGTCAGCAGTATTTGCATAAAAATGACGTATGATTTCCAAATGCACAGAAAGGAACCAGTGAATTGTATAAGAGGTATTTATTTATTCCTGATTATTGAGACTGCGGAGTGCAGAACGAAAGAGTAAATTATCTGCCGATAAAATGAAGAGTGCTGGCTAAATCGTCGTATACGCTGCGTATCGACGATATATCCTCCTTCGTACACAAATGCATCTGACGGTTAAAAAGTATAATTGTAATATCATATTAAATGTAAAATCGTGAAGAAAGGTAATTTATTTTCTCACTTATGCATAAATAATTTCTGGTTGCATTAAGAAAACATGTTGCATTTTATCCAATGCACAGTATATACATTCCCGAAACTACAATAACCATTATGACATCTATATTTCCATAATGGCATTGCATTTTTATGCCTCATTATGTTCCATTTATTTTCGAAGCTCAAATTCGCTCAATGTTAACTGAATCAACGTTCTTTTATTTCAGTCAAACATGTATGTATGTACGTGTGTGTGTGTTTAGTCAGTTAAATTAATAACTCCGAAATATACTGTTCATTTATTTTACTCCATGAGAAAAAGGTTTCTTTAAGGAGCACGAAATTCCCTTCGAAATGCATTTCTTTACAAAGACATTGAGTGTATTCCTAGTCTGTGTTAATGAGAGTCACATTTGTGTTATCTGGGTTACGTACATTGAACAGAGGAGCGCTTCTGCTCACGATGTTGTGCTTTGCATATAATCAGTCTTCACGTCAAGCTAAACCTTCACCACTAAACAGGCCATAACCGTTCATTGGTTTTACATTCATATGCCTATCAAAGGTACTTTTAAACGTCCTTATTGTATCTACCTATACCACACCCAGGCAGTTTGTTCCAAGTACTCACCACGCACTAATGTATGAACAGAGATTTAATGGATTACTTTTATCTTCGCTGGAGGTTAGAATCAAGAAAGGTGCCATTTGAAGACATCCACCAGATGTTAGAACAGCTGGACAGACGAAATCGAAGTTAGTTGCTTCCCATAACAAAAAAGCGCTTCCCGACCAACTTCCCGAATAACTGGGTTATTGTGGCAAAATCGGAAAGCTGCACTTGTCCTCAGAAGGACACAATTCTCTGAACTTAAATTATCGAAGGAGGACAGTAGTATAACTTCACTGAACTGACCGCATGTCGTCGCTCAGCATTCAGTAGTAGAAGAAGGTGGACTGCCGTCAATATATCAAATAAGACAGGGGCAAGCTTTGAATGACAGCTGCATATTTTATGTGTATATTGTGGGTGTTGTATATTTATCAGCTGCCTTCAGTGAATCAGTGAACCAACCCAGTGAACTACCAAATCAAGTGATTAGTTCATTTATAATGAAACATATTTACGCTGTCGAAAGTAAATGAGCAATCGGCAGGTGTAATATGTGTGTTTCGTCAGCATAATTAATTTCAGTAATGATATAAAGCCGTGCATTTGTTACAAAAGAAATAGGGATTCATTTTGGCTTTCCAGGTAATGTCTTGAAATCCACTTCATTATTTTGTACTGACCAATATGAGTTGTCGCGTTTGTTTGGGCATAGAATAATTGTTTGTAATTACACAAAACCCTGGAAACTTCGATGCATAACAGGTTACACAAAAGATAGCAATAGATTACTGGTGGATATATGCAGACTTGCAATTGGCGGAAAATATGGGGATGGAAGTTAATGCTGACAAAGAAAGTGTTACGATTAAGAGCTCACAAATGAAAAATATGTAGTGTCCATTGAAGAGAGGAATTCTAAAAGAATTCTAAACAGATGACTTTTAGCAGTATAAAGTGCACGCTCCTTTAACATTGTTATCATAGGTTGAGAAATTGGGTAAAGGTAATACACATCTTGATATCTGGTTAGGTGTGGCCATCGTACTCTTTAGTACTAAAGGGAAAATAGTACAGAATAAGAATGTGTAGAACGTAATACAGGTCATTTTCAAATTTCAAAAAGAGCAAGCTGCACAAACATAACAATGTTGAAGCCACTAAGAGCTGCGATTTTTTAGGAAAGAAGTGAAAGGATTATACATTATGGAAAAAAAAACATTTACAAAATTATTCGAGCCTTGGGGCATGTTTAATTATTTTGAGAGGCAGGAAAAAATGACAGAGTTTAACGTTTCTATCGTTTGTGAAGCGAAGGACTCGGGACGTATCATGAAGCCGATTAGTAACAAAAGAGTCTAAACAGCTTATTCTTTCGCTACAATAATGAAATCGAAGAAAGCGGGAGAATGAGAATACCTGGACTGCTTTCTCCTTGAAGTGTTTTTGATTCAACCTCCACCCATCTCTTTCCTGTTTTGAATTCTTTGCTATTTGGTGATTCAGTGATTTTTTTTTCTGCAGTTGCGCATAATCAAAAATCATAAACTGTTAAGGAGCAAGGAAGTTCTACTTGCAAGGATTTGTGAGTTTTGGTGATGCATCAGGTCACGGAGCGAGTAATCCGGAAGTCAAAGTACATGATTCGACATTGCAACTGTAGAATTCAATTTGCTGCATAGAAAACTTGCACTTATTAGGACCGTTACTTCAGATTTAAAATGAAAGGAGCAATTATAGTCTGAAAATTGTAATGAGCAAAATGCTGGTTAGTATAGCATGAAAAGAACCTTTGACACTGTGGCTGGGCTTTAAAGTTAAACATCATGGAAATACCACATGACTTCAAGCGACCATAACACACATTAGACTGTGTCAGTGATATGTTACAGTAATCAGAAGACCGATCCCATGGGCCACGTAGCAATTGTTTTGGACTATTTGAAGGTCAAGTGATGGTTGAACTATTCAAACAATCAGATGAAATATATTTAACGAAGCATCATGATATTAATGAACTGTTTATTTTAGAAATGCACACATCAATGTAAGTATATAAACCAAAGAGAAAGAAAGGCAATAAAATATGGCAGATTTAAAAAATATATAAATTAGTTTTCCAGATGTCTTTCCTAAAGTAGCCGCGATGGAATAAACGTTTGCTGTTGTGCCACTCACGTCCACAGTCAATTTCGCGCAGCATTTCCAGAATGTATAGTGATCACAAAAAACAATGCAAGTGGCATATGTCTTGCTCAATCGGTACTTACCTTTTATTACAAATATCTTTAACAATCGAAGAAATTTTTAAAAGATTTGCTAGCTCCAAATATATAATCTTGAACTGCAAAATAAAATATATGAACAAGGACCTGCCATTCATTTACTAATTATAAACTTTTTTTGACATTAACTAAAGAAGGCAGTGAGCAAGGTGGGGTGGTGGAGTTGCTAGTTGTGCTTATTAAACATTTTAAACAGAATTAAACATATTCTCTGAGTTTGGATTTTGCATTTTATCCCTTTAAATGCGCGGGCATATTTCAGATGTTCCGGTTTTCCTTACCATCCTAAACATGTTGATTGCCGGGTTAATCGGCTACTATAGAATACACTACCCTGCGTTGGTGGTAGAGAGTTCATAGTAGAGTCATTGAAGCTGTGAAACTAACCTTGTCTGGGAATCTGGTAAAAGGTCGGACTGATCAATTTGCACTTAGAGCCAAAGTAAGTTCGAAGCTCTTCAATGTCTTGCCCTGTTTTCTAATTTCGTGTTGAAATTACTCTTTTTGTAACACATTTATTGGACCTCTTATTCTTCACTTTTGAAATCTCCAATTACAAACCATTCGCAGTCTATGTGTAAATTCGAACACTTCCTCCCTGCTCCCAATTCTACACACATCTGCTATATAGAAAAGTAATTATATCATAGACTGTTAATATTTTCTCCTTTGAGGATGCTGCCCCCATAGTATCCACAGCCGTATATCTGTTTGAGAAGAGCAAAAACTCAGATTAGTTTTTTTTTCACCTTTCAACAAGAAATTCTCAAAATGGCGGTGCAGGCTTGAAGGGCCGAATGGTCTACTTCTGCACCTATTGTCTATTGTCTATTGTCACTTGCACTCCAGTACAATTGCATGGTCGCATTCGGCTAGCACTGTCTAGCAGCCCACCGGAATTGCGTTGTATATTTATTTTTCTGAGTTGTCGCGAATTCTACTGATTCGTAATACAGAATGTAAAGCATGAATAACATCTCCTAGAGGTTTTGTAGTCTTGAGAATCTTTGCATTGAACTCAAATAAATAACGTGAAAGCGTTTTAATCAAATATTGGACAAAGGATATTAATTAGTTATTCGGCTTTATGGGGTATACGCACAGGAATCACATTCCACCGACGATTAATCTTGAGCTTTGTGTAAAATAAGTATAGTGCCAAAAATGCAGTGCTGGCTGCAATTCATACCGAGTTCGACTCACGAACCCAAAGTCTAACTGCGGCATTTCCAATTATTGTATCAACTGGTGATATCTCTGACCTATCACGACTTAAATTATTCGTCAGTTGTATTTGCATAGAAGGGAAGTATGATTTCCAAATGCACAGAAAGGAACCAGGGAATTGTACTACCGGTATTTGTTCGTTCGAGTCGGCAGAAT
The DNA here is from genome assembly GCF_030144855.1 of Hypanus sabinus. Classification (NCBI taxonomy): domain Eukaryota; kingdom Metazoa; phylum Chordata; class Chondrichthyes; order Myliobatiformes; family Dasyatidae; genus Hypanus; species Hypanus sabinus. The sequence continues at coordinate 9,378,920 of NC_082731.1, forward strand.
GCAATATGAAAGATTAAACTCTCTATCGAGGAAATGAAGAGTGCTGGATGAATCGTTGTACATGCTGCATATCGTCGTTATTTCCTAATTCCTACACAAATGGATCTGACGGTTAAAAAGCGGAGTTATAATGTCATATTAAATGGAAAATCAGAATCAAGGCAGATAAGATGTTTTCACACTTGTGAATAAATAATTTCTGGTTGTATTATGAAAAAAAACATTTTATCCAACGTACAGTTTATACCTTGCCGAAACTACAATAACCGTTATGACACCTATATTTCTGTAATGACATTGCATTTCTGTGCACCATTTTGTTCCATTTATGCTTGAAGCTCAAATTAGTTTAACGCTAACTGAATAAAAATTAGTTTTATTTTAATCAAACGTCACATATGCTGCTATCGTCATTTCCTTCTTCGGACACAAATGCATCGGACGGTTAAAAAAATATAGGTACATAGACAGATTTACTGATACATAGATGGATAGATAGGAAGAAGGAAATGTAATTTCCTTCTTCGGACACAAATACACAAATGCATTGGACGATTTTATACATATATATGTATATAGACAGATTTATAGATAGATAGATAGATAGATAAAAAAGGGAACTGCGCTTGCGGCACATAGTATTCCTTATATCTTTGTCCTTGGAGTCAGTTATATTACTAAATCCGAAATATACTTTTTGTTTCTTTGACTCCATGGGAAAAATGTTTCGAAAAGGAGCATGAAATTCTTATCCAAATGCTTATTTTTACAAACACATTGAGTGTATTCCTAGTAGTTACTATATCCCCAGATCTGCACTAATCGGAGTCATGTTTGTGTGATCTGGGTTAATTTCATTGACCATAGGAGCCATTCTGCTAACGATGTTGTGCCTTGCATATAATCAATCTTCACGTCAAGCTAAACCTGCCCCCTAAACAGGCCAGAACCCTTCTTATTTATTTTACTTCCATATGCTTATCAACGATTCTTTTAAATGTCCTTATTGCATCTGCCAGTACCACCACCCAGGCAGTGCGATTCAAGTACTCACCACGCACTGATGTATGAACAGAGATTTATTGGATTACGTTTATCTTCATTGGAGGTTAGAATCATGAAAGGTGGCATTTGAAGGCATCTACCACATGTCGAAAGAGCTGGATAGACGAAATAGGATAGTTGCTTCCCACATCAATGAAGTCCAGGGACAGCAGGTCTCTGAAGAAGTTTAAGGAGTCAGCTGTCACAGATTAAGAAGCAGATATTATTCATTTATGAACGGTGAGCTGTGAACGAGAACAAACGTCATATGAACTCAAAAAGCATATTCCTAAAGTAAGATGTATGATGGCAACAAAGGATATGGGGGGGAAAGTCAGAAGGTAACTACTAAATAGTAGCAGTTATTGCTACAATACAGAGATCACCCAACAACAAGCCTTCATGAATATCTGCTGGTTAGATTGCGTGACCTCGGCTTGCAGAGGGAATCGGGCCTGCAGTCCTTGGAGCATGATGCTGGTTGCCGGAGTTGGTGACCTTGGGAACGGAGTTGCGAGGAAGCGGAAGCGAGGCGATCGGGCAGGAATCCATGCCAGGAGAAAAGTAAGCATTAGCCTGCCGGCGCTCTCGTCCATTCTGCTGTCTAATGTCTGCTTGCTGAGGGAATCGGGCCTGCAATCCTCGGAGTCGCCTGATGCCGGTGACCAGAGGTGGGGATAACGTAAGCGGTGTCCGAGGAAGCGGAAACGAGACAAGCGGGCAGGATTCCTAGCCAACCTGCTCTCCCGTCCGTTTCTGTACTCCAATGGACATTAAATTGGACTGCATCTGTGGCAACGAAATACTCGGCGGGAGTACAGAAACGGAAGGAATCCCGGACTCCGCCATTCAGCTGATTATTTATGTAACAGATTTTTCCCCAAGCCATCGGACTGCCAAACTACTGACCACTGCTGTGCCTATTGTCTTGTTTATTATTTATTGTAATGCCTGCACTGATCTGTGTTACTTTTATTAAAACGATACCCAGCGTTCTAATTCCCATGGTTATCCATCATTGCTTGAAATGTGCTGCCTGGAATGGTGGTAGAGGAAAACGCGTTATAGGCTTTTAATGACATTTGGATAGGCTCAGGGATGTAGTGAAGATGGAGGGATGTGGACATGATGCACGTAGGTGAAATTACTTGTATTCGTCCGTAAGCATTAATACATATCAACAGCTTTCTTAAAAATCTTGAAAAACTTCCCGAATTTTTGACAGAAGGTAAAATATACCTCTTACCTGAAGTAGAAACCACAAATGACCCATCAAATTATCGCCCTACATAAAACTGCAACATTTCTCAACTAATTACAAGTCACTTAGATAAGCACAATATCCTTACAGAGAAGCTGAAAGGATATGGTAAGGACATGAAAGAAAGTAAAGAACAGAAAATAACAGATTCGATAATTCTAAATGAAGCCCGGCGGGAAAATAGTAATCTTTCATGATGTTAATATTGACTACCCAAAAGCATTTGATTCTGTCCTACACTCATGGTTAATAAAAATTCTTAGTGCATATAAACTTGTGAAATTCTTGTAATATAATCACTCTCTTTACTAACAGCCAAAATGCAAGAATCACTGTTTACAAAATAAACCGAAGCATTTTCCAGGGCAACTCTTTAAGCCCACGATGGTTTTGTCTAGCGTTAAACTCCCTCTCTGATTTAGTGAATCAGAAGAAGATTGGATGTCAAATCAGAAACATCGGAACAGATGATACCTTGACCCACCTTCAGTACATGGACGAACATTCGACTGGATAAGAGCATAACATTAGACGTAAAGAAAAATGCAATTGAGCTGATACATAAAAAAAAAAACGGAGCAACAAGTTACAATACAACCTGATGGAGAAATATGAAACATAGATATCCTGGGTGTCAACAATTAAAGAAAATAGATCATAGAGTATACAGGGAAAACCTTGGACAGAATGCACTGCAAGGCTTAAGAAAATCTACTAAACCGAGCTCAACAGCAAAATTATTATAAACAGTATAAACACTTTCGGCATACTCATATTAACGTATTCTTTGACATAATATAGTTTGAAACCGCTGTGGAAATTTTACAAATGAGTAAGAACTAAAGTAGCAAATTTTAGGAAACGCTATGTAGACTCGATCGCGCTTAGATCAACATTACCCCAGAAAAAAAGGAAGAAGAGGATTAACAGACATAAAAAATACACAACCGTCAGACCTTCTAAGCATATATTTTAAATCAACGAAAAAAAGATTCAGCACTCCCCGCAAGCACATGAAATTCTGTTAAGACGTACACACCACTTATCTTAAATAAAATTAGAGCCGAGAAAATGAAGAAATTATCAGTATAAAAGAAGAGGTTATTTAATGGAAGACCATGTCCCTCCATGGTAGGCATCCTTCCAATCACAGCAGACCAGATATCGAAAAGGCAGTGCCGATCGCCCAGCTCAGAGTTGCAGAACTTTTCCCAGAAACAGAAGGGTGCTTGCTGCAAAACAAGACCAGGGGTTAGCACAAAGAATTGTCAAAAAATATATAATAAAACACCAACAAATTCAAGACAATTAACGCAGAAAATGCCAAGAGAAACCAGAGATAATCCGATATATTGCAGCATCCTGCAGCAGCTTCATCTGATTACTTACACAGACATCATCAAATGGTAAGCATCATTCCCCAAAATCTTGTTTTAAAATACAAACTAATAAAATACACTATTCCTCACTATACGCACAAACGTGATCCAGTTTCAGAGTCAGAATCCCACACCGTATATTACGGCCGATCTATTATTACAGATAGGAAAATCCCTAACAACAATCCCGATATAATAATGCAGCATAATCAAGCAAGGACAATTTGCTTAATAGATATAGCCATTCCAAACCCACATAACGTAGATAAATCAATAATTGGATGCAGCAGGAATATCTGAATTTAAAAAAATAATTAAAAAAACTATGGAAGACATTGTCCCAAAGTCACTACACAACAGCATAAAACAATTAGGCCTACACAGCAATATTTATGTAAACCTCTGGAAAGGCACAATACGAAGAGCCACTGGAATAGTTCAAATGTTCCGAGCAATTGGAAAAAAAATGAGTATGTTTGGCTATGCTCGTGCCTCAAGTTTTGCCAGCTTCAGCTGAGGAAAAAAAAAATAATAGCCCGTGTTATGTCTATAAAATACACAATAGTCAGATGAAACTTCTAAGGAGATACTTATATATTATCATGGTATTTTAAGACAGTAATATGTGTCTTTTGGAAATCAGAGGAACATAGCTTCCAATCGAGTGAAAAGCCTTCCACTGCGATTGTGGCGTGTTCGATCGAAGCGGTTTCTACGCGGTCGACGAAAGATTTCATAGTGCTTTTTAAACGTATTGTTTGCAATTACAAGACCTTGGTGGACATTAAGAACTTAGAGTACAGCGGATGTCCACAACCAGCGAGATGCTTATTGGCGGATAAATTAATATAGCCCCGTGGCACGCCTCAGGCTCGCTCAGCTCGCTTCCGTCCTGGGGGAGCAGCCTTCGGCCCCGCCAAGCTGGATAATCAGCTTGTGTGGATGCTGTGTGCTGTCCTCACCCCGCCAAATAGCTGGCAGTACACCATATGGATTAACTGATTACACGTTATAGAGATTACTAGAACTAAGTGATTATTAACTAAGTGATATATGAAGAAAAGAAAATAAAGTAAAGGCTCCAAAACTTATCAAAGTCCAAACCACTTCGTGCACAACCGTTGGAGCTCAATTAACGAAATCTTCTGGCCACCATTCGATCCCCTCAGACCTCCTGGACTCGCAGCTCAGGACCATCCGAAGTGATCAACCAAGTCCGTCTGCCAGCCAGAATAACGACGTAAATTCTACATCCAAATTCCTAATCCTTGTTACTAAAATTTGGTAATCTGGAAAACCAAACAATCCGGAGACCTACTGATGGTGACACCCTCTACCGTTGATTGAGAAAAGGATTTCCTGTCATTGGGTACTCCATTTGTAATATATTTGGTATCTATTTCCAGTTAGCTGAAATTGTTGCCTGCAATTTGTTACCTTTCATATCTAGAAAAACGAAGAAATGCCCACCATTTTCCTTTCAAATTTATGCACTGAAATTTAAACTTATCTTGGACTGTTTTAACAAGAAAACTAAACAAAAGTAAACAAATACGGAGGTATATTTCTCCAGGCTGGCGACATTCTGAAAACAACCTTATATGACTTGCCTAGTGCCCTGATACATCTTAAGCGCTAATTGTTACAAACTGCGTATAGATACCTATTCTAGCCTAAAACAATACATTGAAATTTGGTCTGATCTTCCTGTTTCTGAAAGAAATGCTTTAGAAAATGTTAAACATTCGGAACTTATAAACACAGTGGTCAATATTGTGTATAAAGGTAATAGGAGCATAACAGGCGTATATGTACATAGCTTGGCAGAGAGAAATTGCTATGTTTGCATGCACAATCTATAACTGGTTATAGGAAAAGGTACTGCTATTTAAAGAGAGCTTTATACTGAATACCCATTGATTACGTAATGTAAAACGAGTTTGTTCTTTCATAAGCAACTACAAATTACACTTGCTTACCATTTATTTTCTCAGTGTGATCCACACAATTTATTTAGGGTCCAGTGCTCGTCGGTTTTTTAATGATAAAATGATGAACATACAACAGGAAGAAAATAGAATGTAAAACAATACAGAAGGTTACATGGTCCTTTGGCACAACATTTTCTGCCGGCATTACAAACAACTCGGGGAGCAAAGTAAACCACCTCTTCCACATAACTATATTCTTCTCTCGTGTAAGAGTTTCATAAATGCCCCTAAAGCATTATCCTCTACCCCACGCCTGAAGTGGGTACAGCACACTCAAAACATTCATCCCTTTGATATCTCCCACATCGTTTTCTCCATTCAATTTTTACTTATGCCCCTATTTATTACCATTTCTCGCCTGGGGAAATTAAAAACAAAATGTTTCTGGCTCTCCACTCGATCTATTCTCTTAAAACTTTGCATATCTGTATCAAGTCCTCTTTCGACTTCATTCGCTCCCGAGACAAGCCCTAGTTCGCTCAGTGTATCCTTATTCGAGATACATTTTAATTCAGATGGAATCACGGTAACATCTCCTTTGCACTTTCTCTAAAGATTCAATATCTTTCCCTTGAGGAGGCAAGCATAACTGAACACAATGTTCTAAGTGTGGCCAAACCAGGGTTGTATAGAGCTGTAACATTACTTCATCCGACTGATGAAAGCCAACAGAACATATGCTGCCTTACCAACCCTACGAACGCACGACAACATTGGGGGATCCATAGATGTGAACCCCAAGATCCATCTGTTTTTTCATTGTGTTCAGAAATCTGCAGTTAACTCTGTATTTTGCCTTCAAATTGACCTTACAAATTGTATAGCTTCACATTTTCCGGTTTTAACTCCTACCACTGCTCAGTCAATGTGTTTCCAATGTCTTGTTGTAACCTACGAGAAACTTTTTGAATATCCACATATCCACCAACCTTCGGGTCATCTGCATATTTACTAATCCATCCTTCATTTCATTTTATACTCCATGTCATTTATATGAATCACCAAGAGCATGGATGTTCGAATGATTCCTGGGGGTACACCAGTCGTCACCGAAAATCAGTTTAAATATCACTGGCATGTCTTCAAATTTGTTACCTTTGCAGCAGCAGTAGAATACAATCCACGATAATATAAAAGTACTGTAAATTACAGTAAATATACATACATATTTAAAAATATAGTTAGATAATAGATCAGATAAGATATAGATATAGATAGATAGATAGATTAAGTAAGTAGTGAGAAAAAACTGAAAAAAATACTAATAAATTGAGTTCATAGGTTCAACGAACATTCAGAAATCAGATGGCAGAGGGGAAGAAACAGTTCATGAATCGTTGAGTGTGCCTTTTCAGGCATCTGTACCTCCTTCTAGATGGCATAAATGAGAAGAGGACAAGCCCTGTGTTGTGGGGGTCCTTAATGAGGGATCTCGCTGGCTTGGGGCTTTGCTACTTGATGTCTGGGATAATACGCAAGACATCTTGAATTCAACTAGAAGCGATAGCTATTTTTTGCACTTTCCACATATATAGAGTAGCAATCGGAACCAAAATATATGTTAGCATTCTTTTAATATCTTACCAGTGCAGCTATATTCCAAACCACCCCGTCCACGCATTCTTTCAGACATCCTCCAATTCCAATCACAGCAGCTACTTCATGACAAAATGCCGACAAAGTCTTTGATACCATTTATCTCAGATTAAGAAGAATTCAACGTGGTTGTGAACATAACAGGAACGCTCTTCAGTTTCCTGTGTGAACTTTAGGATATCATAACCTTCAGAAAATCGCTGTAGATACGTGTATAAATAAATGCAATCGTTAGTTATGCAAAAGTCAATTTATTTTTGCAGAAGAAAATTTTCAGTTAACCAAAGTCATAATGTTCTGAGATGGCATTTAACGACAACATCGTTTAGATTACTTTAAACCTCAGCTCCAGATTTTGCAATATCAACTACACCTTGATTGTCGGTAATATTCAAACATTCACAACATCTTGAGCATAGGCATTAAACAAGTTAGCATAACCTGTCTGAAATATGTATAAACAACTTTCTTGGCATCTCATAATTGAGTATAGGGCATCTCGCATTGACACTGTAACCCGGTTTAGAAAATCTGGAATTAGTTCACATATTATTCATCATAATGCAATTAGCTTCAAGGTAATTATGGAATAGGATAATTCTGGTCCTGAGTTGAGATTCCACATTTGTGAGAGGCTAACCATGCTGGTGTTATAAAGGTGGTAGGATGGGTGTGTTGGCATAGGCTACTTTAAAGTAATACGTATAAGTGGGTGGCTTTCAAAAGTGGAATTTTGAGAGCAGAAAGCTCGCTTCTGCCTGATGAGTAAAAGGAAGGGATAACTGGTTTAGAGAACCAAAGTTCACGAGATATATTGACATCCTGGTTACGAAAGATGCCGGCAATGTATAAGCCTATAGGAACAGCCGAGGTATTTGAGGAGTATAAGAAATGCAAGCGGGAACTTAAGAAAGGGCTAAAAGAAGGCTCGAGTTTAATCTAGCAGTCAAGATGAACGAGAACCCCAAGGGTTCTCCCGATACGTTAAGAGCAAAAGGATGTTAAGGAATAAAATTGGTCCTCTGTAAAATCAGAATAGTAATCTATGTGTGCATCCAAAATAGGTTGTGGGGACCATAAATGTTGTTTGCAACTGTATTTACCAGGGAGACGGACACATTGTCTTTGTTAGCGAGTCAAAAAGCAGCAAGGTCATGGACCCTATTGATATTACAGAGGACTAGTTCTTTATTCTCTTGTGGCAAATTATGGTTGTCAATTCCCCAGCAACTTACAAGATGCTCCTTCAAATCTGTGGGAGGCACGTGCAGAAACTGCTGTGGTTCTATCTGACATATTTAGATGATACTTAGCGACAGTTGAGGTACTGGAGGATTAGAGGATAGTCGATGTTCTTCCACTGTTTAAGAAACGCTTTGTGAACAAACCAGAAAATCATAAGTCAGTAAATCTGACATCAGTAGTGTGAAGGGTATTGGCATATATTCTAAGGAATTGGACATATGATATTTGGATAGATATGGACTGATGGAAGATAGACAGCATTGATTTATGCGTGGTAAGTCGTGCCTCTCCAACCTTATAGATATCTTCTGAGAAAGTTATCACGTAAGTTAACGAAAGCACGTCAGTGCATGCTGTCTACTTGGACTTCAGCAAGGCATGTAACAAACTCCCTCATGGGAGGATGGTCAGTAAACTTTAGTTACTTGGCATTCAAGATGAGGCTGTAAATTTGATTAGACATTGGCTTTGCTCTTGAAACCAGAGACGGTTGCTTCGCTAGTTGAATTCTCATCTGTCGGAGAGCGCTTTAATCAGGGGACTTTGACTTGTACACTGTTGCAGGGATCAATGCTGGGCCATTGCTGTTTGGGTCATCTGTATCTACGATCTGGGTGATAATTTGGTTAACTAGATCAGCAAATTTACGGATGACACTGATATTGGAGATGTATTGGACAACGAAGAAGACTATCAAACGTTGCTGAATCAACTGGAAAACGTGCTGTGATTGACAAATAAAATCAAGTGTAAGGTGTTGCTCATTTGGGAAGACCAAATGAGGTAGTCTTACACTGTGAACGGTCGTGGACTGGGTACTGTGGTGAACAAAGGAATCTGGGAATACAGGGCCATAAATGAGCAAAAATGGCGTCATGGATAGAAAGGGTTATAGCTAGTAATGTTTGCACAGCATTGCCGAGAACTTACAGTTCATCGTAGAGAAGATGCATTTAAGTTAACGATTAACGTGCTCTGTTATAGAGCTTTCGTTTTCACTAACCGATTACAAAACGACAACGAATGCATTAACATCATGCACTAACACCAGCAATAGTGATGAGTTTGAGCAAACAATCCTACTTTTAATTCTTAGAGGGTAAATACGATAAAGTGTTAAGAAACAATTAAAGTCAGAAGCCTTCTGAAAATCTAAATAAGCACCTTCCACTGACTCACCTTTGTCTACTTTGCCTGATATTTCCTCAGAGAATTCAAACAGATTTGCCAGGAATTATTTTCGCTTGCGAAACCATTTTGACTTCGGCCTATTTTATTATGTACTTCTAAGCACTGCGAAACCTCAAAGTTAACAATATACTCCAATATCTTTCCACCACAGAAGTCAGGTTGCTTGGCCCATAATTTCTTTCCTCTGCCTCCGTCCCTTCTTAAGGAGTAGAGTGATATTTACACATTTCCAGACCTTAGTAGCCATTCCATATGCTAGCGATTCTTGAAAGATCATGGCTAATGTTCTACAATCTCTTCGGCTTTCTCCTGTACAACCCTGTGGTGCAGTCCATCTGATCCAGGTGTCTTAACTAGCTTCAGACATTTCAGCTTCCCAAGTAACTTCTCCTCAGTAATAGCAACCACATTGACATTTCGGCACTGACACTCTCGCATTACTGGCATTCAGCTAGTGTCTTCCATAGTGAAGACGGGCACAAAATCTTATTAAGTTCGCCTGCCATTTCTTTGCCCCGCATTGCTATTTCTCCAGAGTCTTTGGGTTAGATTAGATTCCGATCAGATTACACAGTATGTGTTGTCATACACACCATGACGCAATAACATTAGTCGCTTTGGTTGTGGTTGCAAATACTTCTTGGACATTGTTTATTTTATTTTCTTCGGTATTCACTAAGGGAAAGGATATTGAATTCTGTAAGTTAAGGGAAACAACTGTGGAAGTTATTGAAACTATGATGATTAAATGTGGGGTAGTATTGGCGCTTTTAAGGAACATAGAAGTGGATAAATTTCCGGTTGGCGACAGGATTTTCCCTAGGACCTTGAGTGAAGTTAGTGTAGAAATAGCAGGGGCTCTTACAGAAATATTTTAATGTCATTAGAAACGGTGATGGAGCCGGAAGATTGGCGTATTGCTTATATTGTTCAATTTTTAAAGGGGTTCTAAGAGTAAACCTAACAATTATAGGCCTGACAAGAGAATCTGCAGATGCTGAAAATACATAAAAACACAAAATGCTGGCAGAACTCAGCAGACCAAACAACATCTACGGGAGGAGGTAATAACGACGTTTCGGGCCGAAACCCTTCACCAGGAGTGAAGTAACATGGGACGGTCGAGGGAGGGGGAAAAAAGTGGGGGGGGGGATGGATGAAGTAGAGAGCTGGGAAGTCACTTCTTATCCCACCTCGACCATCGATATAGACCATCGACCTATAGATGCTGTCTGGCCTGCTGAGTTCTGGCAGCATTTTGTGTTTTAATTATAGGCCTGTACGTTTGACGTCAGTGGTGGGTAAATTAACGCAAAATATTCTTCGAGATGATATATATATAATTATCTGGATTGACAGGGTCTGATTAAGAGCAGTCAACATGGATTTCTGCGTGGAAGGTCATGGTTGACAAATCTTATGGAATTTTTTGAAGAGGTTACGAGGAAAGTTGATGAGGGTAAAGCAATGGATGTCGTCTATATGGACTTCAGTAAGGCCTTTGACAAGGTTCCGCACGGAAGGTCAGTTAGGAAAGTTCAATCGTTAGGCATTAAATTTTAATGGATTCAATGGATTCAATAGCGGCTGGATGGGAAATACCAGAAAATAGTGATGGGTAACTGTTTGTCAGGTTGGAGGCCGGTGACTACTTGTGTGCCTCAGGGATCTCTATTGTGTCCAATGTTGTTTGTTATACACATTAACGATCTGGATGATGGGGTGGTAAATTGGATTAGTAATTATGCAGATGATACTGAGCTACGTGGCGTTGTGTAAGTTTTCAAACCTTGCAGATAAATTTAGGCCAGTTAGAAGAATGGGCGGAAAGGTGGGAGATGGAGTTATTGCTGATCAGTGTAAGATGCCACAGTTTGGTAGGACTAAACAAAATAGGACATGGTCATTGGTAGGGCAATAAAGAATGCAGTGGAACAGAGTAATTTAGGAAGAATGCTGCATAGTTCACTGATGGTGGAATCTCATGTGGATAGGGTGTTAAAGAAAGCTTTTGGTATGCTAGCCTTTATAAGTCAGCGCATTGAGTATAGGAGTTGGGTTGAAATGTTAAAATTGTACAAGGCATTCGTAAGGCCAAACTTGGAGTATTGTGTACAATTCTGGTCACCGAATTATGGGAATGATGTCAACAAAATAGAGAGAGTGCAAAGGAGATTTACTAGAATTTTACCAGACTTTCAAAGAAAGGTTGAACAAGTTAGGTTTTTATTATTTGGAGCACAGAAGGTTAAGGGGGCGACTTGATAAAGGTGTTTAAATTATTCGGGGAATAGATAGAGTTGGCGTGGATAGGCTTTTTCAATTGAGAGCAGCGGAATTCAAACAAGAAGACATGAGTTGAGAGTTAAGGGGCAAAAGTTTAGGGACAACACAATGGAGAAAGTCTTTACTCAGAGAGTGGTAGGTGTGTGGAACGAGCTTCCAGTAGAGGCAGGTTCAATAGTGTCATTTAAAGTAAGATTGGATAGATACATGGACAGAAAAGGAATGGAGGGTTTTGTGCTGAGTGCAGGTCAGTGGGGGTAGGTGAGAGTAAGCGTTCTGCACAGACTAGAAGGGACGAGATGACATGTTTCTGTGCTGTAATTGTTATATAGTTATTACAGGTTTAGGGACCCGAGTGACAGAAATCAACAACGCAGAGCCTGAAAGTGAAATCACTTACCAACTGTTCAAGAAAATTAGCAAAATTAGAAACTGGAAAGGATTCAAAGGAGCTTCGGGCAAATGATTCCAGAATTGAATGGTTTGGCATATAAAGATCGGTTGATGGCTTTGAGCCTGTATTCACCAGAAATTCAGAAGAATTGGGGGAGGAATGACCTCCGAATGGTGAAATGCCTTGACAGTGTGGATGGGAAAAGGATGTATCCAATGGTTGGAGAGTTTAAAACCAGACAACACGGAATTAAAGAGCATCCTTTGAGAAAGGAGATGAGGGGGAATTCTTCAGTGAGACAGGGATGAATCTGTAGAATTCGTTGTCACAGGTAGCTGACACAGTCAGGTCTTCATGTATATTTAAGGCAGACGTCGAAAGATTTTGATTGGTCAAGGCATGAAGGGACACGGAGGAAGGCAAGAGATTGTAGATGAGGGGGAAATAGGATTAGCAGAGTAAATTCGATGGGTCAAATGGCCTAACACTGCTCGTATATCTAATGGTCTTATGGTTTATGGGAGTTAATTTGCGGGAGGTACACTGTTTCAAAATAAGCGTTAAAGACAGTAATTGGCAGCTCTGCATAGTGGAAGTTTATATATGATAGTAATTCATGAGGTGTATCACAGAACTAAGTTAAGACCATCAATATACACAACGTGTCCATAATGTCGCTCTAACAGTGTGGACAGTATTCCGTGCACGTTTACACTGCCGCAGACAGCAACGTGAAGACAATTTATGCAGCACTATGCGTCATAAGTGGAATTATTTATTTCCAAGATCAGGTGTAGACTCTGTTTCCTGGCCAGCAGAAGCAGATGTCAGTTAACTCTCGAAGAAGGAAATTCAGATGGTGAAACGTCACCTGCTTTTGGCCTTTCATTATTTCGCTATTTTTGTAATTTGATTAAATGAGTTTTTCAGTGCCTTCATGAATTCCTCTCTGAACTTCCGTTGGGTCGCTCCATAAATACACGTGTTGGTGCAACAGCTCTGGAGTTGCAACATGATTCCACTTTCCTTGAGAATGAACTTTGGATCATTGGGGTTAGAGCCTGCGGAATAGTTACTGTTTGTAAATCTCACATACAAGAAACTTACGACATTGGTAGTCCACAACATGATAAAACTACCGGAGATAGCGAACAACAACACAATGGATTTCTTCCGAGATTCCATCGCTGGGTCGTTCTGTTTGGTTTGATTATTTTGAACGCGTAATCTCCGGCGGACCTTGCTGGCCGCCAGGATGTGTTTGACAGTCAATACATTCAAGAGCAACATCACGAAGAAGGGGACAATAGGGTTCAATATGTAATCAATGCAGTCAAAAGCAATCCATGAAATATCGCAATAAAAGCTTTGCTTGATGTTACAGAACCAAGCTACATTGTTGACTACATTTAAAGGTTCATATATTAAATAGATGGGAATGTTCTTCAAACAGCTCACAACGCAAACCGTCACCATGACGACAACAGCAGGTCTCTCGGTGCAATATTTTGCCCTCAAATTCTGGCAACAGATGGCTACAAATCGATCGAGAGTGAAAGCGACGGTAAGCCAGACCGAGCTGTCTCTGGCTATTTGGATGGCTCTGGCTCTGGATGTTGTGCCTTGCGGATAATCAATCTTCACATCAAGCTAAACCTTCACCCCAAAACAGGCCATAATCCTTCATTGTTTTTTTCACCCATATGCCTATCAACGATACTTTTAACTGCCCTTATTGTATTTGCCTGCACCACACCCAAACAGTGCGTTTCAAGTACTCACCACGCACTAATGCATGAAAACAGATTTAATGGATTACCTTTACCTTCGCTGGAGGTTAGAATAATGAAACGTGGCATTTAAAGACATCTGCCACGTTTTAGAAGAGCTGGACAGACGAAATAGAAGCTAGTTGCTTCCCATATCAATAAAGTCCAGGAGCAACAGGTCTCTGAATAAGTTTCAGGAGTAAATTGTCCCAGATTACTAAGCAGATATCATTCATTGATATTCATATTCATGGAGAAAGAATTATGATGTCATCAAAGTATGTGGGGAATTTATTGTAGAGTTTCCCGCCGATACCATTTTTCATGGTCTCACTACATGATGAAAAATAATAAAGCAGTCTGAATGGGTTAACCGAAATGATTTAGATTAATGCATGCATTTCACAATAGTCATTGCTCAAATTAGTTATTTAGGCTGAGGTGGGCACGTTAGCAACATTGAAAGCTCTCTACGCAAGTACATGGATTAGAGTGTTGTGAGCCAAATGAGGCCAGTTTGGAATGGATGAGCCTGTTCCAAGCTGTACAACTCTATGACTGTATGATACTGCCATAGAGGCGCATCAGTAGAGTGGATGCTACAAATGGACAAGAATGTGGCTAAATACACAAGACTCTGGAGGAGCCTGGGCCAGGCAGCATCTATGGAGGAAAATGGACCACATGTTTCAGGTTGATAACTTTTATTCAACGTTTTGTGCAATTTTCCAGATTCCAGCATCCGCTGTCTCTTGAACACAAGTGATTATGCAGGTGTGTAAAATCTAGAGTAACACATATAAATGCCGCAGGAACTCAGCAGGTCAGACAGCATCTGTGGAAAGAAATAAGCGGTTGAATTTTCAGCCCAAGACCCTTCGTCAGGGAAGGGTCAAAACAGAAGAAGCCAGGATGAGAAGATGGAGGCTTCCCTCCCCCATCCATCTGGCTTCACCTATCACCTTCTACCTTCATCACCCCTGCCCACCAACTACTTATTCTGGCTTCCCAATCCTTTTTTGCAAGTACTGACAAAGGGTCTCAGCTTGAAACGTTAACTGCTTATTCCATTTCATAGATGCTGCCTTAACTGCAGGTCGTGACAAAATCGGAGTAAAATAGGCTCTTCTGCTCACGCAGTCTGTACACAGTATAGAGCCCCAATTTAGACTAATCCTAAACTGCACCTATTTTATTCACTTATCAACACCATCATATTTCACTGCACGATACGGAGAATTTTCAGCGACCCATTGCCTACCAACAACAGTGTATTTGGAACGTGTGAAGAAACTTGATTTCCTTAAGAAAATCCACATCAATCCTATCAACATTTGTAACCCTGATTTTTATTAAAGTCAGCGCTCTAAATCCCACAGTCTTCGATCATCGCCTGGAATATGCTACCTTGTATGGGGGTAGAGGCAAACATAATAAAGGCTTTGAATGACTTGTGGATAGGCTCAGGGATGTAATGAAAATGGAGGGACGTGGACGTGATGCACCAGGTGGAATTACTTGTAATCCGTAAGCATTAATACATATCAATAATTTTCTTTAAAATCTTGAAAAACTTCCTGAATTTTTGCCCAAAGGAGAAAACACAAATGGCCCATCAAGATATCGTTCTATATAAAACTGCAAGATCGTGCATCTCGTAACTAATCACCACTCACTTAAATAAGCACAATATAGTTACAGAGGAGCTGTAAGGTATGAAAGGATGTAAAAACTAAATGATAATGGAGTCTATAAATATAAATGAAGCCCGGTGGGAAAGCAATAATCTTTCATGATGTTATATTTACTATCCAAAAGCAGTTGATTCCGTCCCATACACACTTAATAGAAATTCTCAATGTATATAAACTTGTGAACTTCTTGTAATATAATCAGGCTACTATTAACAGCCAAAATGTAAGAATCACTGTTTACAAAATAAATGGAGACATTTTCCAGGGCGACTCTCTAAGCCCACACGAGGAAATCTGCAGATGCTGGAAATTCAAACAACAGCACACACAAAATGCTGGTGGAACACAGCAGGCCAGGCAGCATCTATAGGGAACAGCACTGTCGACGTTTCGGGCCGAGACCCTTCGTCAGGACTAACCGAAACGAAAGGTAGTAAGAGATTTGAAAGTAGTGGGGGGAGGGGGAAATACCAAATGATAAGAGAAGGCCGGAGGGGGTGGGATGAAGCTAAGAGCTGGAAAGGTGTTTGACGAAAGTGATACAGAGCTGGAGAAAGGAAACAACCATGGGACGTGAGGCCTCATGAGAAAGAAAGGGGGGGGGGGGAGCACCAGAGGGAGATCGAGAACAGGCAAACGGCTAAATATGTTAGGGATGGGTTAAGAAGGGGAGGAGGGGCATTAACGGAAGTTAGAGAAGTCAATGTTCATGCCATCAGGTTGGCGGCTACGCAGCCGGTATATAAGGTGTTGTTCCTCCAACCTGAGTTTGGATTTAGATCACACACACACACACACACACACACACACACACACACACACACACACACACACACACTACCATTTATCTATCTATTCATATATTTTTATATTTATTTATTTATTTATTTACTTACTTACTTACTTACTAACTTACTTATTTACTTGTTTGTTTGTTTAGAATATATTTTCGGATATCATATATGTACTTGTTATCTTATATGAATGTTGGTACCCTGTGTTGAACTTTGGCCTCGGATAAACGTAGAAATACACGTGTTGGTAGAACAGCTCAGGAGTTGCAACATGATTTCGCTTTCCTAAAGAATTAATTTTGGGTCATTGGGATTGTAGCCTGCGGAGTATTCACTGTTGGCAATTCTCATATTCAAGAAGTTTACGACAATGGTGTTGCATAACACGAGAAAACTGCAGGAGTTCGAGAACAAGACAATGGACTTCTTCCGAGATTCCTTCCGTGGGTCGTTCTGTTTGATTTGATTATTCTGAATGCGTATTCTCCGGCGGGCTTTACTGGCCGTCAAAATATGTTTGACAGATAAAGAATTCAAGAGTAACATCCTGAAGAAAGGAACAAACGGGTTCAAAATTTAATCGATTTAGTCAAAAGCCATCCAAGAAGTATCCGAACAAAAGCTTTGCTTAATGTCACAAAATGAACGTACATTACTGATTACATATACAGGCTCATATATTAACTACTTAGGAATGTTCTTCAAACAGTTCACAACACAAACCGTCACCATGACGATAACAGCAGTTCTCTCGCTGCAATATTGTGCCTTTGGTTTCTGGCAATGGATGGCTACAAATCGATCGAAAGTGAAAGCGACTGTTAGCCAGACCGAGCTGTCTCTGGCTATGTAGATCTTAACGATTCTGAGGCTACAGACTGGAGTAATTGAAAGGAAAGAAATCGGAAAGTAAATAGCTCTGATGCGGTTTAATATCACTACCGTAATGAGGACCAGGAGATCCGTTACTGACATGCCAGCAAGATATTTTGTGATGCATTTGGAGAGACCGCAATTTCCACGTGACAGGATTGCAATCGTCACCAAGTTACCTGTTAAGAGTAAACAGAATAAATCACAATCTGAAGCCAATGAATGTTCGTAAAAGCTGTAGTTTCTCTGCAAGGCTTAATAGCGTGACTGATAAACTCCATTAGTTTATGGCATGAATAAGTGATCTTATATCACAGTCATTGAAACCAGAGAGAGAATCTCAAACAAAGACCTGACAGTATTGCTTTCTGGTGATAATGAAATCGTTAGTTAGAAGAAAGGAAGGATGAAAACATGTGGTATGTTTCCTCACGGATGCCAGGATCCAATTCATAAAATTCTTAAGTGGCAGGGCGAACAACGAGAGGTCCTTATCTACGTCGGTCCCAGAAACATAGTTTGGAATGGTGACGAGGTTCTGCAAAGCGAGTTCAGGGAGTTAACCGCTCAATAAAAGGGTAGGATAACCAAGGCTGAGATATTAGGACCGGTACCCGGGCATGTGAAGTGTGGCCAGAAACAAGGAAACGTAACTACGGAGATGGGGGCGGAGGGAAGGCTAGAAAGTTACGGTTCATTGGATTCTCTTGCAGAGAACATAAGATCTGTACAACAGGGATGGTTTGCAACTTAACTGGACGGGGACCAACATCCTAAAAGGAAGGTTTGCTTGTGCTGAACAGCCGGGTGGGGAGTGGGGGAGGGGGTTGTCAGCTGGGGTTACAGTCGAATAGGAACTCGAGAGTCAGAAGAGATAGTGGATGGTTGTTGAGAAAGATGATCTTAATCCTAAATACATACTCAGGAATCAAAAGTTCGTGTATAAGGGACTAATGTTCTGCTAGCATATATTTCAGTACAATAAATATTGTAGTTCCTGTCATATGGGGGGCCTTGGGAGTGGACCCAAATGCAAGAAAGATCCAATCCTCCAAAGATTTGCCGGCTATAAACCTTTCCACAAGGAAGATGTATCTGCTTTGAGCCGATCTGTCCGCAATCTATGCCTATTCTCTGACTCGGGTATGTCACCCTTTGAATTGCTTCGTGGATACTAATCCCCAGAGTTCCACGAGGAGGAGCCCACAGTGGAGGGCCATTCGAGCCGCCAACTGCGACTATAACCGCCAGGCCAAACGCCCTCAGGACACATCAAGAACATTTCAGCATTGGGACTACATCTGGGTGTCAACCTGTGGACTATCCCTCTGCACGAGCAGAAAATCTCGCCGCAGTTCATTGTCCTTTCAGGATTACCCATTGTATCAATCTAGCCGCTTACCGTCTCCTGCTGCCACCAGAATCACGTCTATCTTGCATGTTCCCCGCATCAAGCCCATTTTCTATGGACCATTGAACGCACATGAGGTCGCACTTCTGGAACCTTGTACGGTGGAAGGTGGTCCATTGTACACGGTTCTTCAGTTGCTGGATTCCAGTCACTGCGGACTGGACGTGCAGTATCTCGTTGGCGGGGTAATTATGGCGGATAAGGCGGGAGCTGTTGTAGTCTGGCGTCCTGACCTCTACCTGGCCGAGGCACAGCGACCCTTCTCCAGCTTTGTATCCCTTTTGCCGATCACCTTTCCGGTTCTCTGCTTCATCCCACCCCTTCTGGTCTTCTCGGATCATTTTGCATTTTCCCCTCCTCCTCCTACGTTCAAATCTCTTACTGTCTTGCCTTTCAGTTAGACCTGACGAAGGGTGTTGACCCGAAACTTCGACACTGCTTCTCCTTATAGACACTGCCTGGCCTGCTGTGTACCAACAACACTTTGTGTGTGTTGCTTGAATTTCCAGTATCTGCAGGTTTCCTCGTTTTTTCAATCCCTCATCGATGAGTTTCACTAGATGCATCTCGAACGCCATAGGCCGTCGCGGGATGGCCGTGGGGATAAGGGAGGGATGGCAGAAGGTCCTGTGCAGCTTGCCTTTGCCGGTACTTCTCAGTCGCCACTGAGCTAAGAGGATTCACCTGCAGCTCTTTCCAAACGCATTGCCAAGAGCGTAGCTAACGCTAGCCCTCATCCACTTTCCTTGTTTATTCTTCAATCCTGACCTCAACCAGTTACACCTAGCTTTCAAACGCCCTGCCTAAAGATGACCGTATTGCCTATTCTGTTTAGTTTCTGTTATATGTCGTTTTGCGGCCCCTTGTGGCTTGTTATTTTGCCATCTATTATTGAAGTTAAAACGTCTTTACTATTCTGCTATTGGATCAAACCTTTTCGACGTTTCCTGACAAAATGCACCTGGTTGTACTTCTGGTCAGGAGCACCATGTTCCCATTTTTTTATGTTGCATAATAAATCGTCTGTAAATCCGAAAGTTATAACATTTACTACTTGGATCGCCATTATATAATGAAACTTGAAACGGATAGGAAGATTGAAATCGTAGACTTCATTCAATTCTCGTTTATTTACTTTCTTTTTCAATCTTTTTATTAAGCTTCCAATAAACAATATTAATACTAATAGATAGAGATTGGGAATAGATTAATAACGGTTAAAATGTAGAAACACATATTCCAAGTAACAAATGGTGTCTAACCTCCCAATCTCTTAGTAATTAATTATTAAAAACATATATTATCATTATAAAAATAGAGAAAAAGAAAAAAAATAACAAATTAAAGCAAACTAACCTAAAAAAAGCAAACAAGGATTGGGCTGCCATAATTCACAGGTTAAAATCATATTTTGTCGTTAACTTCGCTCCTCTATACATAAAATATAATGAAAAAAGGATTCAGAAAGGTTCAACTTACATCATATGAAAATATTCAATCAATGCTTCCAAGATTCTTCAAATGTAATTGAGGAGTCCATAGTACTGCTCCTAATCTTTCCCAAATTTAAACATGCAATCGTTTGGGAAAACCATTGAAATGTGGTAGGTGTGTTGGGATCTTTCCATTTAAATAAAATGGATCTTCTGGCTATTAATGTCACGAAAGCAATTAAACGACAAGCTGATAAGGATAAATGAATAGAGTCTATCACCGATAGTCCAAAGATTGCAGTAATAGGATGAGGTTGTAAATGAACACGCAGAACTGCTGAAATAATATCAAAAATATCTTTCCAATATTTTCTTAACAGAGGGCACGACCAGAATATATGTGTCAAAGAAGCTACTTCAGAATTACATCTATTACAAACAGGGTTTATATGACGGTAAAAACGTGTTAACTTATCCTTGGACATATGAGCCCTATGAACCACCCTACATTGTATCAAAGCATGTCTGGCAAACATTGATGAAGTATTAACTAGTTTAAGAATATTATCCCATTTCCCTGGTTAAGTAAGACATATTTACAGAAATCAAAAAAAAAGGAAGGCAGTTTGTAATAGATTTTATTATTGGGCAATTAGTATTCGATATTGAACGTTTTGGACATAAGTGTTGGATGAAACTCCACCTCCACGAAGGATGAACCTCGAGCAGGAGTCTGGACAGGGGTTTTCACAGGCTTCTATTCTAGGAGCTGTGCTTCCCTTTGTATTTACTAAACTGAATAAACAAATGATAAATCCAATAGTCAAAAATACAATACGAATAAGGTTTCCATTTCGTAATTTTTTTTAGATTGAATAAATTTATCCTGTCAAGCTCTATTTTTTTTATTTCCAATCATCTAGATTTGATCAAGCATTTTGTTATGGAACGCAAAAGGAATAACATGTTTTTGTGATTTATTTATGGATGACTGTTTTATGTCTTTTTAACTGTTGTCTAATAAATATATTTTATTCTAGATCACAATTTTCCAAATATTTACAGATTAGAAGTGTACTCATTTCCATTGATGCTGTCTGGCCTGCTGAATTATTAGAGCATTTTGTTTGCACTTCCCGACCAATTATCCCCAATAATTTGACTATTCTGCCAAAATCGGGAAGCTGCTGTTATCTTCATAAGGACACAGTACTCCCAACTTAAATTATTAAAGGAGGAGTTAGTATAACTTCATTGAATTGACCATAAGTTGTCGCTCAGCATTCAGTAGTCGAAGGAGGGGGAGTGCCATCAGTATATCAAATAAGACAGGAAAGTTTTGAATGACGGCTGCATATTTGTCAGTTGCCTTCAGTGAATCAGTGAACCAGCCCAACGAAATAATAAATCAGGTGATTGTTGTGCCCTTACATTACTTCATTAAACATGAAGCATATTTACGCTGTCAAAAGCATAGGGATGCTAGGGGGAGGGGTTAAGGGTAGGGGGATGGGTAATATACATTTTTTCATACTTTATTTTGTAACAACTTGAAATACAATAAAAAAAGCAAATGAGAAATCGGCAGATTTAATGTGTGTGCTTCAACAGCATAATTAACTTCAATAATGACATCAAGACGTACATTTGTTATAAAGGTAATAGGGGTTAAGCATTTGATAGGAGTTAGCAAAAATATATAAGGAACTCCAAAGCATGTGAGCAAGGTACGAGTGTGTGTGCGTTCAAGAAATACTGCCAGAAAATGCACGGTCAAATTGCTGGGGTGCCGTTCGCCATCTACTGCACTATTTGGCCTGTTTTTGGCGTAGATTGCTGGCTCCTCGAAGTGTTTTTTTGATGCAACCTCGAACTATCTCTTTCCAGTTTGTAACTAATTGCTATTTGGTGATTCTTTGATTTTTCCCTGCAGCTGCGTGTAATCAAGCTTCACAAATTTGAAAACAACCAACAGAATTCTGAAATTCAAGCAGCAGCTGTGGCGGCGGATGATGAGCGTGCTTACATTGCATGCTTCGACAGATGATCCTTTGATTTCTCCTAGTGCTCTGCTTCTTTTTCTAGGTTTCATCATCTGTAATTCTGTTTGTCATTACTTGTGAATCTCAGCTTCTTGCTGAAAATGTTGTTCCAACAGCTCAATTTCTTACATCATATTTCTTCATTGATAAGCAGTGCTGTGTTCATTAAGTTTTTGTTAGGCATTAATAGTCGAGCATTGCAGTCTACAGATTTAGTTCCTGTCATATGGGGAGCCTTGGGAGCGGACCCAAATGCAAGACACAGACACGGATCCTGCGGTAACAGGATTAGGCGTGAGAAGGAAGCAAGGAAAGTGGGGAAGAAAGGTCGCTGGACATGACACAGGCCGTGAACGAGACAACGTTACCGGGCCTGGATTTAGACTTGACTAGGATAGCAGAACCAGGACATGGAACTGGGAACTAGGAGACTGGGCTTGGAGTCCGAAACAGAGACTGGACAAGGACCCAGAACCTGGGTCTTGACGGAGGCTCGGACTCTAGACATAGGCGAGGAAATGACGAGGCTTCAGGACGAGGAAAGGCAACAGGACTGGAAGTAAGACTCCTGGACAGGACAAGGGAACCCCCGCACAGGACGAGGGAACAACAGCACCGGGCTGGGAAAAGTACTGCAGGGCTGGGCGTGGCAGATGGACAAGAGGAGAACATAAAGCCGTGGCTTGAAGAGGACAAGGTTCTCGGACGTGTCTAGGACTGGACGAGACCCCGAAGCTTTGACATGGTCGAGAAAGATTCAGGAACGCAGAGCCTTGGTCAAGGGAGAGAAAGGAACGCAGAGCCTTGGTCAAGGGCGAGGCAGGAACATGGAACCCAAAACCGTGACCCCTCCTTGGAAACAGGACGTGGGGGCGGGACTCATACACAGCATGCATTATCCGACGAGACCGTTCTCAACACAAGATAGTGGCAGACGGCCGGATCTACCGAGCGAAGGCGTGAACACAGAAAAAGTTCAAAACAACTAAAAACAGTTCCTAACTAGCTCCGGTGGCTGAACTTGACAACAGTGATGGCAAGGGTTACAGGCGAGGCAAGGCTCCAGGCGAGACCAGGCAAGGCAAGGCTCCAGGCGAGGCAAGGCGATGCAAGGCGAGGCAATGCTCCAGGCGGAAGGTGAAGGGAAG
Organism: Hypanus sabinus; assembly: GCF_030144855.1. Classification (NCBI taxonomy): domain Eukaryota; kingdom Metazoa; phylum Chordata; class Chondrichthyes; order Myliobatiformes; family Dasyatidae; genus Hypanus; species Hypanus sabinus. Next base: position 9,402,471 of record NC_082731.1, read on the forward strand.
GGATACAGACAAGGAGTTTGTCAGGAACAATCCAGCAGCCACAGGCTGAATCCTGAAGCTATTTGTGAGGCAAGCCCAAAGGAGAATCAGCTGCTTCAACAGAAACTGGGGAAAACTGGAAAACCTGGAATAAGGAAAATTGACCGGACCATGAAATGCAATGCGGATTTCATGGAGCAGTCCATGACATTTCCATGGATTCATAATTGCATAATTAGCCAACCACTGATTATCCAAGTTAATGGTTTTCAATCTTTTTCTCCATTAGTTATAGAGAGTAAAGACTGACAAATTTACAGGTTACAAGTTTACAAGTTTACAGTGCACTTTGAGGAAAATGCCTTCGTCTGTTTTGTATTGTCTTCGTTCCCACTCTTTAGAAAAACTTTTAAAAGCTAGAATCACAGTTTAATCATTCTGTCTGCAACTGAACAGGAGGGGGACAAACATCTTTACGGGAAGGTTTACTAGTGCTGCTCCGTGGGGGAGGTGTGGGGGGTTAAGCTAGATTTGCGGGGGGAATGTGAACCAGTGTGTTAGAGCAGATAGTGAAGTGGAGGTGGATAAGTGTCATGCGAGAGCTGCTAGTATAGTGCATGGAGTAAACCCTGATTCGACATATAAAGAGGTTTTCAGGAAAAATAAATAGAATGAAGGGCGTAAGTGTAGCAAGGTAGGAGGGCTAAAGTGCGTGTACTTCAATGCAGACGCATCAGGAACAAAGGTGATAAACTGAGTGCTGAGATACATACATGGAATTATGATGTAGTGGACATCTCAGAGACAGGCTGGCACAAGAGCCGGAATGGACTTTGAATATTCCTGGATGTCAGTGCATTAAAAGAGATAGACAGGGGGGTGGGAAAGGGGAGGAGGAGGAGTGGCATTACTGCTCAGGGATACTATTACAGCTACAGAAAGGGTGGATAATGTAGCAGGATCCTATTTTGAGTCAGTACGGTTAGATGTCAGGAAAGGAAGGGAGCTCTATTGGAAGTTCTCTATAGACCCCTTGGTAGCAACAGAGATACCGAGGAGCAGATTGGGAGGCAGATTTTGGAAAAGCGCAAAAACAACAGGGTTGTTATCATGAGTGACTTTAACTTCCCTAATATTATTTGGCACCTGATTAGTTCCAATGGTTTAGAAGACTTTGTTAAGTGCGTCCAGGACGGATTCCTGTCACAGTATGTTGATAGGCTGACAAGGGAGAATGCCACACTAGATCCACTATTAGATAACGAACCGGGTCAGGTCACAAATCTCTCAGTGGGTGAGGATCTGGGAGACACTGACCACCGCTCCCAGGCCTTTAAAATTATCAGGGAAAAGGATAGAATCAGAGAAGACAGGAAAAATTTTAATTGGGGAGGAGCAAATTATGAGGCTATAAGGCTAGAATTTGCGGATGTGAATTGGGATGACTTTTTTATACAGGGAAATGCACTATGGACATATGGCCGATGTTTAGGGATCTATTTGCAGGATGTTAGGGATAAATTTGTCCAGGTGAGGAAGATAAAAAACTAGTAGGTTGAAGGAACAATAAGTGACAAGTGAGGTGGAGAATCTAGTTAAGTGGAAGAAGGCAGCATAACTGAGATTTAGGAAGCAAGGGTCTGATGAGTTTATTGAGGAATAGAGGGTAGCAATATAGCAGCTTACGAAGAGGCAGAGGAGAGCAAGAATGGGGCATGAGAAGGTCTATGGCGAGTAGGGTAAAGGAAAACCCCAAGGTATTCTTCAATTATGTGAAGAACTAAAGACTGACAGGAGTGAAAACGGGACCGATTAGAGATAAAGGTGGGAAGATGTGCCTGGAGGCTATGGAAGTGAGCAAAGTCCTCAATGAATACTTCTCTTCGGGATTCACCAATGAGAGGGTCCTTGATGACGGTGAGGACAATATGATTGAGGGTGAAGTTCTGGAGCAGGCTGATATTAAGGCAGAAGAGGTGTTGGAGTTGTTAAAATACATTAGGACGGATAAGTCCCCGGGGCCTGACGGAATATTTCCTGGGCTGCCCTAAGAGGCAAGGGAAGTGATTGCTGAGACTCTGGCTAGGATCGTTATGTCCTCGTTGTCCACGGGTATGGTATCGGAGGATTGCAGGGAGGCGAATGTTGTCCCCTTGTTCAAAAAAGTAGTAGGGATAGTCCGCATAACTATAGGTCAGTGAGCCTTACTCTGTGGTAGGAAAGCTGTTCGAAAAGATTCTTAGAGACAGAATCTATGAGTATTTAGAGAATCATGGTCTGATCAGGAACAGTCAGCATGGTTTTGTGAAGGGCAGATTGTGTCTAACAACCCTGATAGAGTTTTTTGAGGAGGTGACCAGGCAGATAGATGAGAGTAGTGTAGTGGATGTGATCTACATGGATTTTAGTAAGGCATTTGACAATAGAGTAGGGTTATTCAGAAAGTCGGAACGCAGGGGATCCAGGGAAGTTTGGCCAGGTGGATTCAGAATTGCCTTGCCTTCAGAAAGCATAGTGTTGTGATGTAGGGAGCACAGTCAGATTGGAGATTTGTGTCTAGTGGTGTCCCACAAGTATCGGTTCTGGGGCCTCCACGTTTCGTGATTTTTTATTAACGACCTGGATGTGGGGGTGGATGTGTGGTTTCGCAAGTTTGCAGACGACACAAAGGTTGATGGTGTTGTGGAGAGTGTAGAGGATTGTCAAAGATTGCAGAGAGACATTGATAGAATTCAGAAGTGGGCTGAAAAGTGGCAGATGGAATTCAACCCAGAGAAATGTGATGTGGTACACTTTGGAAGAACAAACTCCAAGGCAGAGTACAAAGTAAATGGCAGGATACTTGGAGTGTGGAGGAGCAGAGTGATCTGGGGGAACATGTCTACGGGTCCCTGAATGTTGCCTCATAGGTATGCAGGGTAGTTAAGAAAGCTTATCGGGTGTTAGCATTCACAAGTCGAGGTATGGAGTTTTAGAGTCGCGGAGTAATGATGCAGCTCTATAAAACTCTGGTTAGGCCACGCTTGGAGTATTGTGTCCAGTTCTAGTCGCCTCACTATAGGAAGGGTGTGGAAGCATTGGAAAGGGTACAGAGGAGATTTAACAGGATGCTGCCTGGTTTAGAGGGTGTGCATTATAATCAGAGATTAAGGGAGCTAGCATTTTACTCTCTGGAGAGAAGGAGGATGACAGGAGACATGATAGTGGTATGCAAGATATTAAGAGCAATAGGAAGAGTGGACGAGCAGCACCTCATCCCCAGGGCACCACTGCTCAAAACAAGAGGACATGGCTTTTACGTAAGGGGTAGAAAGCTCAAGGGGAATATTAGAGATTTTTTTTTTACTCAGCGAGTGTTTGGTGCATGGAATATACTGCCTGAGTCAGTGATGGAGGCAGATACACAAGTGAAATTTAAGAGACGACTAGACAGGTAGATGGAGGAATTTACGGTGGCGGGTTATATGGGAGGGAGGCTTTAAGGGTAGGCACAAAATTGTAGGCCGAAGGGCCTGTACTGTGCTGTATTGTTCTATGTTCTATGTATTTCGCAACCTGGACTACCCACTACGTACTAAAATAGAATGGTTTTGTGCAGCTACAATTCTTCGAATCAGGATTTAACTGTACTTGAAATAATACCTATCATGTCGGGTTAATTATTTTTCACAAGATATGATTAAAAATGTTGAATCATACGATCTTTGGATCTTTGCAGTACATTAAATTACATCTTGCTTTAAGAACACCTAATCAATTGCTGCAAAACCTTCCTACACCTAACATTGGAATAACTTCGAATTTATAAATCACTAATAAAAACAAACAGGCTTGGGATCAACTACACACTGTACGTTTTGAAAATATACTCTCTATAATAATGTATTTCTGCAATGTATTTCATGAATGTGCAGCCAGATTCAAGGGGAACCTGATCATTAGATTTGCTGATGATACCATAGTGGTGAGGCTTATCAACAAAAATGATGAAACAATGTACAGGGAAGAGGTCAAACACCTAGAGAGCTGGTGCAGTGACAACAACTTGATGCGTAATGTCACCAAAACCAAGGAGATGATCGTCGATTTCAGACGGTCTCAGCCTGAGCACACACTCCTCAGCATCAGCGGCTCCACAGTGGAAAGAGTGGAAAACATCTAGTTCCTTGGGGTGCAGATCTCGGACAATCTCACCTGGTCCAGGAACACTACTGTGATTATGAAATGGGACCAGCAGAGATTGCACTTTCTCAGGAAACTTAAACAAGCATCACTCCACATTAACATCTTAACTACATTCTCCAGATGTTGAGAGTATGCTGACTTTTTGCATCACAATCTGGTACTCCAGATGCAATGCTGCCAACAAAAAAGTCTTGCAGAGGGTGGCTAGGGGGACAGAGAAGGTTATTGGAGTCTCCCTACCTTCTATCCAAGACCTCTTTCAGAGTCGATGCCTCCAGAAGTCACGGTACATCATTAAAGATCCCTCACACCCTCTCCTTAAACTGTCTTTTTGCCGTCGGGCAAACGTTATAGGAGTATCAAAACAAAAACCACAAGGCTACTAAACAGTTTCCTCCCACAGAAAGTCAGACTGCTAAATAGCTGATTTACCTGACAGTGCTTTCGACAGTTTTAACTTGCACTGGACACTTATAACTTGACTTAATCGACATGTGGCTGTTGTGTTTTACTATTTATTGTTGTGTTTGTTATGTTATAACACTTGCCCTGGGAAACGCCGTCCCAATCTGCCCTGCAGAGCTGATGTATGGTTAGAATGACAATAAAGCTTTTGAATCTTGAATCTTGAATAGTTACAACACAGGTGAATGGGAAGCTTTAGGTTCAAACTCACTCCAGTTTAAAAATCTTATTTTTCCTGAATCCCTGTTCTCTTTTTCAAAGTCAATTTCTATCGACTCTGACACTGACCCTTCAGCTTTGCTTAATGAACTGTGTGAATACACTTAAAAAGCAATTTAGCAGCACTTAATCAATTTAGTTTGTTTCGAAAGAGATTGTGTTCACTAAAGTCATCCCGACTATCTGTTAGTAACCGAGCTCTTCAGTTTAACGATTCTATTTTGTCCATGTTTGACGTTCCTGCCTTTTTACACAGATTGTACCTTACTTTTGGTGATTGTAACTTTAGTAAACAAACCAATGACATCTGTCCGCTCATTAACAATCAAGCCTCCGTTTATACAGAGCATACAAAAAGTATTCACCCCCTTGTAAGTTTGTATGTTTTATTCTGTTATCAACATTAAATTACACTGGATTTAATTAGGCTTTTTTGACACTGATCAACAGAAAAACACTCTTTCGTGTCAAAATGAAAACAGATCTCTACAAAAGGATCTAAAGTAATTAGAGAAACATTTGATTCCATTAGTATTCACACCCTTCAGGTAAATAATTAGTAGCTGCACCTTTGGCAGTAAATACAGGTTTGAGTGTGTGTGAATAGGGACTGTGTCAGCTTTTGATATGTGCACACTACAGTTTTTCCCCATTCTTCTTTAGAAAACTGATCAGGCTCTTTTAGATTGCACGGGAATCATGAGTGTTGAACTCTTTTCAAGTCCAGCCATAACTGTATTGTGGTCCGGCCTCTGACATGGTTACTTCAGGACATTCAGAACATTACCTTTGTTTTGCTTCAGTCATCCTGTGCAGCTTTGGCTTTATGCTTGGGGTGAATCTCTTCCTGAAAAAAGAAAAATTCTCCTAAGTCACAGTTCTCTTGCAGTCTGCATTATGTTTTCCTCAAGGATTTCCCTGCACATTGCTGCATTCATTTGAACTTCCACCCTGACAATTCTACCCACGGCATGAGTCAGCCACCACTATGCTTCACGGCAAGGATAGCGTTTCTTTGATGATGTGCTGTGTTTGCCTTGGGCCCGTCTGATGTTCAAAATTCTCAATTTTGGGTTTCATTAGACTCATAGAACGTTCTTCCAGCTGACTTCAGAGTCTATCACATGCCTTCTGGCACACTGTAGATTTTTTTCACTGTTGCTTATTTTTTTGCATGTGAGTTTTTTCCAGCAGTTTTTTTTTTCTTTGCCACTCTCCCATAAAGCTTCGACTGGTGAAGAACCTAGAGTTGTTGTATGCACATTCTCTACCATATCATCCACTGAAGCTTGTAACTCCTCCAGAGTTGTCATAAGCATCTTGGTGGCCTTCATCTCTAGTCACGGCCTGTTTTAGACAGATGTACAGCTGTGCCATATTCTTTCCATTTTCGATGACTAAGATAACTGTATTTCTATGGATATTCAGTGACTTGGAAATATTCTTATATTTGGTGTTTTGTCTGTAAAAAATTTAGATCACTTTGTAGAGATATGTTTTCTTTGTGTCACGAAATAGTCTTTTTCCTGTTGTTCAATGTCAAAAATGCCAAATTAAGTTTACTGCACATCAATATTGTAAAAGAATAAAATATGAAAAGATTCAAAGTGGTGAAAATTTTATACGCACAGAGTGTACAGTCAACGTCTACATTAGGCGTAAGATGTGCAGTATTTGGAACATTTGTTACCAACTCCCATTCAACTGCTGAGGAACGCCATGCTGAATATCAGTTACTGGGCCCTGTCCCCTTTCGAATTCCCGTTGAAGTCGTCTGGTCCTCTTCTTATTTGACCAGTCTTAAGTCTGTATGTTGCCAGCAGAGTAGGAATAGGGGCTCGAATGACATGGTGGCATATTAATATACACTTCATCTGAATTCTCAGCATCAGATTGTCCATCCCCTCAGATGACTGTGAATGCCGAGCTCCATTTAAAAGTTTAGGCAAAACATAGATGATTTATGTTTAATTTCCCCGAGCACTAAGTACTGTTGGATTTTTCTCTTAACTAGCAATCAATCAATACATTATATTTCTATCTTCTTTGCATTTCCTACCATACCTTCATTTTCATTCAAAAAACTTGTCACTTGTGCCACCATCCAGGCACACAATAGATGATCAGACTGCTTTCTGCCTCAACACCATGAAAGATTCTATTTAAATGCATCTGTTTCTGCACTGTTTTGGTCAATAATGATACCTGTCTATTCTTAATTAGGTAATTTGGCGATGATTATAATCCTGTCTTGTTGAAGGTGCACTCTTTCTGGATGTATCACCTCGTACCTTGTGAGCATGGAAGCGGTGGATCTTCTTGACCTTTCATGGCGGTGATATTAAACCTCCTCAATACTGCTTACTTCTCAGTTGCGTTCCTTTCTATCACTCCAGTCTGCACGGTGAACTTAGCTTTAACTTTTGCTGCCGTTGACAGCTAAGTTTGGTTGACGGTGGCTTTTACTTTCAATAGGTTTGTAGCTACATGTCAAAATTTGAAAACAAAATTTGCTGCGAGAAAGTGGCAGTATTGTCAGAAGAACGGTATGTACTATAAGCTTTATAAAGAACATACTCTGGTATTTTGTTTATGAGCCTTTGTATTTAGCTAACAATGTTCCTCGGCATTGCAACGTGAAAGCAAGCTTTACTTTTGAACTACTGTGGGTGACCTTTGACTGTCTTCAGCGTATTGTGAACCCTTGTATTCCCTTCTTCTTGGTTTTATTTCTCAATTTTCTGACGGTCAAACAATTTCTCGAAGCAAGCAGATCTCGGAAGAGACTTCGCGGTGATCACAGCAGAAGCAATCAAAATGATACCGAGGTGGAAAACCGGAGAAAGTCAATCGTTTTGCTCTTTAGTATTTCGGGTATTTTCCTCATATTATGGGGAACGTATTTAGGAAATGTCATCTATGTGTATTTTACCAAAGTTAATTATGTGCCGAGTTATAATTTACAGGAAAAAGGATATATGTTGTGTCTCCTTAGCTGTTGCACCAACACATGTATTTATGGGGCAACACAGAAACGGTTCCGAGAGGAACTCAAAAATGGCTTGAAATATCCACTGAATTTGATTATTAAAGGACTGAAATGAATCGACGAATCTTCACACTTCCCAAAGCTGTGCTGTTCCGTTCTTTTTCGCTCATTTGCTGAAATAGTTCTGGTGTCTTCCCAGGGAAATATTCTCCAGTCTCCTCTTAAGTTCTGGAAGGAAAAAGTGCTCGCTTTCTCTTACGGAGCGTAACAGTAGCGTGAAAGAAGCGTGTTTTAGTGCTAATTGAAAACATTCTAGTTCTTAGTTAATTTGTGAAAACACATTAATTCTTTCCTAGGGATCATTACCATTCAGTCGGGTTTTGATCACGAAAGGCATGTGCTTTGCCAAACCTAGCGGTTAATCATACTGAATATTAATTCTAAACAATTTACAAACTAACATAGTTTATTCTCGGAACTTCCCTTGGTGGCTTCAATGTATTTTCAACCTTCGTATTCTCTTCTTCTGGATGTTTTTGCTCAATTTTTAACTGTCAACAAGTTCTCGAAGCAAAAAAAAAAAATCGGAAGAGTCTTCGAGTGAACACAGCACAAGCAATCTAAATGATACCGAGATGGAGAACCGGAAGAGGTCAATCGCTTTGCTCTTTAGTATCTTGGATACTTTCCTCGTATTATTGGTTACTTATTTGGGAAATGTCACCTATATGCATTTTACCAAAGTTCATTATGTGCCGAGTTCTATTTTATAGGAAACAGGATTTAGGGTGGATCTCCTTAGCCTTTACCCAACACATGTATTTATAGAAACATAGAAAACCTACAGCACAGTCAAGCCCTTCGGCCCACAAAACAGTGCCGAACAAAACCCTACCTTAGAAGTTACTTGTCTTTCACATGACCCTCTATTTTTCTAAGCTCCACTTACCTATCTATAATCCCTTAAAATAACCTATCATATTCGCATCCACCACAGTTTCGGGCAGCACATTCCACGCACTCACCACACACTTAGTAAAACATTTGCCCCTGACATCTCCTCTATACATACTCCCCAGCACCTTAAACCTGTGTCCTCTTGTAGCACCAATTTCAGCCATGGGAAAAAGCCTCTGACTATGCACACGATCAATGACTCTCATCATCTTATACACCTCTATCAGGTCACCTTTCATTCTTCGTCGCTCCAAGGAGAAACGGCCGAGTTCACTGAAGCTATTGTCATAAGGCATGTTCCCAATTCCAGGCAACATCCTTGTAAATCTCCTCTGCACCATTTCTATGGCTTCCACATCTTTCCTGTAGTGAGGCGACTAGAACTGAGCACAGTACTCCAAGTGGGGTCTGACTAGTGTCCTATATAGCGGATACATCACTTCTCGGCTCCTAAATTCAATCCAGAATTGATGAAGTCCTTTACACGAGACGCCGTCATAACCACTGTGTCAGCCTGCACAGCTGCTTTGAGCGTCCTATGGACTTGGACCCCAAGATCCTTCTGTTCCTCAACACTGCCAAGAGTGTTACCATTAATAATATATTCTGCAATCATATTTGACTTACCAAAATGAACCACTTCATACTTATCTGTATAGAGCTCCATCTGCCGCTTTTCAGCCCAGCTTTGCATTCTATCAATGTCTTGCTATAACCTCTGACAACTGTAACCACAACACCTCCACAGTGCCTCCACAGAGGCACCATCCCTGCACTTCCTCATCCAGGTCATTTATAAAAATAACGAAGAATAAGGGTCACAGAACAGATCCGTGAGGCACTCCACTGATGACCGACCTCCATGCAGAATATGACCCGTCTGCAACCACTCTTTGCCTTCTATGGGCAAGCCGGTTCTGGATCCACAAAACCAAGTCCCTTGGATCCCAGCAATCCTTACTATCTCAATAAGACTTACAAGGGGTACCTTATCAAATGCGTTGCTGAAATCCATGTATACTACCTCTACTGATCTGCCTTCATCAGTTTGTTTAGTCACATCCTGAAAAGGTTCAATCAGGCTCGTATGCTACGGCCTGACCTTAACAAGTCATGCTGACTATCCTTAATGATATTATACCTCTCCAAATGTTCATAAATCCTGCCTTTCATGATCGTTTCCATTAAATTACCAACCATTGAGATAGGACTCACTGATCTATAATTTTTTGGGCGATCTATACTCCCTTTCTTGAATAAAGGAACAACATTCGCAAATCTCCACCCGCCAATACTCCGGTACCTCTCCCGTGCCATTAAAGATGCAAAGATCATCGCCAGAGACTCAGCCATCTCCTCCTTTGCCTCCCACAGTAGCCTGGAGTACATCTAATCAGGTCCAAGCGACTGATTCAGCTTGATGCTTTCCAGAATCTCCAGCATATGGGACAACGCAGATGGGGTTCCGAAAGGAAAAGAAAAAAATGGGCTGAAACATCCAGCGAATTTGATCATTAAATGTCTGTCATGAGTCGACGAATCTGCACACTTCTCAATGCAATGATGTTTCATTAAATCCTCATTTGCTGAAATAGGTTTACTGTATTTCCAGTGGAATATTCTTTAGGCTGCTCTTAAGCTCTGGAAGGAAATAGACCCCGCGTTCTCTTACAGAGCTTTAAAGGAGCCCGGAAGAATCTGCACACTTTGTTTTAGTGATATTTGCATACATTTCAGTTCTCAGTTCATTTGTGGGAATACATCTATTCATCCACAGTGATCATGATCTTTCTGTCGGATTTTGATCACGAAAGGCATGTGTCTTGCCAAAACCAATCTTTCATCATTATGAACATTAAATGTCTACAATTTACAAATGAGCATAGTTTATCCTCGGTGCTTCCCACGGAACAGCAGCCTGATAGCAAAATTAGTGTGAAATATTTCTGGAGTCTCCAACGATAGCCATATTACTCGTTTTGGCGCTACACATTGGAAAGTTGACCCGGTCCGTCTGCCGGCCAGAATAACTAGGTAAATTCTGGTTCTAAATTCTTAACCCTTGTTACTAAAATTTGGTGTTCTGGTAATGCACACAATTTGTGCAGCAACCGAAGGTTACATCCTCTACCGTTAATTGAGAAGACGATTTCCAGTCATTGGGCACTACATTTGTAGCATATTTGGAATCTATTTAAAGGTGCCTGGAATAGTTGCAGGCATTTACTGACTTCTCTGGAAAAAAGCGAAGAGATTCCTACTGTTTTCCTTTCAATTTTATGCACTGGAATTAAAACGTACCTTGGACTGTTTTGACCAGAAATCTAAACACTGTAAACAAATTCAGAGGTCTAATTCTCCAGGCTGCCAACATTCTGATAACAATCTTATAGGACTTACCTCGAGCCGTGATATAGCTTAAGAGCTGATTGTTTCAAACTGCGAATAGCAATCTAATCGAGCGTAAAACAATCCATTGAATTTTGGTCTGACCTTCCTGTTTCTGAAAGAAATGCCTTAGGAAATATTAAAGATTCGAAGATTTTTGAGCAGTTTTATTGACTACTGACTTTTTTTGTCAATATTGCGTATGTAAGTAACAGAAGCATAACAGGCGTATATGTACATAGCTTTGCAGAGAGAAATTGCTATGTGTGCATGCACAATCTATATATGAAGTTATAGAAAAGGCTACTGGTATTTAAAGAGAGCTTCATACTGAATGCCCGTTGATTACGTGATGTAAAACGAGTTTGTTCTTTCATAAGCAAAAATACATTACATTTCCTCAGTATTTCTTTTCTCAATGTAACCCACACAATTTATTGACGGTCCAGCGCTCGTCTGATTTTTAATGATCAAATGAAGAAAATACAAAACGAAGAGCATAGAACATAACGCAATACAGAAGATCACATGGCTCTTTGGCGCAGCATTTCATGCCGGCATTACAATCAATACCGAGATCATTGTAAACCATCCCGCCACCATACCCATATTATTCTCTCGTGCAGGTGTTTAATAAATGCCTCTAATGCCTCGGCCTCTACCACCACGTTTGCTGGGGGTTCTACGCACTTTAAAAAATCATAGCTTTTATATCTCCTACATCGTTTTCTCTGATCAATATTAACTTATGCACCTATTTATTAGCCATGGAACCATCTCCTTTGCACCTTCTCTAAAGATTCAACATCCTCTGCTTGAGGAGGCAAGCATAACTGAACAGAATATTCTATGTGTGGCCAATCCGGGGTGGTACAAATCTGCAACATTACTTCATCCGACTAATGAAGAGCAACAGAACATATGCTGCCTTATCAACACAACAGACGCACTACAACTTTGGGCAAACCATAGATGTGAACCCCAGAATCTATCTGTCTTTGCATGCTGTTAAGAACCCTGCACTTAAATGTATTTCGCCTTCAAAATGACCTTACAATGTGAATAACGACAATGTCCGTATTGGACTGCATCTACCACTGCTCAGCAAATGTCTTGCCAATGTCAACGCCTACGACAAACATTTCAATAACAACATATCCACGAACCTTCGTGTCATCTGCATATTTAGTGATCCAGTCTTCCTTTCATTTTTCCTCCATGCCATTTACATGAATCTCTATGAGTATGATTGTTCGAACGAGTCCTGGGGACACAACAGTCGACACTGAAAATCAGTTTTTAATATCAGGGGCATGGTTTCAAATTTGTTACCTTTGCAGCAGCGGTAGAATACAATCCACGATAATATAAAAAAAACACTGAATTATAGCAGATATACATATAAATTTAGAAATATAGATAGATAGCTAGATTAGACAAGATAAATTAATAGATAAATTAAGTAAGTAGTGCAAAAACAGAAACAAAGTACTGTAGTAGTAAAGTGAGTTCATAGTTTCAACGTCCATTCAGAAATCGGATGGCAGAAGGGAAGAAACTGTGCATAACTCGTTGAGTTTGTGTCTTCAGGCTTCTGTACCTCCTTCTAGATGACAACAATGAGAAAAGGACAAGCCTGGGTCCTTAATGCGGGATCTTTCCTGTACGAAGCTTTACTACTTGAAGATGTCTGGGATAATACGGACGATATCTTGAATTCAACTAGAAACGACAGCTGTTTTTGCACTTTCTACATATATAGAGCAACAATCGGAGCCGAAGTATATTTTAACATTCGTTTAATATCTTACCACTGTAGCAGTATTCCAAATCACCACGTACACGCATGCTTTCAGACTTCCTCCAATTCCAACCACAGCAGATGCTTCATGAGGAAATGCTGGAAAAGCCTTTGACACCATTTATCTCAGGTTAAGATGAATACAACGTGGTTGTGAACATATCAGGAACGTTCTTCAGTTTCTTCTGTAAACATTAGGATCTCATAACTTTCGGAAAATTGTTGAGGATACGCATATAAATAAATGCATCGTTAGTAATGCCAAAGTCAATTTATTTTTGCGGAAGAAAATTTTCAGTTAACAAAAGCGATAATGTTTTGAAATGGCATGAAATGACAACATGATTTATTTTACTTTAAAACTCAGCTCTAGATTTTGCAGTATCAACTATACCTTCATTATCGGTAATATTCAAACATTCACAACATCATGAACATACGCATTAAACAGCTTAGCATAACCTGTCTGAAATATGTATAAACAACTTTGTTGTATACTCATAATTGAGTATCGGACATCTCACATTGGCATTGTTGCCCTGTTTAGAAAATCTGGAGTTAGTTGACATATAATTCAACATAATACAATTAGCTTCAAGGTAATTAAGGAAAAGGATCATTCGGGTCCTGGGTTGAGATACTACATTTGAGAAAGGCTAACCATGCTGGTATTATAAAGGAGGTAGCGTACGTGGATTGGCACTGGCTACTTTCTGGCAAAGCAATACTTATAGGTGGGTGGCTATTAAAGGTGGAATTTTGAGAGCAGAAAGCTCGTTTCTGACTGGTGAATAGAAGCAAAGGTTAGCTCGTTTAGCGAATCTAGGCACACGAGAGATATTGACACCCTGGATAAGAAAGAATGTAGGTGCATGGCAGTTATAAGCCTATACGGACAGTCAAGGTATTTGAGGAGCATTATAAATGCAAAGAAAACTGAAGAAATAAATCAAAGGTGTTAAAAGAAGGGCGGAAAAGGTGAAGGAGAAACATAAGGCTTCTACAGATATGTTACGAGCAATAGGATTGCAGTGAATAAAATTGTTCCTCTGTAAAATCAGTATAGTAAATTATGCGTGGAGTCAAAAGATGCGGTGGAGATCATAAATGTTGTTTGTTTCTGTATTTCCTAGGGAGATGGACACACTATCCTTAGATGCGAGACAAAAAGAAGCCAGGTCATGGACCCTATAGATATTACAGAGGACAAGTTGTTTGTTCTCTTGTGGCAAATTAGGGTTGTCAAATCCCCTGGAACCTATAAGATGCGCCTTCGAATATGTGTGAGGCACGTGCAGAAACTGCAATGGTTTCAGCTGACGTATTTAAATAACGCTTAGCGACAGCTGAGCTACTGGAGGATTATAAGATAGCCAATGTTCTTCTGCTCTTTAAAAAACGCTTTGAGAGCAATCCAGGAAATCATAGTTTGGTGAACCTGACATCAGTAGTGGGAAGGTAATTGACATGTTTTCTAAGGAACTGGATATATGAGATTTACATGGATATAGATTGAAGGGGATAGGCTTTATGCGTGCTAGTTATTGCATAACCAACCTTATAGGTATCTTCTGAGAAAGTTGTCCAGCAAGTTAACGAAGGCAAGGCAATGCATGTTGTCTATTTGGACTTCAGGAAGGCATCTAAGAAGCTGCCGTATGGGAAGATGGTCAGGGAACTTCAGTTATTTGGTACTCAAGATGAGGTTGTAAATCATTAGATTACACATTGGCTTTGATCGTGAAGCCAGAGATGGTTGCATCGCTGATTGAAATTTCATCTGTCGTAGAGGCCTGTATCTTGTAGACTGTCGCAAGGAACAATGCTGAGGCCATAGCTGTTTGTCATCTGTATCAGCGATCTGGATGATCATTTGGTTAACTAGATCAGCAAATCTGCGGATGAGACAGATATTGGGGTTGCTGGACAGCGAAGAAGACCATGAGACCTTGCTGAATCAGCTGGAAACTGTGCTGAGATCGAAAAATAAATAGAATTTAATGCAACGACGTGTAGGGTGTTGCACATTTGGGATGACCAAAACAGGTCGTCTTACACAGTGAACGGTCGAGGACTGTGTACTGTCGTGAACAAAGTGATCTGGGAATACAGGTCCATAAATCAGCAAAGGTGACGCCATGGGTAGAAAGGGTTAAATTTAGCAAATGTTACACAGCATTGTCAAGAGCTTAGATTTAACCGTAAAGAAAATGCATTTAAGTTTACGATTAACGTGCTCTATTATAGGGCTTTCGTTTTCACTAACCGATTACAAAACGACGTCGAATGCACTAACATCAGGCAATAAAACTAGCAACAGTGATGAGTTTGAACAAACATTCCTGTTTATAATTCTTAGAGGGTAAACAAGATATAGCAGCAATTAAAGTCGAAAACCTTCTGAAAATCTAAAGAAGCCCTTCCACTGACTCACCTTTGTCTACCCTGCCTGATATTTTTTTCAAAATATTCAAACAGATTTGTCAGGCAAGATCCGCTTGTGAAACCATTTTGACTTTGGCCTATTTTATTAAGGTACCTCCAAGTACCGCGAAACCTCATGTTCAATAATATACTCCGATACCTTTCCACCACAGAATTCAGGCTACCTGGTCCATAATTTTTTTCCTCTGCCTCCGTCCATTCTGAAGGAGAGGAGTGATATTTACAAGGTTCCAGTTATCAGTGGCTATTCCGTAACCTATTGAATCTTGAAAGATCATTACTAATGCTCCATAATCTCTGTAGCTATCTCTTTTACAATCCTATGGTGTAGTCAATCTGATTCAGGTGGTAAATCTACCTTCAGACTTTCAGCTACCAAGTAACTTCCTGTTAATAGCAAAGACACTTATTTGGCCCCTGACACTCTTGCATTTCTGGAATTTAGCTGGTGTCTTCCACTGTGAAGACGGACGCAAAATACTTATCAAGTCCGTGGCCATTTATTTGACTCCCCCCCCCCCCCATTACTACTTCTCTAGTGTCTTTGGGTTAGATTAGATTACAATCAGATTACACGGTATGTTTTGACATATACACCAAGGTTGCAAATACTTCTTGAGCATTGTTACTGAGGAATGTTGCAAATTCTGATTCATGACTTTATTGGGGAACGGCAAGGGCAGACGGCCGGGAAACTGCATAGCTTCAGACGAAGCGAGGACGAGGCCTCAAGCTGCGAGACGTAGCGAGAGCGAAGTCGTAGTGTCATTGCTTGCAGTCGCCCAGAGGCGACTGGAGAGGCGTCAGAGTCCTTGTGCTCCCCCGGAGTAACAGAGACACGGGCACTCGTCGTACATGCCGGAGTCGGTGCTGTCCTCTAGAGTTAACTCGGCAGAAGACAAGATATACTGTGTCTGACAGCAGTCGGCTGGAACCTACATGAGCTCAGGGACTTTCACTATATTTTTGTGACTATATTTTTTGCAGCTGTAAAAATGTGCTTTACGTGTAATACCTGTATTTTGCTGTGTGTGCCTGTTGCTCCTATGTTTTGCAACTTGGCCCCTCAGTAACATTGCTCCATTTGGGTGTATTCCTGGGTATTCATGTATGGTTCAATGATAATCAAACTTCAACAATCGTGAAAATTACACTGAAATATATTTACTAAACTCCGCAGGTTAAATCGGTAAAGAGGAGGGTAGTTCCCCTCTGAGCTAAAATCAAACCACTGAAGTTCGAGACAATAACCGGGAACATGCTGAAACTTTTCAGATTCCTGAGAAGGTGATAACGCTGACATTCTTTTTTGGTCACTACATCAGTGTGAAATCAACTAGGTGGGGACCCGACATGTGAAGTGATGATTTCTGACCAAACTTGAATCACAGCAGCCGTGATTCGGCAGCCGTGGCAGGACTTGAACGCCTTCCCCTTCTACAGTTCAATGTCTTTTACGCTCATTTTGATCGACAACACATGAAGATACCTCCAAGAACTCCCTCAGCCACCTGATGACGCTGCGATTCCATCTTTATCGTCATGAAAGCATTCATCAGGAGAGTGAAACCACGGACGGCATCCGGACCAAGGGTGCCTGAGCGAGTACAGAAATTCTGTGCATATCACCTGGCGGTGTGTTTACTGACGTCAATCATCATTCATAACAGGAGTCTAGGAATAACATGGAAACCTCCCCAAATGACCATTGTGCAGTAGTACTCAAATTGAATATGATAAGGTGCTTTGAAGGATTGCTCTGCTCCTGCCTGAGGAGTGACTTAGATCCGTTCTGATTTGCCGACTGTCTCAATCGATCAACAGCGGATGCCATTCCGTTCGCTCATTAAGCTTTTCTGGAACATCTGAAGAATGAAGATGAATAGCACTTCACTGAGTCCAACTCAGCATTCAACACTATCATCCTCTTGTAATTTATTACTAAGTTCCAGTATCTTAGCCTTAATAAGCCCATTGCAACTGGATCTTCGATTTTCTCAGTTGCGGACACCAGTCAGTACGGATGGACAACATTTCCTTCACAATGACCATCAGCGCAAATGCAGCACAACGCTGTCTGGTTAGCAACTTTTTCTACTCGCTTATTCGTATGACTGTAAACTGTATTATTATGTTAAATATTGCTCCAATTCCAAAATTTGATTTTGTTGATGACTCTACTATTGTTGTCCGAATCAAATATGGTGATGAATCGGAATATATGAGGGAGATAGAAAATCTGGTTGTATGGACCTGCATCAGCAACCTCTCCCAAAGTCATCAAAGTCAAATCGCTGACTATTCACTACGGGAGGAAGAAACTGTACAAGAAACTGGGGCGAAGATGGAGGGCAGTTAATATGTTTCCAATAAGAGTGATGTAAGATTTAGAAGGAAAACTTCAAGTGTGCTATTCCCGTTCAGTATCTATTTTACTTTACAGTACATATTACAGCTGCAGTGCCCTAGCATTATAGTATGGAAATTTAAAAGCAATTGATGGAATAGCAATAAAACAGACTGTTGTGTATTGTATGATACCGAGCTTCTTGAAGGTCAACCGAGCTGCATACATCCAAGCGTGTGGACCGTGTGACATCAGTGCTTTAAAAGGGATAGAGAGGTGGAAAAAGGGTGGGAGGGTTGGCATTACTGTTCAGGAATACTTGTCAGGAAAGCGTAGGTAATGTAGCAGGATCCTCTTTTCAGTCAGTATGGGTGGACGTAAGGAACAGGAAGGGAGAAGTTATTATATTGGGGGTATTCTGTAGCCCCCTGGTAGCAACAGAGATTCCGAGGAGCAGATTGGGAGCCAGATTTTGGAAAGGTGCAAAAATAACAGGGTTGCTATCATGGCAGACTTTTAACTTCTTTAATATTGATTGCCACCTAATTAGTTTGCAAGGGTTTAGATGGGGCAAAGTTTGTTAATTGTGTCCATGACGGATTCCTGTCATAGTATGTTGACAGGCCGACTAAGATCTACTATTAGGTAACGAACCGGGTCAGGTCACAGAGCTGTCAGTGGGTGAGCATCTGGGGAACAGTGATCTCCGCTCCCTGGCCTTTAACATTATCATGGAAACGGATAGAATCAGAGGAAAATGTTTAATCGGGGAAGAGCAAATTCTGAGGCTATAAGGCTAGAACCTGCGGGTGTGAAATTGGATGATGTTTATTTGCAGTGAAATGTACTATGGACATGTGGTTGATGTTTAAGGATCTCTTGCAGGAGGTTAGGGATAAATTTGTCCCGGTGAAGAAGATAAAGAATGGTAGGGTGAAAGAACCATGGGTGACAAGTGAGGTGGAAAATCTAGTCAGGTGGAAGAAGGCTGTATACATGAGGTTTAGGAAGCAAGGGTCAGATGAGTCAATTGAGGAATACAGGGTAGCCAGATAGGAGCCTAAGAAGAGGCTGAGAAGAGCAAGAAGGGGGCATGAGAAGGCCTTGGCGAGTAGGGTAAGGGAAAACCCCAAGGCATTCTTCAATTATGAGAAGAAGAAAAGGTTGACAGTAGTGAAGGCAGGACCGATTAGAAATAAAGGTGGGAAGATGTGCCTGGAGGCTGTGTAAGTGAGCAAGGCCCTCAATGAATGCTTCTCTTCGGTATTCAACAATGAGATGGAGCTTAATGACGGTGAGGACATTATGAGTGAGACTGATGTCCTGGAGCATGTTGAGGTGTTGGTGTTGTTAAAATACATTAGGACGATTAAGCACCCGGGGCGAGATGGAATACTCCACGAGGTGAGGGAAGTGATTTCTGAGCCTCTGACTAGGATCTTTATGTGCCCGTTGCGCACCGGAATGGTACCGAGGACTGGAGGGAGGCGAATGCTGCCTCCTTGTTCAAAAAGGGTAGTAGGGATAGTCCATGTATTTATAGAGCAGTGAGGCTTACGTCTGTGGTGGGAAATCTGTTGGGAAAGAATCTTAGAGATAGGATCTAGGGGCATGCAAAGAATCATGGTCTGATCAGGAACAGTCAGCATGGCGTTGTGAAGGGTAGATCGTGTCTAACAAGCCTGATAGAATTATTTGAGGAGTTAACCAGGCATATACATGAGGGTAGTGCAGTGGATGTGAACTACATGGATTTTAGTAAGGCATTTGACAAGGCTGCACACGGTAGGCTTATTCAGAAATTCGGAAAGCATGGGATCCAGGGAAGTTTGGCCAGGTGGATTCCGAATATGACCCTCGGCATAAGGCAGAGGGTCATGGTAGAGGGAGTACATTCAGATTAGGGGGTTGTGAGTAGTGGTGTCCCAATAGGATCTGTTCTGGGACCTTTGCTTTTCATTATTTTTATTGACGAAATGGATGTAGGGGTAGAAGGATGGATGGGCAGGTTTGCAGACGACACAAAGGTTGGTGGTGTTGTAGATAGTGTAGAGGATTGTCGAAGATTGCAGACAGACATTGATAAGATTTACAAAAGTTTGTAGACGTGGGCTGAGAAGCGGCAGATGGAGTTCAACCTGGAGAAGTGTGAGCTGGTAAACTTTGGAAGGACAAACTCCAAGGCAGAGTACAAAGTAAATGGCAGGATACTTGGGAGTGTGGAGGAGCAGGGATCTCGGGGGGAGGGGTACATGTCCGCAGATCTCTGAAAGTTGCATCACAAATATATAGGGTACTTAAGATAGCTTATGGGGTGTCAGCTTTCATAAGTCGAGGGATAGAGTTAAATAGTCGCGATGTAATGATGTAGCTTTATAAAACTCTGGCAAGGCCACACTTGAGGTGTCCAGTTCTGGTCACCTCACTATAGGAAGGATGTGGAAGTATGGGAAAGGATACAAAGGAGATTAACCAGGATGCTGTCTGGTTTAAAGAGTATGGATTTTGATCAGAGGTTAAGGGAGCTAGTGCTTTGCAGTTTGGAGTGAAGGAGAATGAGAGGAGTCATGACAGAGGTGTACAAGATATTAAGAGGAACAAACAGAGTGGATAGCCAGCACCACTTCTTCAGGGCACCACTGCTCAGTAAAAGAGGACATGGCTTTAAGGTAAGGGGAGGGAAGTTCAAGGGGGATATTAGAGGAAGGTTTTTTACTCAGAGAGTGGATGATCGTGGAATGCACTGCCTGAGTCACGGGTGAAGGCAGATACACTAGTGGGGTTTAAGAGATTACTAGACAGGTATATGGAGAAATTAAGGTCGGGCGGGGGTTATATGGGAGGCATGGTTTGATGGTCGGCAAAATATTGTGGGCCGAAGGGCCTGTAATGTATTGTACTATTCCATCAGTATTCCTGACTTCCGTTTTGAGCAGGTTAGAACGGCTTTCTGATGTCAAGAGCTAAGTCATACACCGACCAATAGTCGAACTGTGCAGTCATTGAATTTATAAGGAAAGTTTAGTTGTGTTCGTTTTTTGTGAGGACACCAGTCTATTGATTGTGATGCGGGAAACAGTTACTTACTGGACAGTTTTGTAGTGCATACTACTTGCTATTAATAACACTGAATATTTCTGTTGTTATGGTTGAATTCGGTGAAATACGAATATTCTATGCAATTGTGATCGTGGCAGCTCTCCCCATAACAGTCTGTGGCTGATCAAAATCCTCGTTTACGTAAGGTATGAGAGTGATTCCACTAATTTATATATGGTCCCATTTATGACAATTCTCTTTATTGCTTCTGGTGTTCATTGATGTCATGATAAGTAGAAATCAAGTTCATGTTCAATACTAAATTTATTGTCACTGGACTGATCATATACACAATCAACCAAAACAACATTCCGCCAGACCATGGCTCTCACACTGAATAATACACGCACCACAATATACAAAATAGCATGATAAATAAGGAAATAAAATATAATTGAAATTGCAGCTAATGCGCAGCACAGGTTAACAATAAGCTATACAGTAACCAAGAAACAGCTCGCTTTCCTGGTGACGAGATCTCAGTGGTGACAGGGTGTTCATCTGTCTTATTGTCTAAGGGCAGAAGCTGTTACATAGTCCAGCATTTCTGAAGGTAGTGGTTCAAGGAAATTGTGGAATGACTGGTAAGTATCCTCAAAAATGCTTTAGGCCATCCATCGGCAACGCTCCCAGTAAATGTCACAAACGCGAGAGGGGTGGGGAGGGAGACACCAGGGTTCTTTGGGCTGTTTTTACTATCTGATATAGGTTCAGGCGATCTGATGCTTTGCAGCTTCCGTACCACACAATTATGCAGATAGCAAACTCTCAGTGGTGCTCCGGTAGAAAGTCGTTAAAATGAAGAGTCTGAACTTCTTAATCTCCTCAGAAAGTGTAAAAGCTCTGTACCTTCTTGACTAGTGAGAAGGATTTACCAGTCCAGGTTAGATCATGCGTCATTTTAACAGCAAGGAACCTTGTGCTCTTCAAGGGAAAGCCATTGATGTAAAATAGATACATAAAGATACCAGCTATGGAAGGGGTAGAGTTAGATCTCCTGTTAGGGAATGAGACAGGTCAGGTGACAGAGGTATCTGTTGGGCAGCGCTTTGATTTCAACATAATTATGGAGAAGGTTAGGTCTGGACCCAGAGTGGAAATTTTGATTGCAGGAAGGCTAACTTTGCAGAAATGCGAAAGGATTTAGAAAAAAAGTGGATTGGGACAATTTGTTTTATTGGCAGAATGATAAAGAAAAATGGAGGAAATGTAAAGGTGAAATTCTGAGGGTACAGAATGTTTATGTTCCTGTTAGGTTGAAAGGAAAGGTTAAAAGTTTGAGAGAGCCATGGTTTTCAAGTTATACATTAAACGGTTCGGAAAAATAGAGTGATCTACCATAAATATAGGCAGTATGGAGTATATGAGGTGCTCGAGAAGTAGAAAGAATATAATAAGGGTCTTAAGAAATAAATAAGAAAAGCTAAAAGAAGATATGAGGTTGCCTTGGCAAGTAAAGTGAAAATAAATCCAAGTGGTTTCTACAGGTGTATTAATAGCAAAAGGATAGTGAGGGATAAATTTTGTCCCTTAGAGAATCAGAAACTATCATTCTGTTCAAAATACCGTTGTATTTTGTTTCAATATTACTTCATCTTCCTAGTTTTTGTCACATTCAGAAAGCACCTAAGACACCAGACTTTTGCAGAATTTACCAGTTAATCCCAGTCTCCTATTCTTTTTCCATAAAACCGAATATTGACGAAGAAATGATTTTACCAAGCACACTGCAGCAAATCGTGGTGAGTCACGCTGAAGAAATTTAAATTTTCCATGCCCTTTTAAAAACAAATTTGCCTCTTGCAGAGGTCAATGTTGTACAAATTATCAAAGAACACACTTATTTCCGCGACATTTTAATATTTTAATGGTTAATAGCTGGCGATGAAAAGCTTAGCCAAAATATATTAATGCAATATATTGATTTGCAATGTAAATAAACGTTTAAAATATTATTTTATAAGAAGCTACAACTGGAGAATAATTTCGAAAGTTATTTAGTGAAATATACAATGATACATTGAAACAGATGGATAAATTTTATAATTAAAATCTCTGTTTTCTGATTAAAACAATATTGTAGTTTCCACATTGGAGACTCACCACACTCACTCACCACATTGCTGTTCATGTTTGCATTTAGCTTTATGATGGCAGTGAAGAAGGCTGCAGCTAGACCAGACCACGTGCAAATGTGAAGCTCGAGTTGAAGTAGTATGCAACAACGTCTTCAGTTGGCACTTGCCCACAAGTTTCAGGAACTTTCCAAAATAAACGGCGAACCTACACGTGATTGGTCCGATGTACAGCCGGCCTCATCGAGAGCATGAAATGCAATTAACAGGCATAGTGGAGTTGTACTTGAATATCTGCCTCAGTTTAGGTGATCGGCCCCTTCCCGAAACATCGACTGTACATTTCCTACCACTAGTGTTGCCCAACGTATTGCACTTTTTCAACAGTTTAATTTTCACTTCCAGATGCTCTAAATATTCTTCCCTACGCGAATTCGGATGCATATATACTTGGGGACATGCGAAGTAATGACCACAGTCCTTTACCTTAACAAAGAAAATTCGCAACAACGTCTCAGAGGCATGGATATATAGGGAAGTACAGCACAAAGACAGGCCTTTTGGCCATTCTAGTACTTGCCAACACCACTTAAACTGCCTATTCCCAACGACCTGCACTGGGGCCCATCGATAGCTCTCCATAACTGTCTTAACCAGGTACCTATGCAAGTGTCTCGTAAACCTTGAAATTGAGCTCACATCGACCTGTTGTTCTGGCAGCTCATTACACACTCTCATGGTTCTCTGAATGAGACGTTTCTCCTTATGTTGTCCTTAAACTTCTCATCTTTCACTTTTAAGCCATGGCCTTTGGTTGACGTCCAACCAACCTCAGTGGAAAATGCCTGCTTGTACTTACCGTATTTATACCCATCATAATTTTAATTAGTTTCATCAAATCCACACTTAATCTTCTACATTCTAAAGGATGCAATCCTAATCTCTTGAATCTGTCCCATAATAAGTTCCTCTAATCTGGAAACACCTTTGGAAATTTTATTTGCACTCTTTCAAACTTGTTTACATCTTTCTTATAGCCAGGTCCCCAAAACTGCGCACTATACTGTGAACTAGGCCTCATAAACGTCTTATACAACTTTAACATAACAACCAATCTTCTGTACTGAAAGCATTGATCTATGAATGTCATTGTGCCAAAACTTTTCTTTACGACACAATCTATCAGTGACGTGTCATTCAACAAATTATGTATCTGAATTTCCAAATCTCTTTGTTCTACCACACTCCTCAGTGCCCTACCGTTCATTTTGTATGGCCTACGCTGTTTGGTCCCACGGAACTGCTAAACCTCACACTTGTCTGCATTAAATTCCATCTGTCATTTATCAGCCCATTTTTCTAACTGATGCAGATTCCTCTGCAAGCCATGATAGCCTTTCAAACTGTTCACTACACACCACCCTTGGGTCTTCCTCAAATTGTCTAACCCCACATTAACCACAGTATCATCCAGATAATAAATATAGATCTCAAATAACAACGGAACTTGCACACGACAGGCCACATGCCTCCAGACAGAGAGGTAACCCTTCTCCCACAAAGCCAATGTCTAATCCAATTTACTACCTCATCCTGAATGCCGAGTGACTGAACCTTGCTAACGACCCTCCCATGTGGGATCTTGTCAAATTCCTTACTAAAGTCTATGTATACAACATCACTGCCTTGCCTTCATCCACTTTCCTGGTAACTTCCTCGAAAACTCAGTAAGATTGGTTAGACATGACCTACCATGCACGTAGCCATCCTAACTATCCTTAATCAGTGCATATCCATCCAGATACTAATATATCCCGTCCACTGGAATACCATTCAAAACGTTGCCAAAAATTTTATCAGACTGCAATACTGAGGATGGAAAAGTAATGGATATTTTGCTTCAGCTTTAACAGTGGAAGCACAAGTAATACCTCGGAAGTTCAGGGATGTCAGACAGCAGAGGCGAGTGTAGTAACTACTAGCAAGGTGAAATCTCAAGGGAAGCACATAATTCTGTACCAAATGAACTACACCACAGGATTCTGAAAGATGAATGTGAAAAGATTGCGGAGAGATTGGTAGTGATCTTCCAAGCATCAGTTAATTCTGGAATGGATAAGGAAAACTGGGAAACTGAGGAGGTCGCTGCACACTTTGAGACGGAAAGGAGGCAAATGACAGGAAATTACAGTACTGCAGGTAAGTTAGATTGACTTCTCTGGTTGTTGAGATGATGGAGTCCATTAGCAAGGACGGGGTTCAGGGGTGCCTGGAAGCATGTCATAAAATAGGCCGAAATTAGCATCGTTAAGCCTGTTTAAATTCTTCATGAGAAAAAGAGGCATGATAGACAAAGCAGAGTCAGTGAATGCTGTTCTATTGGATTTTCAGATGGTCTTTGACAAGTGCCAAAGATGATGCTACTAAATAAAATCAGAGCACAGGTCAGTAAAGTGAAGATACCTGAATGGATAGGACATTGGAGAGTGGAAATAAAGAAGCCTTGTCTGGTTGTTTATCGCCAAACAGTAGACTGCAGTAGACTCTGTTGGGACTGTTTCTTATCATGATATTTGTGAATGATTCAGGTTAACGAAGTGATTGATCTGTGACAACGGATGGTAGAAGCTAGTAGCATTGGGGAAGCAGCGAATCTGCAGAAGGACTTGGACAGATTAGGGAAATGGACAAAGAAATGGCAGATGGAATATAGTGTAGGGTACACTTTGTTAGATGGAATAAAGGCGTAGGCTGCTCTCTAAACTGCGAGAAAGTTCAGAAATCAGAGTTGGAAAGGGACCTGATAGATCTCGTGCAGGATTTCCTAAAGGTTAACTTACAGGTTGAGTCGGTGGTGAAGAAAGAAAAAGCACTCTAAGCATTTCTGTCTAGAGGACGAGAATATATAAGCAAATGTGTAATGATAAGACTCAAAAGGCTTTGGTCAGAACGACATTGGAGGATAGTCAGCAACTCTGGACCCCATATCTATGGAAGCGTTTAAGGCTCGGCTAACCCGCATGTATAGAATTGTAATTAATCCAGAGCAAGATCGCGGGACTGATAGGGCTACGATATGAGGAGCGTTTCATGATTCCGACTCTGATTTCGCTGGCGTTTGGACGAATGACGTGGGATCTCAATGAAACTTATCGGATATTGAAATGCCTAGATAGCGTGGCATAGGGTATGTTTCCTGTAGTGAGGGATTTTAAGACCAGATATCACAGCCTCAGAATAGAAGGGCGTCGTTTTATAACACAGCTAAGGGGGAATTTATTTAGCCAGAATGTGGTGAAGGTGGAATTCTTTGCACAGACGATTGTTGAGGCCAAATGATTTAGAATATTTAAAGCAGATAGGTTATTGATTAGTTATGGGAAGAAGGCAGGGGAATGAGGTTGAGAGGGATAATAATAATGGAATGGCAGAGCGCTCTCTTTGAGCCGAATAGCTGAACTTTGCTGCTATGTCTTACGGTATTAGGGTTATACCTGCTGAAAATGCGCATGTCCTTATGGGATCGGGAAGCTTGCATATCGGGATATTTTTTCGGAGAGATTGCAGTCCAATTATTTCCCATTTTGTATTGATAGATTTCATTTCTAGATTGATTGTCATACAGAAATCATAATTTTTCTCACATCCAATTACGATTGTCAGATTGACCTATCAGTGCGATGATCAACCTGTTCGAGGGAGAGTGGCAACTGCACTCAACACACACACACACACACACACACACACACACACACACACACACACACACACACACACACACACACACACACACACTAGTCAATCGCTCTTGTTGCCCTGAGTGTACGCACTTCACTGTCTTCCTCGGTATTTCCCAGCAATAGGTTTGAAAGCCTTGGCCTTCTGGTACTGTACTCTACACGGCATAATATTCCATTTCTTTAGTGATGACTATGTGTAAAGGTGCATATGTTGCTTATATGCTGTACATAAGGTAGATAACTGTTTAACTTGTAAAATGTTTGTAACTATATTGTGGGTACATCAGATTCGAATTCATGTGTAGTTTAAATTTAATGTGGGAATTGAATTATGGTATCACCTGGTGCTAGAAACCGGGGCTTGCTCACAGTAGGAGAGAGGGAGAAAATTCGGACTGTCAGGAGTTCACACTGGACAAAAATAATACGAAGCTATCACTGTGATTTTGCTACATATCGTTTTATAAAATAGGCAGTATTTTATTCGCTATTGGTTAATGTTTGCAAGTTTGATTTTTGACGCAGCAGATAAACAGATTTACACTTAAGTGCTAAGCGGCTCCAGCTGTTTTTATTTTCGTTACTGCGGAGGTATTTAACAATCTGTCATACAAATTCGGGGTGCAGGTATAGGATTTCCTGAAGGTTTATTTGCAGATTGAGTCTGTTGTGGGCAAGCAAAATGAAATGTTGACATTCCTTAGAAGAGGACTATGATATAAAAGCAAGGATGTAATTTAAGACTTTATAAAGAATTGTCTAGGCTTCCCTTGGGGTATTATGAGCAAATTTCGGGCTCATTATCTTAAAACGGATGTTTTAAGAGAAGGAGCCCGAAAATGCTCGTAATAAACTGGAAAGGGTTCAAAGGAGATTCGGGATAATAATTTCAGAATTGAACGACTTATCATATAAAGATCGTTTGATGACTCTGGACCTGTATTCATCAGAATTCAGAAGAATGGGGGGAGGGAGGACCTCATTGAAAACTATCAAATGGCGAATGGACTCGACAGAATGGACGCGAAAAGGATGTATCCGATGGTGGGAAAGTTTAAAACCAAGGGAAACAGAATGGAGGAGCATCCTTTGAGAAACGAAATGAGGGGGAATTCTTGAGCGAGAGGGTGATGAATCTGTGGAATTCTTCGTTACAGGCAGCTCTCGGGGCCAGGTCTTTATGCATATTTAAGGCAGAGATTGATAGATTTTGATTGGTCAGGGCATGAAGGGACAGGGAAGATGGCAGGAGATTAGGGATGTGAAAGAAATTGGATCAGCCGTGAAGAAATGACAGAGAAAATTCGATGGGCCTAATGTCATAATACTGCTCGTATATCTGATGGCCTTATGGTCTTATGGTTTATGGGAGCAAATTTCCGGGAGGTACTCCGTTGTAAAATAAGCGAGAACCGTTGTAATTGGCAGTTCTGCACAGTGGAAGTTTATATATGATAGCAATTCATGAAGTGCATCATAGAACAAAGGGAAGCCGGCCAATATACACCACATGTCCATAATGTCGCTCTAACAGTGTGGAAAGTATTCCGTGCACGTTTACACTGTCACAGACAGCAAACGTCAAGACTATTTATGCAGCAGCATGCGTCATATGCGGAAATTTATTTGTTCAAGATCAGGAAAAAAATTCCTGGCCAACAGCAGCAAATGTCAGTTAACTGCAGAGGAAAGAAATACAGATGTTGAAACGTCAGCTGTTGTTGGACTTCCATTACTTTGCTATTTTTGTAATTTGTTTAAATGAGTATTTCATTGCCTTCATAAATTCCTCTCTGAATTTCCGTTGTGTGGCTCCATAAATGCACGTGTTGGTGCAACAGCTCAGGAGTTGCAACATAATTCCACTTTCCTGAAGAATAAATTTTGGATCATTGGGGTTTGAGCCTATGGAGAAGTTGCCGTTTGTAAATCTCACATAAAAGAAATTAACGACATAGGTCGTCCATAAAATGATAAAACTACCGGAGATAGCGAACAACAACACAATGGATTTCTTCCGAGATTCCATCTCTGGGTCGTCTTGTTTGGTTTGATTATTTTGAAAGTGTAATCTCCGCCGGACCTTGCTGGCCGCTAGGATGTGTTTGACAGTCAATGCATTCAAGAGCAACATCAAGAAGAAGGGGAGAAAAGGGTTCAATACATAATCAATGGAATGAAAAGCAATCCATGAAATATCGGAATAAAAACTTTCCTTGATGTTACAGAACCACGGTAGATCGTTGACTACATATAAAGGCTCATATATAAAATACATGGGAATGTTCTTTAAACAGCTCACAACACAAACCGTCACCATGACGATAACAGCAGTTCTCTCGGTGCAATATTTTGCCTTCAACTTCTGGCAACAGATGACTACAAATCGATCGAAAGTGAAAGCGACGGTTAGCCAGACCGAGCTGTCTCTGGCTATGTAGATCAGAACGATTCTGAGGCTACAGACTGGTGTAATTGAGAGGAAAGAAAGCGGAAAGTAAATAGCTCTGATGCGGTTTAATATCACTGCCGTAATGAGGACCAGGACATCCGTTACTGCCATGCCAACAAGATATTTTGTGATGCATTTGGAGAGACCGCAGTTTCCATGTAAAAGGATTACAATCGTCACCAAGTTACCTGTATAGATTAAACGATATCAATCATAACCTGAATCCAATGAATCGCTCTTCAAAGCTGCGGTTTCACAGCAAGGCACTATAGAGTATCTACTAGCAACTCAATTAGTTTATGCCAGATATATCCGATCCTATAGCACAATCGTGGAAAACCGAGGGAGAATCTCATCTGCCCCGAAAAAGTAACATGTTCGTTTCTGCACACTTCTGTATTGAAGGGTATTGACTCTGGATTCAAAAGTTGCAGTGAAATACAATTATATCTCTCATCTAAATCTTAAAATTGTTCTATTATATTAATCCTTGCGAAATAAACTCACGTTTGAACTTTTAATGATTTTCTGATTTAACAAGAGGCATAAACTGTCCGTAGTGATCAGCAAAATATTTACATGCATAAGGACCCGAAACATACTGTAACAGTGAACTAACAATATAACACATTTTTATCGCGGGAATCTTACCTGGGACACCAATAGCTGCCAGAGAAAGATAGTAAATGGCATAGAACAAACCCGTCACATGTCCGTGCATTTTTTAACAGCAAACGAGATATTCCTTTTCTGATTTTCAGTGGATTCTTTGTTATTGTGCAATTAAAGTATCCCTTTTTATGACCGTTAAAATACAAATGGGACAAGGCAGTTGCATCAAATATGGACCAATCAGGTAAGGTGACATCGTCACTGACGTCGGTTGGACTGATTACATGAGCAGGTTAATCCCCTTGGAATTGCCATGTTTCTCGATACTTATTAAACCTGTAGCATGTTTTTTTATTTGTAGAAATAACCTCGTGTCTGCATCGTTCTACAAATATTTTATTATTTGTTTAATTTTATTGTCAGAGAAACATAGAAACATAGAAATCTACAGCACATTACAGGCCCTTCCGCTCATAATGTGCTGACCTTGTAACCTATTCTAGAAGCTGCCCTGAATTTCCCTACCGCATAGCCTTCTGTTTTTCTGAGCTCTGTGTACCTAGCTAGGAGACTCTCAGAAGACCCTTTTGCATCCGCCTCTACCACGCACACAAAAACTTACCTGACCTTCCCGTTGGACCTCTTTCCAAGCACCTAAAGTCTATGGTCCCTCCTGTCAGCCATTTCTACCCTGTGAAAAAGCCTCTTGCTATCCACATGATCAATGTATCCTATCACCTTATACACCTCTATCAGGTCACCTCCATCCTTCGTCACTCTGAGAAGAAAAGTCCAAGTTTACTCTAACTATTCTCGTAGGGCATTCTCTCCAATCCAGGGAACATCCTTGTAAATCGCCGCACCCTCTTTATAGTAAACACATCCTTCCTGTAATGAGAGAACCAGAACTGAGCAGAGTACTCTAAGTGGGTTTTAACTGTGGTCTTATAGGTGTAACGTTACCTCAAGGATCTTGAACTCAATCGGATAGTTGATGAAGGCTAACAAACCTTATGCTTTCTTAACAACACTCTCAACCTTCGCAGCAGCTTTGAGGGTCCAAACGACACCGATCCCAAGATCTCACTGATCCTCCATCCTGCCAAGAGTCTTACCATTAAACTTATTCTGGCTTCAAATTTGACCTACCGAAATGAACCACTTCACACTTATCTGGGTTGAACTCTATCTGCCACTTCTCAGCCCAATTTGCATCCTAACGATGTTGCGCTGCGACCTTTGACAGCCCTCCAGACTATCCACAACACCCCAACTTATGTGTCATCAGCAAACTTACTAACCGACCCCTCTAATTCCTCACCCGGGTTATTTATGAAAATAACAAAGAAGATGGGTCGCAGAACAGATCCCCGATGAACACCACTGGTCACCGTCCTTCATGCAGTTTATGAACCATCCACAACCACGCCTTGCCTTCTATGTCAGGCCAGTTGTGGATCCACAAAGCCAGGTCTCCACAGATCTCATGCGTCATTACTTTCTGAATGATCCTCGCAAGATGAACCTTATCAGATGTTTTATTGAAATCCATATACATGACGTCCACTGCTCTACCTTCGTCACTGTGTTTTGTTACATACTCAATCCTGCCCTTGATAAAGCCATGCTGTCTATCCAGAATCAGACTATGTCACTCCAAATGCTCATAAATACTCCCTATCAGAATCTTCCCCAGCAACGTGCCCACCATTTTGAATTATAACACAGGGGACTAAATGAAGGCGTTCCCAATTGATATAAGAAAGAGTAACGATCGAAATCATTATTTTGTTTTAATTCTCAGACTTTTTATTTCTTCATGATTAGTTTGGTATGTACAGTACACAGAACATAGGAAATAGAAGAGTAGAGTTTTTTGTCACTGTTGGTAGGTCGATGGTTTTAAGGAACAAGGAAGTCCTACTCGCAAGGAGTTGTGAGTGTTGGTGATGCATCAGGTCACGGAACTAGTAATCCGGAAGGCAAAGTACGTAGGATTCAAATGGCTGCATAAAAACTTGCAATCATTAGGTCCCTTACTGCAGATTTACAATGAAAGGAGCAATTGTATTCCGTAAAATTTAATGATCAAAATGCTGTTTATTTGTGGTGAACTATGTGCCTGTCTGGACACGCCCCCTGCTGACTGCTCCTGTGGCTCCTCCCACAGGCCCCTGTATAAAGGCGATCTGAGGCCTGACGCTCGGCCTCAGTCTCCAGGTCATAGTATGATGGACACTCACTCCTGGTTCCTTCTTCCAGTCAATAAAAGCCTTACGTCTCAATGTGAGTTATTGATGGTGCATCATTATTATAGCATGAAAAGGGCCTTTGACACTGTGGCTGGGCTTGAAGTTAAATAGCATGGAAACACCACATGGCTTCTGTGTCAATGGTATGTTACAGTAATCGGAAGTCCGATCCTGTGGGCCACACAACAATTGATTTGGATTATTTGAAGGCCAAGTGGTGATTGATCTATTCAAAGAAACAGATGAAATATTTTAACGAAGCATCACAGTATTAATGAACTGCTTATTTTAGAAATGCATACATCACTGTAAGTACATAAACCAAAAAGAAAGAAAAGCAGTAAAATATGGTAGAGTTAAAAATATATTAATTTCAGTTTTCCCGATTTCTTTCTCAAAGTAGCCGCGATGGAATAAACTTTTGCTGCTGTGTCACTCACGTCCACAGTCAATTTCGCGCAGCATTTCCAGAATGTATGGTTATCACAAAAACCTATGCAAGTGGCATATGTGTTGCTCAATCCATCCTTACCTTTTATTGACAATATCTTTAACAATCGCAGAAACTTTTAAAACATTTGCTAGCTCCAAATATATAATCTTGAACTGCAAAATAAAATATATGAACAAGCACCTGCCATTCATTAATTAATTACAATATATTTTTGACGTTAACTAAAGAAGGCAGAGAGCCGCAGTTGGTGGCGCGGTGGCGTTAGCAGTTGTGTTTATGCCTCTGTGCTCAAATGCAACAGAATTAAACATGTACTCTGAGTTTGGATTTTGCATTTTATCCCTTTAAATGCGCGTGCATAGTTCAGATGTTCCAGTTTTCCATACCATCTCAAACATTTTGATTGCCGGGCTAATGGGCTACTATAGAATTTACTGCCCTGCGTTGCTGGTCGGGAGTTGATGGTAGATTTATTGAGGTTTTGAGTGTAACTTTGTCTGGGAATCAGATAGAAAGTCGGATTGATGAATTTGCACTGAGAGCCAAAGTAAGTTCGAAGCTCTTCAATGGCTTGCCCTGTTTTCTAATTTCGTGTTGGAATTACTCTTTTTGTAACACATTTATTGGACCTCTTATTCTTCACATCTGAAATCTCCCGTTACAAAACATTGGCAGTCTATGTGTAAATTCTAACAGTTCCTCCCCGCTCCCGATTCTACACACATCTGCTATAGAGAAAAGTAATTATATCACAGATTGTTGATATTTTCTCCTTTGAGGATGCTGCCCCCATAGTATCAACAGCCGTATATCTGTTTGAGAAGGGCATATACTCAGATTACTTTTTTTTTTCATTTTAATAAGAAATGTTCAGACCTTCCTCATCCACTCGCACTCTAGTACAATTGCATGGTCGCAATTAGCTACCATGGTTGTGTAGCGCACCAGAATTGCGTTGCATATTTTGTTCCGAGTTGTCGCGAATTATACTGATTAGTAATACAGAATGTAAAGCGTGAATGACATCACTGAAGAGGTTTTGTAGTTTTGAGAATCTTCACACTGAACCCAAATAAATCATGTGAACTCGTTTTAATCAAATGCTGGTCAAAGGATATTAATTAGATATTCGGCTTATTGGGTATACGCACAGGAATCACTTTCCACCAACGATTAATCTTGAGGTTTGTGAAAAATAAATATTGTGCCAAAAATGCAGCGCTGGCTGCAATTCATACAGAGTTCGACTGAAGAAAGGAAAGTCTCTCTGCGGTATGTCCAATTATTGTATCAACTGGTGCAATGTCTGACGTATCACGGCTTAAATTATTCGTCAGCTGTATTTGAATAACAGGGACGTATGATTTCCAAATGCACAGAAGGGAACCAGGGAATTGTACTACGGGTATTTCTTCATTCGAGTCTGTGGACTGCAACACGAAAGATTAAATTCTCTCACGATGAAATGAAGAGGGCTGGATGAAAATTCGTACATGCTGTTTATCATCGTTATTTCCTCATTCGTACACAAATGGATCTGACGGTTAAGAAGTGGAGTTGTAATTTCATGTTAGGTGGAAAATTGGAATCAAGGCAGCTAACTTATTGTCACACTTGTGAATAAATAAGTGTGAAAAGAAATATTAAGAAAACAAGAAGCATTTTATCCAACGTACAGTGTATACATTGCCTAAACTACAATAACCGTTCCGACACCTAGTCTTACATAATGACATTGTACTTTTGTACCTCATTTTGTTCCATTTATTCCCGAAGCTCAAATTCGTTTAAAGTTAACTGAATAAAAGTTCGTTTTATTTCAATCAAACGTCGCACATGCTGCTATTCGCATTTCCTTCTTCGTACACAAATACACAAATGCATCGGACGGTTTTATACATATATATAGGTACATAGACAGATTTGTAGATAGATAAAAATTGTTCTGCGCTTAGGGTACATAGTATTCCTTATATCTCTGCAATTGCTTCCCCCTAAACAGGCCATAACCCTTCGTTTTTTTTTTACTTCCATATGCCTATCAACGATACTTTTAAACGTCCTTATTATATTTTCTAGTACCACCACCCAGGCAGAGCGTTTCAAGTACTCACCACGCACTGATCTATGAACAGAGATTTAGTGGATTACTTTTACATTCTCTGGAGGTTAGAATCATGAAAGGTGGCATTTGAAGGCATCTACCACATGTCATAAGAGCTGGACAGACGAATTAAAATAGTAGCAGATCTCTGACCAAGTTTAAGGAGGCAGCAGTCACAGATTAAGAAGCAGATATCATTCATTCATGTGAACTAGAACAAACGTCATTATGAGTTCAAAAATCATAATCATAAAGTAACATGTATGATGGCATCAAAGGATGTGGGGAGGGGGGAAGTCAGAAGGTAACTACTAAATAGTAGCAGCTACTGCTGCAATACAGAGATCGGCCAAAAACAAAGTTTCATGAATATCTGCTGGTTAGATTGCGCGACCTCGGCTTGCAGAGGGAGTCGGGCCTGTAGCCCTCGGATTCGCCTGATACCAGTGGCCGGAGTTGGGGACGTCGGAATCGGTGTGCGAGGAAGCGGAAGTGAGGTAAGCGGGCGGAAGTCCGTGCCAGGAAAGAAGCCAGCTCTCGCCAGCCGGGTCTCCCGTCCGTTCCGCTCTCCAATGGACATTAAAATGGACTACATCTGTGGCACCTAAATACTCGGCGTCAGTAAAGAAACGGACGCCGCCATTCAGCTGATAATTTATGTAACAGATTTTCCCCCAAGCCATCGGACTACCAACTTACTGTCCTCTGCTCTTCCTATTGCCTTGTTTATTATTTATTGTAATGCTTGCACTGTTCTGCATTAATTTATGCAGTCTTAAGTTTAGTGTAGTTTTTGTGTTGTTAATGCAGCAACATGGTCCTGAAAACGTTGTCTGTTTTTTACTGCGCACTGTACCAGCAGTTATGGTCGAAATGGCAATAAAAAGTGACTTGACTTGATTGGAATCGAAATTAAGATGCTACACACATTCAGTGGAATGTGGACAACAACATGGGTGGGGTTGATAGTAATGCCATATTTTATCATCGGCGTTGGCTGAGAAGAAACTACTTATACATTGTATTACCCTATCGCAAAGATAATTTTATTATAACTGTGCAACATGACGTTGTTTGCATCCGAATTTTCACGCTGACTTATACGCCCAACTACATCAACCGCTATGAATTAATCGGACACCAAACCTCCTTGCTGTCTTGTAGTAATTGTCTTTATTGTAGAGCATCCCGCCGATACCGTTTGTCATGTTCTCACCATATGATGCGACATAAAACAGCACTCGTAATCGGTTAAGCTAAAGTATTTAGTTTATGGTATGTATTTCATAATCGCCATTGCTCAATTTAGTTAGTTAGATGGTTTAGGCCCTGACATAACCTGAGTAAAACAGGCTCTTCAGCTCGCACAATCTGCACACAATATCAAAGCCTGATTTAGACTAATCTTAAACTAAACCTATTTTATTCTCTTATCAACGGCAACATATTCCGCTGATTACCTGCACGATACGGAGAATTTTCAGCGACCCATTGCCTACCAACACCGGTATATTTGGAACGTGAGAAGAAACAGGAGTTCCTGAAGAAAATCCACATCAAACTTCATCAACATTTGTAACTCTGATGTTTATTAAAGTGATTCCCAAAGGTCTTTTTCCTACGGTTATCGATCATTGCCTGGAATGTGCTACCTGGTATGGTGGCAGAGGCAAACGCGTTACAGGCTTTTAGTGACATTTGGATAGGCTCAGGGATGTAGAGAAGATGGAGGGATGTGGACATGGTGCACGTAGGTGGAATTACTTGTATTCATCCGTAAGCATTAATACATATCAACAATGTTCTTAAAAATCTTGAAAAAATTCCCCAATTTTTGACAGAATGTAAAACATACCTCTTACCTGAAGGAGAAGCCAGAAATGACCCATGAAATTATCGCGCTATATAAAACTACAACATCGTGCATCTCTCAGCTAATTACAAGTCACTTAGATAAGAACAATATAGTTACAGATTAGCTGAAAGGACACAATAAGGATATGAAAGAATGTGAAGAACAAATGATTATAGATTCGATAATTCTAAATCAGGCCCGGCGGCAATGCAGTAATCTTTTATGATGTTATATTGACTACCCAAAAGCATTTGGTTCTGTCCCCCACTCATGGTTAATATAAATTCTTAATGTATATAAACGTGAAATTATTATAATATAATCACTCTCTTTATTGACAACTAAAATTCAAGAATTACTGATTACAAAATAAACCGAGGCATTTTCCAGGGCGATTCTCTAAGCTCACGTTGGTTTTGTCCAGCTTTAAATTCCCTCTCTGATTTAGGAAATCGGAAGAAGATTGGATGTCAAATCAGAAACCACGAAACAAATTATACCTTGACACACCTTCAGTACATGGACAAACATTGGATTGGATAAGTGCATAACATTAAAAATAAAGAAAGATGCAATTGAGCTGATAGATTACAAAATAGAGCAACAGGATACAATACAACCTGATGGAGAAATATGAAACCTAAGTATCCTGGGTGTCAACAATTAAAGAAAGTAGATCATAGTGTATACAGGGAAAACCTTGGACAGAAAGTACTGCAAGGCTTAAGAAAATCTACTAAGCAGAGCTCAAGAGCAAAAAATATTATAAACAGTATAAACACTTCCGGCATACTCCTATTAACGTATTCTTTGACATAATGTGATCCGAAACCGTTGTGAAAATGTTACAAATAAGTAAGAACTGAAGTGGCATATTTTACAAAACGCTACATAGATTCCAACGCGATTAGATCAAAATTACCTAAAGAAAAAAGGAAGAAGAATAAGACTTAAAAAATTACACAACTGTCAGATAAACCTTCTAAACATATATTTTTAATAAACGAAAACAAGATTCAGCACTCCCCGCAAGCACATGCAATTCTGTTAAGACGTAAACACCACTTACCTTAAATAAAATTAGAGCCGAGAAAATGAAGAAATGATCAGCATAAAAGAAGTATTTCAATGGAAAACCACGTCCCTCCATGGAAGGCATCCTTCCAATCACAGCAGACCAGATGTCGAAAAGGCAGTGCCGATCGCCCAGCTCAGAGTTGCAGAACTCTTCCCAGAAACGGAAGGGTGCTTGCTGCAAAACAAGACCAGGAGTTAGCACAAAGAATTGTCAAAAATATATAACAAAACACCAATAAATTCATGACAATAAATGCAGAAAATGTCAAGAGAAACCAGCGATAATCCAACATATTGCAGAATCCTGCAGCAGCTCCATCTGATTACTTACACGGGCACCATCAATTGGTAAACATCATTCCCCAAAATCTTGCTTTAAAATACAAACTAATAAAAGACACTCTACCTCACTATACGCACAAGCCTGATCCAGTTTCAGAGTCAGAATCCCACAAAGTTTATTACGGCCGATCTATTATTACAGATAGGACAATCCGTAATAATAATCCCAATATAATAATGCAGCATAATCAAACAAGGACAATTTACTTAATAGTTACCGCCGTTCCAGACACACATAACGTAGAGAAATCAATAATTGGATGCACCAGGAATATGGTGTTTTAAAAAAAGGAAATTAAAAAACTGTGGAAGACATTGTCCGAAAGTCAATACCCAACAGCATAAAACAATTAGGCCTATACAGCAATATTCTTGTAAATCTCTGGAAAGCTACAATACGAAACGCCACAGGAATACTGCAAATGTTCCTAGCAATTGAAATAGAGTGTGCTGGGCTATGCCCGTGCCTCAAATTTTGCCAGCTTCAGCTGAGGAAAAAAAATAATAAAAAAATAATAATAATAATGACCCGTGTTATGTCTATAAAACGCACAATAGTCAGATGAAACCTCGAAGAAGATATTTGGATGTTATCATGGTATTTTAAGACAGTAATAACTGTCTTTTGGAAATCAGAGGAACAAAGCTTCCAATCGAGACAAAAGCCTTCCACTGCGATTGTGGCACGTTCGATCGAAGCAGCTTCTGCGCGGTCAACGAAAGGTTTCATAGTACTTTTTAAACGTATTGTTTATGATTTCAAGACCTTGGTGGAAATTCAGATCATAGAGTACCGCGGATGACCCCAATCAACGAGATGCTTATTGGTGGATAAACTAAAGAGGCATCAAAGGCGCTGTTGGGCGTAGTAGGTGTACAGTCTAACAGTGAATAATGGTCTTAGTCGAGTTCCTTGTGGTTATAAGCCTCTATTATGTCCTGGTAATGTGGAGTGCTGCAAAGATTTAATAGCGGACCGTTTGAGCATCTGGGCGTCCTCGGCTGTAGCGAGGTCAAGGCTTCAAGCTGCGGTGTTGCCTGTTTACTCTTCTAGGATAGAAGAGTCAGAACCGGCAGCGGTGTGACCCGTCCTCCAGACTTGAATCGGTAATGCTCCACAATGTTCGCTCGGCAGAAGACAAGCCGTGTTGTTTCGACCGCTGATTACTGCAAGAGTCGTGGCCTCAAGGACTTGGACTATATTTTTTTATCCTGGGTGTATGTTTCTGTTATCTTATATGTGCTATATCTGCCTTGAGCTGTATGTGAATCTTGGTACCCTGTACTGAACTTTGGCCTCGGAAAGACTTTGTATCGTTTGCCGTATTGGTTGGCCAATTTCTTGTATGAATGGAAATTAAATTTACGCTATGAAAGGACAATCTGCCTATAATATTCACAGTGAGTTCAACAAGTACCTGACGACACCAGTTCACCATTAACACCATTGGATCATTGGTTCTCTCCCAGTAAAGGGTAGACTTTTACAGGCCAAACGGTTTTGCACCTGAACTTGAGGGGGAATAATACCCTAGCGGTAAGGTTTGCTTGTGCTTCACGTGGGGTGGGGCGCGATTTAAATTAATGTGACAGGTAAATGGGTACCGGAGTTCCAGAACAAATGTCCTGAGCAACGAATATTTAAATGCAGGAGGTATTATATGAAAGGTAAATACGCTCAGCCGATGAATCAACATATGAAATTATGATATTGTAGTCATTAGTGGGACTTGGTTGCGGGGAACAAGGGGAGGGCGCGGGACTGGCAGCTTAATGTACCGGGGCCCCTTTGTTTTATATGCGACAGAGTAGAAGAGATTAAAGCGGGAGGAGTGGAGTCTCTAGTCAGGGAAAATGTGACGGTTGTGCTCCATCAGGGCATACTGCAGAACTCATCTAGTGAGTCTTTATGGAAGGATCTCATGAATAGGAAGGGTATGATGACGTTAAAGGGGCTGTATTATAGACCTTCGAATAGTACGCGGGATTTGGACGAACACTGACAGATTTCGCAGAGCTTTCAACTTTCGGCATACTGTAAAAGGACGAAATAGGATACAGTTTGTCAAATGTGTTCAGGAAAGTTTTCTTCATCGGTGCATACAAGTCCCAAGGAAACAATGTGCGATCCTTGATCTCCAGTAATGAATGACACAGGGCTGTTGACACAAGTTTGCATAGCCATTAGTTTCAAAGTATATATGGAAAACAATAGGTCTGGGCCGAGTGTTGAGGTTCTACATTGGGGAAGGACCAATTTTGATGGCATCAGAAAGGATCTGACAAGGATGGATTTCCTCACAAATATATACCTGGTAAGTGGACTACTTAGATTTTCAGAGGGAATTTGATAAGATGCCATACATGAGGCTATTAAATATAATTAGACCATATATCATTACAGTAAATATACTTGAATGAATAGAAGATTGTCTGACTGACAGAAGACAAAGAATGGAATTAAATAGAGCCTTGTCTTACTGACTGCCGGTAACCAGAGCTGCTCTGCAGTGGTCGTTGTTCGGACTTCTTCTTTTCACAATATATATGAATGATTTGAATAAATCTATTGAAGGATTTGTGACGAAATTTGTGGACGATCCGACGACAGGTGGAGTGATCGTAGTGCTGAGGATGCAGGGAGTCTACAGACGGACAGGCAGATTAGACAATAGAGAACGATGTGGCGGATAGTGCATAGTGCAGAGAAGTGCATAGTCATGCTCTTTGGTTGAAGGAATGAAGGCATGTACTGTTTTCTAAATGGGGAGCAAATTTAGAAAAGGACTTGGTAGTTCTCGTGCACAATGCCTTAAAGGTTAACTTATAACTTAAGTCGGTGATAAAGAATGCAAATTCAATGTTTATGTCGAGGGGACTAGAATATATAAGCAAGGATATAATGCTGAGGCTTTATAAAGTATTTGTCCGACCGAAATTGGAGTATTGTGAGCAGCTCTGGGAGCCATGTTTATGAAAGGATTTAGGATTCGGCTAACCGTCATGTATGGCATTGTAGAGAGTACAGAGATGTTTCACAAAAGATCTCGACACAAAGTATTCCTGTATGAGGAGCGTTTGATGGCTCAAACCTGTTGCACATTAATTGGTCTAGTTGGAGTAGACGTGCAGGGTATGTTTCCTATAGTAGTGTATTCGAGGACCAGATGTCACACATAATGTGGTATAATTAAAGCGGAAATTGATAGGTTCTTTGATAGTTAGGGCGTCAAAGGTTTTAGGGAGAAAGCAGGGAAACAGGATTGAAAGCATATTCAATGAACTACGATGGAATGGCAGAGCACACTCGATGGAGCACATGATGCTCCTATGTCTTATGGAATAATAATAATAATAATAATAATAATAATAATAATAATAATAATAATTATTATTATTATTATTATTATTATTATTATTATTATTATTATTATTATTATTATTATTATTATTATTATTATATCTGCTGAAATTATGCAATTATTTTTGTGATCGGAAAACTTGCATATTTTCTTCTATAGGTATGTTCAAATACACTGTTTCAGGAGTGTTTTCGCGGAGATGGGAATCCTGTTCATTTCCATTTTCATTTGAATAGGTACGGCACTTTTCTCGCTATACAAGCCGGAATATTC
This sequence comes from Hypanus sabinus, assembly GCF_030144855.1. Classification (NCBI taxonomy): domain Eukaryota; kingdom Metazoa; phylum Chordata; class Chondrichthyes; order Myliobatiformes; family Dasyatidae; genus Hypanus; species Hypanus sabinus. The sequence goes on from NC_082731.1 coordinate 9,443,943, forward strand.
TATGTCTTTATTAATCAGGATAAGTAAATATGTATATATTGTTCATATACTGTATTGAAGATAGATGTCTCTGATTAATTTGTACTATTATTGTAACTACATTGTGGTATTGTGGGTTGCATCATAAACTATTTTACGTGTAGTCATGAGAGGGAGAGGGAGTAAGAGAGGGGGAGAGAGAGAGAGAGAGAGAGAGAGAGAGAGAGAGAGAGAGAGAGAGAGAGAGAGAGAGAGAGAGAGAGAGAGAGAGAGAGAGAGAGAGAGAGAGAGGTGGGGGGCACTGCCAGTAGTTTACACTGGACAAAATAGTACGAAACTATCCTAAAATCTGTTCCTTGCAGCAATTCCACACCGTTCCTCGCAAAAAAGAGAATATTCTTTCCAAATACAGAAAGTTAAATGTCACCAAGGCAATTCCATCCCTACACAATAACGTAAAACTTTCACGATTCAGAGTAATTGATTCATACAACCTAAGCCAAAGAGATACGTCCAGGTGGGTTTAGTAGACTTGTCAATTTATGATCTGAATTTAGCTGAACTTAGTATGTCAGATGAACGGAAAGTGAAGAAATGCTTCCCTCAACACTTTGAAGTGTTAAAAGTACATTGTTCAGTGTTTTTTTTGAGTTGTGGATATTTGAAACATTGGTAACATTCTTAGCCTAAATATACGTCACGCTTATTGTACTGATTTGCTGATTTTTCCCTTGAAATACGCTCATCTGAAATACAGACATTCCTCGCGCATAATAAAAAAATATGAGACGAATAACTTCGAAAATATGCTTTGTATTATGCCTAATTTTTCAACATAGGTGCGCAAAGTATCCAATAACTTCCCACACGCGAGTACAAAATCCCCAGTATCTTTTAACCTGGCGCATGAATTGCAACGACGTGATTGCACAATTGCGCAGCCTGTCGCATCGGAGATCGCCACGTTTTCATCTCGAGCGGCCTGTATGGAATCTTAATTTTCAGAGGTGTGCTTCCTCTGGGTGTTCCCGTTTTACTCATGTCCGAAATGTCTCCTTACTCAGCCAATGCGATTTCTATGAATGTAGCGGAACGATCGATTTTGGGCTACAGGAAATTTCTCTGGCACGCGGAAAGAATAACATCGGGTTGATGTAGATGACAGTTTCATTGCCGACACGGACCTGTTCCCGTATTGCACAATTTATAACTCTAAAATATCGGTATTTCTAAGACAGGTTCTTCTTTTCTGCACATTACTTTCCTCTTGGGATTCCTACTGCGACCCGATAAATAAACGTATATTTATCGAAGTCATCAAGGAGACCGGCTGATCGCCAGTGATGTTAAAAGTGCAATAGAATGCTTCTTCCGTGGCTGTTGCATTTCTGTTGTTGATTCTTAATAGGTGAAGATTTGCCCTGAAAAGAAAGCATGATTGTCTTCTGTACTCTGACCCGAGTGTGCTTATATGCCATAACTTATAAATAGGGAACGTAACTGAGCAGAGGAGGAAAACTGCGGGAAAAAAAGGCTATAGCTGAATCGTAATAAAAGGTGTGATCGGTGGCTCTGCATAGAGTGAAAGTATACATATGCTATTAATTCCTCAAGTGCACCAAGGAAAGCCTTTCTATGTACAAGGTGTCCAGAATTTCTCTCCAACAGTGTGGAAAGTATCCCGTTGACATTTCAACTGCCGGAAATGGCGAAAGGTAAGACAATGTATGCAGCAGCATGCGTCATAAGCGGAAATTTATTATATCAAGATCAGTAACAGCCTCGGTTCCCTGGCCACCAGCAGCGAATGTGGGTTAAGTCTCCGGAAGGAAATATGGATTGTCAAACGTCGCTGCTTACCGCCTTTAGTTACTTTACTATTTTAGTGATTTGGTTAAATGAGTATCTCAGTACTCTCCTAAATTCCTCTCTGAACTTCCGCTGGGTCGCTCCATAAATACACGTGTTGGTACAACAGCTCAGGAGTTGCAACATGATTCCGCTTTCCTGAAAAATGAAATTTGGATCATTGGGATTGGAGCCTGTGGAGTAATTACTGTTCGTAAATCTCACATACAAGAAGTTTACGACAACGGTAGTCCATAACACGAGAAAACTACCGGAGAGAGCGAACAGCAACACAATTGATTTCTTCCGAGATTCCATCTCTGGGTCGTTCTGTTTGGTTTGATTATTCTGAATGCGTAATCTCCGGCGGGCTTTAGTGGCCGTCAAAATATGTTTGACAGTTAAAACATTCAAGAGCAACATCATGAAGAAGGGAACAAAGGGGTTCAAAATGTAATCAATGCATTCAAAAGCAATCCATGAAATATCGGAAAAAAAGCGTTGTTTGATGTTATAAAATCAAGGTACATTGTTGATTACATATCCAGGTTCATATATAAAATACACCGCAATGTTCTTCAAAACAGCTCACAACACAAACGGTCACAATGACGATAACAGCAGTTCTCTCGCTGCAATATTTTGCCTTCAAGTTCTGGCAGCAGATGGCTACAAATCGATCGAAAATCAAAGCGACGGTTAGCCAGACCGAGCTTTCTCTAGCTATGTAGATCATAACGAATCTCAGTCTACAGACGGGTATAATTGAAAGGAAAGAAATCGGGAAGTAAATACCTCTGATGCGATTTAATATTACTGCCGTAATGAGGACCAGGAGATCCGTTACTGTCATGCCAACAAGATATTTTGTGATGCATTTGGAGAGACCACAGTTTCCACGTGACAGGATTGCAATCGTTACCAAGTTACGTGTTAAAAGTAGACAAAATAAATCACAATCTGAAGCCACGGCTATCACAATCTGAAGTCAAGGCTATAGTTGCACTGCAAGGCCTTATAACGTGACTGATACACTCAATTAGTTTATGGCAGAAATATCTCATCCTGTAGCACAGGCATGGAAACCAGAGAGAGAATCTCAAAATTAGAGGTAAGATTGTTGCTCTATGTAATTTTGTGGGAAAGTTACATAATCTGGATTCAAAAATCACTGAGAAGTACACTGATATCTCTTATCTAAGTATTTCGACTAGATTGAACTTTCAATATATATCGAACTTCATTGGCAACAAAAATCTGCTGCACCTCTGAATAGTCTGATTATGCTTCGTCAAGGTTTACTCCAAGTCGGTTCTTGTATTTTATATAGAATTAATTCCCCATATTTGACATTAATTTGTAGTCGAAATCACTGGGTGAGATTATTGTATAATCTGAAAGGTTGCGTGGTATTGACTCTGGCGTAATAAGCATACGTTAGAAGTCTGCATGGTTTTCTGTTCCAACAAACTGCAAGTAGTGATCAGCAGAATATTTATTCTGCATGGAATACTGTTTTATCAAAGAGATATTCTCTGACTAAACGTACAGTAAAAGAGAATTGCTGATATAACAAATGTTACACTGTATCTTAACTGGGACCCCAATAACTGCCAGAATAAGATAGTAAATGGCATAGAACAAACCCGTCACCTCTCCGTGCATTTTCTAAGAGAAAATTAGATGTTCCTTTTTGATTTCAAGCGAATCTTTGATACAGTGCAATTAAAGTATCCCTTTATATGACTGTTAACAAATACAAATTGGACAAAGTAGTTGCATCAGACTTGGACAAATCAGATAAGGTGAAATCATCACCGACGTCAGTTGGACTCATTAGCTAAGTAAGTTAACTCCCTTGGATTTTGGAGGTTTCTCAATACCTATTAATTATATGACCCATTGTTTATTGTTAGGAATCAACTGGCCCGGAGAGAGTATCTTTCTGCAAAGAAAAAACGAATTTTTATTTTATTGTCATTTTCATGGATAATAGAATGGGCTAAGAGAAGGCCTTCCTAACTGAAGAGAAAGTAATGATCAATTCATTTATATCCGCATAATTTATATGTCATGATTATATAGGTAGGTGCTGTACATAGAACACAGAAATGCAACTGTGCCGTTTTAACCCACGATATTTTGCCGGTGTTGGTAGATTGAAGATTATAAAAAACAAGGGAGCCCTACTTACGAGGAGTGGTGGAGTGCATCAGGTCACGGAGCTAATAGTCCGGACGTCAGAGTGCATGCATCATCTTTAAGATTATAAAATTCAAATTACTGCATAGGAGAATTATAATCATTAAAGCCCTTTGGTCAATTTACAATGAAAGGAAGAATTACGATTTTTTTCTAATACTATCCTGCAAAAACTAGTTAGTTTAGTATGAATGGAACTCTGATTTTGTGCTTTAAGAGTTAAGTAGCATGGAAACACCACATGGTTTTCGGCGACGATAACATACGTTAGTCAATGTTAATAATTTGCTACAACAATTTTCAGTCTGATCCTGTAGTGCACACATCATCAGATTTGGAGTATATAAAGGAGAAGTAGTAGTTGATGTATATATATATATTTGTATGTATGTATGTAGGTACACCTCACTGTGTTTCAGATGCCCTTTCTGAAGTAGCCGCAATGGGACTAATTTTTGCTGCTGAGTAACTGAAGTCCATACCCGATTACACGCAGCACTTCCACAATGTGTAGTGATCGCAAGCAGCTAAGCAGGCGGCATAAAGACTTGCTCAGACCCTTCTTTTGGAAAACTTTCCCATTGATTGCAAATTTATATGACACTCGAAGAAATATCAAAGCATGTGCTCTCTACAAATTAAATATCTTGATCTGTAAAATTAAATATGTGAATAAGGAACTAGCATCTATTTATTATTTACAATATAATGTGTCATTAACTAAAGGAGACAATGAGCCACAGCAAGCAGGCGCGATGGCGTTGCAAGTAGCGCTTCTGCATTTCTGCCCTAGCACTAATGGATTAAATCTGACGTCATGTGCTCCCAGTTTGGATTTTGCATTTTATCGCTTTAACTGTGTGGGCATACTTCGAGCATCCCAGACGAGCTGATTGCCAGTTTAACTGGATACTATAAAATCTGTCGCCTTACGTTGGATCACTGTTGGTTTATTAAGGTTGTGAGGCAACTTTGTTCGGAAATTAGACAGAAGTTTGGATTGATGAGCTTGCACTGATGACCAAAGTTAATTCAAATGGCAGAATGCAAGCTGTTTAATGTATGATCCACGCCTCTAATTTCGACTTGCAGTCCCTTTCTTTTCAAACGACTTTATTGTGTCTAACTTTTCCCGTTGAAAAACTGCTCCGGAAACTCCAAGACGCTGGGAGCAAGTAAATCATTAAGGAATTTACTTATGGCCAATGAACGCTTGTCGACTCCAATCACAATCCATTCGCAGTGTACGTAGCTATTATAATACTATCCACAATTTCGCACCCGTCTCCTATACAGAAAAGCATGTTACAATATAACGCATATGTATGTTGATGCTCCTTCATTAGAGGACGCTGTCCCAACATTATCCAGATCCGTATATCTGTCTGAGAGTGGTATGAACGCGGATGAGTCCTGCACCAACTGACTACTTGTATCTTCGTCCGGCATTGCGTTAAAGTTTTTTTTTGAACTGCCACGAATTACACCGATAATTACTATAAATGTTTGAGTGTAAAGTATGAATAACTAACACCGAAGGGGTTTTGTAAATTTGAGAATGTTTACACTGAATCGACATAAACACAGTTTTTTTTTGTATTTAATTATTTGGCATCGTTTTTATTCAAATGAGGGGGTGGTGCAAAGGACATTAATTAGATATTCTGATTTAACAGGCATATACATACAGAAATTACATTGCACGGTGATGATTAATCCCGAGTTTTGTGCAAAGTAATATTGTATGAAAAATGTAATGTTGGCTGGTATTCATAGCGAGTTTGACGCAAGAAGGGAAAGTCTGTCTACGGTATGCCTTATTTTTGTATCAGTTGATGAAATACAGTACCCCTGTAGCCATTCCCGCCAAGAACAGTGATACAGCGTTGGATATTGTTGGGGGTAGCAGAAGGGCCTATCAGTGGAAAACCAAAGGAGTCAGGGTATTGACAGTGAGGTTTGTTCTGTGGCTCAAAAGGGAGACGATGACCGGAAAAGAGGCAAGCTCTGGTGATAATGAAATCGTTGGTTCGGAGAATGGGAAGGATGAAAACATATGGTATGTTTCCTCCCGGACGCCAGGATACCATTCACAAAATTCTTAAGTGGCAGGGTGAAGAACAAGAGGTCCTGGTCCATGTCACTCGCAGAAACATAGTTAGTAGGGGTGACGAGGTTCTGCAAAGCGAGTTCAGAGACTTGGGCGCTAAATAAAAGGGTAGGATAACCAGGACTGAGATATCAGGACTGCGACCCCAGTATGTGCTTGTGTGGCCAGAAACAAAGAAATGTGCCTAAGGAGATGAGGACCGAGGGGAGGCTTCAGAGTTACGGTTCATTGGATTCTGTTCCGGAGAACGTAAGATATGAACAGAAGGGGTGGTTTACAACTAAACTGGACGGCGAATAACATCCCAACAGGAAGTTTTGCTTGTTCTGAACAGCGGGGTGGTGTAGGGGGTGGTTGTAAACTGGGGTTACAGTGGAATAGGAACTATTGAGTTAGAAGAGATAGTGGATGGTTGTTGAGAAAGATTATCTTAATCCTAAATAAAACTCAGGAATCAAAAGTTCGAGTATAGGGGACAAATGTTCTGGAAGCGTATATTTCAGTACAAGAAATAATGTAGGAGAGGAGGATGAGGATTATTTATGGATTTATATTAAATATTAAGTTTATGGATTAACGCAATCAAGTATAATAATGTGGACATTACTGAGCCTTGGCTGTAGCTGGGGCAGGACTAACAGCTCAATATTCCGGAGTTCCCTTGTTTAAGAAGTGACAGTGCGGGAGAGATTAAACGGAGAAGGCTGGTATTGCTACTCAAAGAAAACGTCATAGCAGTGCTCAGTCAGGGTAGATTGGAGAACTCGTCTGGAGAAACTTTGTGGGTAGAATTGGGGAAGTAGATAGGTAGGACCACATTAATGGAGCTGTATAATAGATCATTCACAAATCTGCGGAATTAATAGGAGCCTATTGTAGTGAGATGGCAGACTGCTGCAAAAAGAGTAGATCATTTTGTGATAGTAAATGATTTTAACTTGCAACATAATTGACTATAACTGCCAGGCGGTAAAAGGGCCGAATTAGAAAGGGTTTGTCTAATGTATTCTGGAAACATTACTTAATCAGTGCATAGAATTCCAAAATAGACTGCGATAATGGATAAGCGACGTGAACGACCGAATTTTCTTTTTCTCAGTATCTTGAGGCAAATTAATTTAGAATAGTCCACAGCGCCTGAGAATATGGTTTCTCGGAGCATATGGGAGGCTGGTGCAGAAATTGCGGGAGACCAAGCAGAGATACGTAAAATATTCGTACCCACGGGTGTAGTGCCAGTGAAATGGCAGAAGGGAAATGTTCTTACGTTACTTAAAAACGTAAATGGCTCTTAGAATAAGTCATTGTGCCTTACATCGGTGGCCGGGAAGCGATAGCAAGATATTCTAAAGGACTACATATATAGGTATCTGTATAGACGGGGTCAGCTTTGTGTTATTCTACACGACCTTTGTAAATGATAATTCGCTTCTAACAAATCCCGAGCAGCAGATGTTTGCCTCTCTGATTGGAGGCACGTTATTAGTGGTGTGCGCAGGGCTCGGTGCTGGGTCCGTTATTGTCATTCATCTATAACAACGATCCGGAGGATAACGTGGTAAACTGTATCAGCAAGTTTCCGATGACTCCAAGTTTGGGGTGTGAACTGAACATCAAGGAAGACTTCAAATACTTGTCGCGGGATCTGAACCTGCTTGGAAAATCTGCTCTAAAAATAAGAGATAGAATTTAATGCAGAGAAATCTGGAGTGTTGTACTTTGGGAGGACAACCATTATAGGTCTTGTCCGGTGAGCGCCATCTGAACACTTCCGGACTTGTAATGGTAGAATTGGATGCACCTGACGTGGGCGCCGAGGCCATTGGCTTCCAGCGAGGAACTGTGCCTTCCTGTCACTCAAGTTGTATCCTCAGTATTGTCGTTATGCAGTAGTTGTTAGAGATGAACTCACTTTTAATCTGGTCTTTGAGAAGGAGATTTTGGGTGAATGGAAACATTGATCCCTTCCTGATCTTGATTGACTACCAGCTTGTATTCATAAAACTGATCTGCCAACGTCAGGCATCCTATGTCCTCTTCCTCGTGCGATTAGACTTCATTAGCTCTGACCAAAGAGGCACCAAGAGCAGTAAGGCATGCGCCCAGACCCAAGACTTCGACCAAAATTAAAAAGTTAACCTTCAACCCAGCATTCCATCCTGTAGATCCTCGACGAGATTGTCTGCGATTTTGAGATTCAGGTCCACCTAGCCTTTCAGTACGTTACTTCGTTGACCGACACAGCTGTGTAAGTTCCAGCGCTCCTGCGCTGAGTCACTCTAGTGCGCCCACTTCGCACCGCTCTACTGATTATCCACCTGGACAAAGCGACTCCGGTTCTGGTGGACTACATGATAGCATATTTTGCTGTCTATTCTCAGTGCACCCGGTCCTGTTCCTAAGACCAGCGAGCCCCTGACTTTTGCCGCCCCTACGACTCCCTCGACACCCGTGGTCCAAAAGCTCCCTGTATCTCATCACGGGCTTGCCACCTTTCGATGGGGCCACGTTAATCTTGACAATGGTGAATCGGTTCTCCAAGTCGGCCCACTTCATTGCCCTCCTCAAGCCTCCGGCACCCGCAGAGACGGCGGACTTTGTTCTCCATCAGATAATTCACCACCACTGCTTCCTTCCTTGTGTCGGAGAGGACACAGACATTGTCTTCTGCTTCTGATGAACCTTTCACTCCCGCCTCCGCGGTAATCATTGTGTCGTCTGGCTGCCGTCCGCAGGTCAAAAGACATAAGAAAGATCCAATCCTCCAATGATTTGCCGCACATAAACCTTTCCAGAAGGAAGATATATCTGCTCTGAGCCGATCTGTCCGCAATCTATGCCCATTCTCTGCCACGAGTATGTCACCCTTCGAATTGCTTCGTGGATACTAATCCCCAGAGTTCCAAGAGGAGGAGCCCACAGTGGCGGGCCTTCTAGCCGCCAACTGCGACTTTAACCGCCAGGCCAAACGCCCTCAGGACACATCAAGAACATTTCAGCATTGGGACTACATCTGGGTGTCCATCTGAGGACTACCACTCCGCACGAGCGGAAGATCTCGCCACAGTTCATTGTCCCTTCAAGATTACCCACCGTATCAATTTAGCCACTTACCGTCTCCTGCTGCCACGAGAATCACATCTATCTTGCATGTTCCCTGCACCAAGCCCATTTTCTAAGGACCACTGAACGCACGTGATGTCGCACTTCTGGAACCTAGGACGGTGGAAGGTGGTCCATTGTACACGGTTTGTCGGTTGTTGGATTCTAGTCACTGTGGACGGGATGCGCAGTATCTCGTTGATGGGGTAAGTATGGGTGTTGTCCGGTTACACCCTGGATTAATCCCTCATCGATTTATTTCACTAGATGCATCTCGAACGCCCTAGTCCGTCGCGGAACAGCCAAGGGGGAAGGGAGCGATGGCAGAAGGTCCTGTGTAGCTTACCTTTGCCGGCACATCTCAGCCGCCACGGAGCTAAGAGGCACTTCTTTCCAAACGCATTACCTAGAGCCTATCTAACGCTAGCACTCATCCGCATTCCTTGTTGATTCTTCAAACGTGGCCTCAGCCAGTTACGCCTGGCTTTCAAACGTCCTACCTAAGGATGACCTTATTGCTCGTTGTGTTTAGTTTCTGTTATATGTCGTTTTGCGGCCCCTTGTGGCTTGTTATTTTGCCATCTATTATTAAAGTTAAAATGTCTTTACTCTTCTGCCATTGGATTAAATCTTTTCTACATTTCCTGACAAAATGCACCTGGTTGTACTCCTGGTCGGGAGCACCATGCTCTCTATTTTATTTTTTTTTTTGCAGAATAAATCCTCTGTAAATCCAAAAGCTATAACATTTCCAACTTGAATCGCCATTATATAAAGAAACTTGCGTCGGTATGGAATATTGAAATCATAGACCATTCTATTCATCTTTACTTTTCTTTCTTTTTCAATCTTTTTATTAAGTTTCCAATAAACAACATTAATACTAATACATAGATATTATGGAAAGCATTAATAACGGATAATGTAGAAACACATATTCCAAGTAACAAATGGACTCTAACCTCCCAATCTCTCAGTACCTAACCATGAAAAGATAACTATAGTTATAAAAAAGAGAAAAGGGAGAAACAAACACTAATTAAAACAAATTAACCTTAAAAAAACAAACAAGGATTGGGCTGCCATAATTCATCGGTTAAAATTATATTTTGTCGTTAACACCGCTCCTCTATACAAAGAAAATACTGAAAAAAATGATTCAGGAAGGGTCAACTGATATCATATGAAATTATTGAATAAATGGCTTCCACGTTTCTTCAAATTTAACCGAGGGGTCCATAGTACTGCTTCTAATATTTTCCAAATTTAAACATGCAATTGTTTGGGAAAACCATGGAAATGTGGTAGGTGGTTTGGAATCTTGCCATTTAAATAAAATGAATCTTCTGGCTATTAATGTGAGGAAGGCAATTAAACGAGAAGCTGATGAGGATAAATGAATAGAGTCTATCACCGATAGTCCAAAGATTGCAGTAATAGGATGAGGTTGTAAATCGACACGAAGAACTGCTGAAATAACATCATAAATACCTGTCCAATATTTTCTTAACAGAGGGCACGACCAGAACATATGTGTCAAAGAAGCTACTTCAGAATTACATCTATTACAAACAGGGTTTATATGACGGTAAAAACGTGTTAACTTATCCTTGGACATATGAGCCCGATGAACCACCTTAAATTGTATCAAAGCATGTCTGGCACACATTGATAAAGTATTAACTAGTTTAAGAATTTTATCCCTTTTCCCAGGTTAAGTAAGAAATATTTACAGAAATCAAAAAAACAGGTAGGTGGTTTGGAATAGATTTTATTATTGGGCATTAGTATTCGATATTTAACGTTTTGGACGCGAGAGTTGGATGAAACTCAATCTCCACGAAGGATGAACCTCGAGCGGGAGTCTGTACATGGGGTTTTCACTAGCTTATATTAATATAGAAACATAGAAAATAGGTGCAGCGGTAGGCCATTCGGCCCTTCGAGCCTGCACCGCCATTTAGTATGATCATGGCTGATCATCCAACTCAGAACGCTGTACCAGTTTACTCTTCATACCCCCGATCCCTTTAGCCACAAGGGCCATATCTAACATAAGGGCCATATTCTAAGAGCTGTGATTCCCTTTGTATTTACTAAGCTGAATAAACAAATGATAATCCAATAGTTAAATATACAATACAATATGGTTTCAATTTCTTAACTTTTTTGGATTGAAAACGTTTATCCTATCAAGCTCTAAATTTTTTTTCCAACCATCTAGAATTGATCAAGCCTTTGATAGGAGTTAGCAAAAATATGTAAGGACCAACAATGCATGTGAGCAAGGTACGAGTGTGCAAACGTTCAAGAAATACTGCCAGAAAATGCACCGTCAAGTTACTGGTGTGCCGTTCGCTATCTACTACACTATCTTGGCCGCTCTTGGCGTTCCAGGTAATGTCCTTCTCAACCACCGTTTTTGTGCACTGACCAACCTGAGGTGTCGCGTTTGTTTTGCATGGCAGGAAAAGCTGACAGAGTTTAACCTTTCCATTGTTTGTGACGCGAAGGACTTGGGACGTATCATGAAGCCTATTTGCAATAAAAGGTTGGAAACGGCTTTTGCTTTTGCTACAATAAGGACATCGAAGAGCGCGCATGAATTAGACTACCTAGATTGCTTGCTCTCGAAGAGTTTTTTTTTTATTCAACCTCGAACTATCTCTTTCAGTTTGTAACTAATTGTTATTTGGTGATTCTTTGATTTTTTTCTCTGCAGCTCCGTGTAATTCTTCATGAATTTGAAAACAACCAACAGAATTCTGAAATTCAAGCAAGAGCTGTGGAGGCGGAAAATGAGCGTGCTTACATCTCCTGTTTCGACAAATGATCCTTTGAGTTCTCCTAGTGCTCTGCTTCTTGTTCGAGGTTTCATTATCTGTAATCCTGTTTTTCATTACTTGTGAATCTCTGCTTTTTGCTGAAAATGTTCCAACAGCTCAATGCAATATTTTCTTACATCACATTTCATCATTGATAAGAGGCGCTGTGTTCATTAAATTTTGTTTAGGCATTAATAGTCGAGCATTGCAGTGTACAGATTTATATCCTGTCATATGGGAAGCATTGGGAGCGGACCCAAATGCAAGACACAGACACGGATCGACCGGGAACAAGATTAGGCGGGAGAAGGAAGCAAGGTAAGCGAAGAAGAAGGGACGCAGGACCTGTCACTGATCCGCGACGAGACTAGGATTCCGGCCCTGGGATAGGACTTGACGAGGAAAGTGGAACCAAGACATGGAACTGGGAACTAGGAGCCCGAGCTTGGACTCCGAGCAAGAGACTGGACAAGGACCCAGAACCTGGGTCATGACTCGGGCTGGGACTCCAGAACTAGGCGAGGAAATGACGAGGCTACAGTACGACGAAAGGCAACAGGACTGGAGGTAAGGCTCCTGGACAGGACAAGGGAAACCCAGAACCGGGCTGGGCGTGGCACATGGACAAGATGAGAACACAAAGCCGTGGTTTGGACAGGACAAGGTTCTTGGGCGTTTCTAGGACCGGACGAGACCCCGAAGCTTTGACCTGGTCGGGGAAGAGACAGGAACGCAGAGTCTTGGTCAAGTGAGAGACAGGAACACAGAGCCTTGGTCGAGGGAGAGACAGGAACATGGAACAAAAAGCCGGGACACCTCCTTGGAAACAGGATGTAGAGCCGGGACTCACTACACATAACACAGAGCCAGGACCCCTCCTTGGGTACAGGACGGGGAGCCGGGGCTCATTACACAGCATGCAGAATACGACGCGACAGTTCTCAACACAAGGCAGTGGCAGACGGCCGGACCTACCTAGCGAAGGTGAGGACACAAAGACGGTTCCCAACACTCGGTAGCGGAAAACGGTCGGACCCACCTAGCGAATGCGTGAACACAGAAGTTCAAAACAACGAAAGACAGTTCCTAACTTGCTCCGGTGGTTGAACTTGAAAGCAGTGATGGTAAGGGTTACAGGCGAGGCCAGTCTGCAGGCGAGGCAAGACGAGGTAAAGCTCCAGACGAGGCAAGGCGAGACAAGGTTCCAGGCGATACAAGGCGAGGCAGGGCTCCAGACGAGGCAAGGCTCCAAGCGAGACAAGGCGAGGTGAGCCAAGGCTCTAGGCGAGGTAATGCTTCAGGCAGAAGGTGAAGGGAAGGGATACCGACAGGGAGTTTGGACAGGAACACTCCAGCAGCCAGAGGTTGAATCCTGAAGCTATTTGTGAGGCCAGCCCAAACGAGAACCAGCTGCCTCAACAAAAACTGGGAAAAACTGGAAAACCTGGAATAAGGAAAATTGACCGGACCATGGACTGCAATTCAGATTTCACGGACCGGTCCATGATGTTTCCATGGATTCATAATTGCATAATTAGCCAAACACTTATTATCCATGTTAATGGCTTTCAATCTGTTTCTCCATTAGTGAAAGAGAGTAAAGACTGACAAGTTCATAGGGAATTATACAGTGCACTTTAGGGAAAAATTCCTTCGTCTCTTTTGCAGTGTCTTAGTTCCCAGTCTTTAGTAAACTTTTAAAAACTAGATTGACAGTTTAAACATTCTGTCTGCGGGCCAGTGAGTAGATTCAGAAGTGATATCTCGGATCGGATGTCATATCTCCCTGGTGTCAGGGTCGGCGATAAAGGGAGAGGGAGCAGCCAGATGTCATGGCCCAGGTAGGGACCAATTACGTGGATAGGATGAAGGAGGAGGTCCTGCAACTGAACTGGAGGGGGGCAAACTTATTTGCGGGAAGGTTTGCTAGTGCTGCTCCGGTGGGGGAGGGGGGTCTTAAACTAGATTTGCAGGGTGAATGGGAACCAGAGTGTTAGAGCAGATGGTGAAGTGAAGGAGCATAAAGGTGATGAGAGAGCTGCAAGTGTAGTGCATGGAGTAAAGCCAGATCTAACATATAAAGAGGCTTTGAGGAAAGAGAAACAGAATAAAGGGCGTAAGGGTAGTTGGGTAGAAGGGCTAAAGTGCGTGTACTTCAATGCTAGAAGCGTCATGAACAAAGGTGATAAACTGAGTGATTGGATACATACATGGAATTATGATGCAGTGGACGTTACAGAGACTTGGCACCAGAGCAGGAATGAATTCTAAATATTCCTGGATTTTAGTGCTTTAAAATAGATAGGGGGGGGGAAGGGGAGGAGGGGTGGCAATACTGGTCAGGGATACTATTACAGCTATTAGAGGGTGGATAATGCAGCAGGATCCTCTTTTGAGTCAGTACGGGTAGAAGTCAGAAAAGGAATGGAGCTCTATTGGAAGTTATCTATAGACCCCTTGGTAGCAGCAGAGATACCGAGGAGCAGATTGGGAGGCAGATTTCGGAAAGGGGAAAAAATAACAGTGTTGTTATCATGAGTGACTTCAACTTGCCTAATATTTATTGGCACCTGATTAGTTCCAATGGAATAGACTGGACAGAATTTGTCAAGTGCGTCCAGGACGTATTCCTGTCACAGTATGTTGACAGGCCGACTAGGGAGAATGACATACTAGATCTAGTATTAGGTAACGAGCCGGGTCAGGTCACAAATCTTTCAGTGGTGAGCATCTGGAGGACAGTGACCACTGCTCCGTGACCTTTTAAATTATCAGGGAAAAGGATAGAATCAGAGAGGACAGGAGCATTTTTAATTGGGGAAGGGCAAATTATGAGGCTATAAGGCTAGAATTTGCGCATGTGAATTATGATGATTTTTTTCTTACAGGGAAATGCACTATGGACATGTGGTCGATGTTTAGGGATCTCTTGCAAGATGTTAGAGATAAATTTGTCCGGGTGTGGAAGATAAAGAATGGGAGGGTGAAGTAACCATGGGTCACAAGTGAGGTGGAGAATCTAGTCAGATGAAAGAAGGCAGCATACGTGAGGTTTAGGAAGCAAGGATTAGATGAGTCTATTGAGGAATATAGGGTAGCAATATAGCAGCTTAAGAAGGGGCAGGGGAGAGCAAGAAGGGGGCATGAGAAGGTCTATGGCGAATAGGGTAAAGGAAAACCCCAAGGTATTCTTCAATTATGTGAAGGACAAGAGGATGACAGGAGTGCAGGTAGGACCGATTAGACATAAAAGAGGGAAGATGTGCCTGGAGGCTATGGAAGTGAGCAAGGTCTCAATGAATACTTCTTTTCGGGATTCACCAATGAGAGGGAACTTGATGACGGTGAGGACAATATGAGTGAGATTGAAGTTCTGGAGCATGCTGATATTAAGGCAGAAGAGGTGTTGGAGTTGTTAAAATACGTTAGGACGGATAAGTCCCCCGGTCCTGAACGAATGTTTCCAAGGCTAGTCTAAGAAGCGACGGAAGAGCTTGCTGAGCCTTTGGCTAGGATCTTTATGTCCTCGTTGTACACGGGTATGGTATCGGAGGATTGAAGGGAGGCGAATGTTGTCCCCTTGTGCAAAAACTGTGGTAGGGATAGTCCGGGTAACTATAGGTCAGTGAGCCTTACTCTGTGGTGGGAAAGCTGTTGGAAAAGATTCTTCGAGACAGAATCTATGAGCATTTGGAGAATCATGGTCTGATCAGGGACAGTCAGCATGGCTTTGTGAAGGGCAGATCATCTCTAACAAGCCTGATAGAGTTTTTTGAGGAGGTGACCAGGCAGATAGATGAGGGTACTGCAGTGGATGTGATCTACATGGATTTTAGCAAGGCATTTGAAAAAATTCTACACAGTAGGTTTATTCAGAAAGTCAGAAGGCATGGGATCCAGGGAAGTTTGGCCAGGTGGATTCAGAATTGCCTTGCCTGCAGAAAGCGGAGTGTCGTGGTGTAGTAAATACATGCAGATTGGAGGGTTTTGTCTAGTGGTGTTCCACAAGTATCGGTTCTCGGGCCTTCACATCGTGATTTTTATTAACAACCTGGATGTGGGGGTGGAAGGGTGGATTGGCAAGGTTGCAGACGACACAAAGATTGGTGGTGTCGTGGATAGTGTAGAGGATTGTCTATGATTGCAGAGAGACATTGATGGGATGCAGAATTGGGCTGAGAAGTGGCAGATGGAGTTCACCCTAGACAAATGTGAGGTGGTACACTTTGGAAGGACAAACTCCCAGGCAGAGTACAAAGTAAATGGCAGGATACTTGGTAGTGTGGAGGAGCAGAGGGATCTGGGGGTACATGTCTACGGGTCCCTGAATGGGGCCTCATAGGTATACAGGGTAGTTAAGAAAGCTTATCGGGTGTTAGCTTTCACAAGTCGAGGTATGACGTTTAAGAGTTGCGGAGTAATGATGCAGCTCTATAAAACTCTGGTTAGGCCACGTTTGGAGTACTGTGTCCAGTTCTGGTCGCCACACTATAGGAAGGATGTGGAAGTATTGGAAAGAGATTTAACAGGATGCTGCCTGGTTTAGAGAGTGTGCATAATAATCAGAGATAAAGGGAGCTAAGATTTTACTCGCTGGAGAGAAGGAAGATGAGAGGAGACTTGATAGAGGAATGCAAGATTTTAAGAGCAATAGATAGAGTGGACAGGCAGCGCCTCTTCCCCAGGGCACCACTGCTCAAAAAAAGAGGACATGGCTTTTACGTAAGGGGTAGCAAGCTCAAGGGGGATATTAACGGAAGGTTTTTTACTCAGAGTGGTTGGTGCATGCAATACACTGCCTGAATCAGTGGTGGAATCACTAGTGAAATTTAAGAGACTACTAGTCAGGTATATAGAGGAATTTAAGGTGGAGGTTTATATGGAGGCAGGCTTTAAGGGTCGGCACTGCATTGTGGGCCGAAGGGCCTATATTGTGCTGTATGTTTCTATGTTCTATATATTTCGCAACCTAGACTCCCCACTACGTACTAAAATAGAATGGTTTTGTGAAGCTACACTTCTTCGAATCAGGATTTAACTGAACATGAAATAATACCTATCATGTCGGCTTAATTATTTTTCACAAGATATGATGGAAAATTTAGAATCATAAAATCTTCGTATCTTTGCATTATCATAAATTACGTCTTACTTTAAGAACACCTAGTCAATCAGTGCAAACCCTTCCCACACCCAACATTGAAATAACTTCGAATTTATAAATCACAAATAAGAACAAACAGGCTTGGGATCAACTACATACTGCACGTTTTGAAAATATACTCTCAATACCAACGTATTTCTGCAATGTATTTCATGACTGTGCAGCCATATTCAAGGGGAACCTGAACATTACATTTGCTGATGATACAACAGTGATGGGTCTTATCAGCAAAAATGATGAAACAGTGTACAGGGAGGAGGTCAAACACCTAGAGAGCTGGTGCAGTGACAACAACTTGATTCATAATGTCATCAAAACCAAGGAGATGATCGTCGATTTCAGACGGTCTCAGAATCAGCGCACACCATTCAGCATTAGCGGCTCCGCAATGGAGAGCGTGGAAATCATCAAGTTCCTTGGGGTGCAGATCTCGGACAATCTCACCTAGTCCAGAAACACAACTGGGATTGTGAAACTGGCCCAGCAGAGATTGCACTTTCTGTGGAAACTTAAACATTCAACACTCCCCACTAACATCTTAACTGCATTCGACAGAGGCGTGGTTGAGTGTGTGCTGACCTTTTGCATCACAACCTGGTACTCCAGCTGCAATGCTGCCGCCAAAAAAGCCTTGCAGAGGGTGGTTAGGGGGACAGAGAATGTTATTGGGTTCTCCCTACCTTCTGTCCAAGACCTCTTTCACAGTTGATACCTCCGGAAGACACGGCACATCATTTAAGACCCCTCACACCCTCTTCATAAACTGTTTGTTCTTTTGCCATCAGCCAAACGTTACAGGAGCATCAAAACAAAAATTACAAGGGTACTAAATAGCTTCCTCCCACAGACAGACTGCTAAATAGCTGTTCTATCTGACTCTGCTTTGGACACTTTGAACTTGCAGTGGACACTTATAACCTGATTTTAACCGACATGTGGCTGTTGTGTTTTACTATCTATTGTTGTGTTTATTATTTAGTGTTGTGTTTGTTATGTTATGATTGCACTTGGCCCTGGGAAACGCCGTCTCATTCTGCCCTGCAGAGCTGATGTATGGTTAGAATGTCAAGAAAGTTTTTGAATCTTGAACCATGAATCTTGAGTTGTCACAACACAGGTGAATGGGAAGCTTTAGGTTCAAACTCACTCTAGTTTAAAAGTCGTATTTTTCTTAAATCCCTGTTCCCTTTTTCAAAGTCAATTTCTATCGACTCTGACACTGACACTTCAGCTTTGCTTAATGAACTGTGTGAATACACTTAAATAGCAAATCAGCAGCACTTAATCAATCTAGTTTGTTTCGAAAGAGATTGTGTTCACTAGATTCATCCCGACTATCTGTTAGTAACCAAGCTCCTCAATTTAACGATTCTATTTTGTCCATGATCGAAGTTCCTGCCGTTTTACACTGACTACCTTACTTTTAGTGATTGTAATTTTAGTAAACAAACCAATGACACTTGTCCTCTCATTGACTGCGTCGATGTCTTCAGAGTTCGCTAGATTCGAACGATCAAGCCTCCGTTTATACAGAATATACAAAAAGTGTTCACCCCCTTGTAAGTCTGTAAGTTTTATTGTTTTATCAACATTAAATTACAGTGGATTTAATTTGGCTTTTTTGACACTGATCAACAGAAAAACACTCTTTCGTGTCAAAATGAAAACAAATCTCTGCAAAGGGATCTAGTAATTACAAATACAAAAGCAAGCGTTTGATTACATTAGTATTCACACCCTTCAGGTCAATAATTAGCAGATTCAACTTTGGCTGTAAATACACGTTACAGTGTGTGTGGATAGGGTTTGTGTCAGCTTTTGACATCTGGACAATGCAATTTTTCCCCATTTAGAAAACAGGTCAAGCTCTGTTAGATTGCACGGGCATCGTGAGTGAACAGCCCTTTTCAAGTCCAGCCATAATTGGATTGTGGTCTGGCCTCTGATATGGTCAATCTAGAACATTCAGAACATTACCTTTGGTTTGCTTCAGTCATGCTGTGCAGCTTTGGCTTTATGCTTGGGGTGACTCTCTTTCTGGAAAACAAATTTTCTCCTAATTCACAGTTCTCTTGCAGACTGCATTATGTTTTCAACAAGGATTTCCCTGCATATTTCTGCATTCATTTTAACTTCCACCTTGACAAGTCTTCCCACGGCATGATGCAGCCACCACTATGCTTCACGGTAGGGATAGTGTGTCTTTGATGATGTGCGGTGTTTGTCTTGCGCCCGACATATTGTTTAGCCTGAAGGTTAAAATTCTCAATTTTGGGTTTCATTAGACTCATAGAACTTGCTTCTCGCTGAGATCAGATTCTGTCAAATGCCTTCTGGCACACTGTAGATTTTTTTCACTGTTGTTTTTTTCATGTTATTTTTTTCCAGCAGTTTTTTTTTTCTTTACCACTCTCCCATAAAGCTTCGATTGGTGAAGTACCTGTGTGACAGTTTTGTTTATGCACAGTCTCTACCATCTCAGCCACTGAAGCGTGTAGCTCCTCCAGAGTGGTCATAAGTCTCTTGGTAGCCTCCCCCTCTGGTCACGGCCTGGTTTAGACAGATGTACAGCTGTGCCACATTCTTTCCATTTTCGAGGACTGACGTAACTCTATTTCTATGGATATTCAGTGACTTGGAAATGTTCTCATATTTGGTGTTTTGTCTGTAATAAATTTAGATCACTTTGTAGAGATATGTTTTCTTTGTGTCACGAAATAGTCTCCTTCTGTTGTTCAATATCAAAAATGCCAAATTAAGTTTACTGCACTTGAATGTTGTAAAAGAATAAAACAAGAGAAGATTCAAAGGGGTGAACATTTTATAGGCACAGTGTGTACAGTCAACGTCTACATTAGGTGTAAGAACTGCAGTATTTGGAACATTTATTACCAACTTCTATTCATCTGGTGGTGAAGAAAGCTTTCGGTATGCAGGCCTTTATAAATCAGAACATTGAGTATAGGATTTGGGATGTAACGTTAAAATTGTACAAAACATTGGTGAGGCCATATTTGGAGTATTGTGTAAAGTTCTGGTCACCGAATTGTAGGAATGATGTCAACAAAATAGAGGGAATACAGAGGAGATTTACTAGAATGTTACCTGGGTTTCATCACCTAAGGTACAGAGAAAGGTTGAATAAGTTAGGCCTTTTTTCTTTAGAGCGTAGAAAGTTGAGAGGGGACTATATAGAGGTATTTAAAAGTATGAGCGGAATTGATAGAGTTGACGTGGACAGGCTTTTTTCATTGCGAGAAGGGGAGTTTCAAACAAGAGGACATGAGTTGAGAGTTAATGGGCAAAAGTTTAGCGGAAACACGAGGGTGATCTTCTTTACTTAGACAGCGGTAGCTGTGTGGAACGAGCTTCCAGTTGAAGTGGCAGAGGTAGGTTCGGTATTGTCATTTTTTAAAAAAATGGATAGTTATGTGGACAGGAAAGGAACGGGGGGTTACAGGCAAAGTGCCGGTCGGTGGGACTAGAAGCACGGAAAGAAGGGCCAAGGTGGCCTATTTCCATGTTGTAATTGTTATACGGTTATGCAGTTATATGATAGTGCTCGACCTACGCCTTCCTGAAGTCCACAACCAACTCTTTGACTTGTCGGCTTTGAGGCTCAGGCTTTTTTCGTTCTCTGACGATTTGACAGCCCTCTCTATCTCCTCACTACCGACCCATTATTATTGCTCATGAAACCAACCACTGTTATATGATAAGAGTACCTGATTATGCAGCTTGAGCTGGTTTCGGCACTGTAGTCGGAAGTTACTATAGCAACATGTCTGAATCGTTTTCATCTATTTGACCAGGAAGTAATGGGGTGTCAAGGGCAGTGTTTCTGGACAATCCAGACTGGGTGTTTATCTCATTAGAAAGTAAGTGATGCTGAATAACTATATGAATTACTTTGCATCATTTATGGTAATAGAATGATAGAACACTGCAGCAGAGAGGCAGGCCTTTCGACCCGTCTAGTTTATGTCGAACCATTAATCTGCCTAGTCCCATCGTCCTGCATCTGGAACATAGCCCAGCATACCCTTCACATCCATGAATCTATTCAAATTTCTCTGAAAAGTTGAAGTCGACCTCGCATCCACCACTTGTGGTGGCAGCGTGTTCGTCACTCTTAGCACTCTCTCAATGAAGGTACTCCCCTCATGTTCCTCCTGAACCTTTAACCTTTCACACTTAACCCATGAACTTATTTTTAATCTCACTCAACCTCAGTGGAAAAGCATGGATAAATTTGCCCTATCAATACCTCTACTAATGTTGTATACCTCTGTCTGTCCTCTTGCTTTCTACTTCCCATGGAATAATATGCTATTTTGTTATAATTTTACTGAACAATATGAACAATGAGTTGGTCAGTAGTTAGCTGCATTTGAACTTTCTAGGTTCTCACGATTCCACAACGATTCAACTTCCTGTAGATTTTCATCAGAACTGCAAATGATACAGCGGACATTTTCCATAGCTTGATGATCAAGCAGCGCTTGTAAAATCCACAGAAGCTGCAGTGCGCAAGTCAGTTTGGGCAAATACACCTATTACATATATGAAAGACTGGCGTTCCTTTGCTCATTCTCAGTGTTCCAGCATATCGAAATAGTGATCATAGTGAGGAAGTGTTCGTGGGGTGCAACTTGATGTCACACAACTCCAGACAGATAGTATAGAAGTATTTATATATGTTATTCCTTTTGGAGAAGGAAGCCGGAGGATCAGAACGGGAGTACGGTGGGAGCCTTTTTGATTTTTTTCTTCTTCTCATCGGAGTTAAGAGAGTTGGGACTGCGCAGGCGTGTGACATCGGGCAGTGAAGCAGGGAAGATTTAACAAGGTCACAGCCTTATACAGCGTGCAGCGTCGTTTGCTGGCAACGGAGTGAGCCGGAAGCAGAGTGAAGGCTTAACGGCTTTGGCTCAACGGGCATAGACAGAAGCGGGCAATGCAAGGCAGGTTTAGGTTTCAGTTTTTTTTCCTGTTATTTGAGGAAAGGGGGAAGTAAGAGTGTGAGGGAAGCTTGTTGTCTCGGTGTCGGATGTGGGAGGTCCTGGAGTCTCCTAGCCTCCCGGATGTCCACATCTGCGCCAGGGGCGCCAAGCTGCAGCTCCTAAGGGACCGTGTTAGGGAACTGGAGCTCCAGCTCAATTTCCTTCGTCTGATCAGGGAGAGTGTGGAGTTGATAGAGAAGAGTTAAAGGCTGGTGGTCGCACCGGGGCCACGGGAGGCAGACAGGTGTGTCAGGGTTAGGAGGGGAGAAGGGGAAGACGCAAATACTAAAAAGTACCCAGTGGCTGTAAACCCTGGCAGTAAGTACTCCTATTTGAGTACCTTTGGGGGACACAAC
The DNA here is from genome assembly GCF_030144855.1 of Hypanus sabinus. Taxonomy (NCBI): domain Eukaryota; kingdom Metazoa; phylum Chordata; class Chondrichthyes; order Myliobatiformes; family Dasyatidae; genus Hypanus; species Hypanus sabinus. The sequence goes on from NC_082731.1 coordinate 9,466,532, forward strand.
AGTATCTGGGGGAAGCAATAGCGGCCGTGCCTCCGGCACAGAGTCCGGCCCTGTAACTCAGAAGTGTAGGGAAAGAAAGAGGAAGGTGTGAAGGTTTAATAGCGCAGTTAGGTAGTGTTTAAACTAATTTGGCAGGGCATGGGAACCGGAATGATGGAGTGGAGGAGAGGGCAAACAGTAATAGATCTAAGATATTGAGCAGTAAGGATGTCAGGATGGACAGGCAGGTGATGGAGCAAATTTGGAGCCATTGGGATGAGCTGAAGTGCAATAAAGTTGCAGTGCAATCTATGCAATCAAATGGTAGCTTGCCTCCCTGGTACCAGTGTCCTGGATGTATCTGATCGCGTCCAAGATATCCTGAAGTGGGAGGATGAGGAGCCAGAGGTCGTGGAACATAGAGGTGCCAATGACAAAGGTAGGAAAGGGGAAGACGTCCTGAAAGGAAAATAGAGGGAGTTAAAAAGGCAGTTGAGAAGAAGGACAGCAAAGGTAGTAATCTCGGGATTACCGCCTGTGCCACGCGATAGTGAGAGTAGGAATGGAATGACGTGGAGGATAAATGCGTGGCTGAGGGAATGGAGCACGGGGCAGGGATTCAGGTTTCTGGATCATTGGTACCTCTGTTGGGGCAGGTGTGACCTGTAGAAAAAGGACGGGTTACACTTGAGTCCTAGGGGGACCAATATCCTGGCGGGACGGTTTAATAGAACTGTTAAGGAGGGTTTTAAATAATTTGCAGGAGGATGGGAACCGAAATGATGGAGTGGAGGAGAGGGGAAACAGAACATGATCTAAGGTAGTGAGCAGTAAGGATGTCAGGAAGGGCAGGCAGGTGATGGAGCAAATTTACAGCTATTGGGATGAGTTGCAGTGCAATAAAGTTGCAGTAAAATCAATGCAATAAGTATCAAATACTGGATTTAAGGTGTTATACTTAAATGCACGCAGCATAAGCAATAAGGTGGATGATCTTGTTGTACAGTTACAGATTGGCAGGTATGATATTCCGGACATCACTGAGATGTGGCTAAATGATGCATCTCTCTGGGAGCTGAAAGTCCAAGGATACACGGTGTATCGGGAGGAGAGGCAAGTAGGTAGAGGAGGTGGTGTGGCTTTAATGGTAAGAAATTATATTAAATCAGTAGAAAGGATTGACATAGGATCGGAAAGTACAGAATCTTTATGGGTTGAGCTAAGAAATCGCAGGGGTAAAAGGACCCTAATGGCAGTTATCTACAGGCCTCCAAACAGCTTCCGTGATGTGGACTACAAATTAGTACAGGAAATAAAAAAGGCTTGACAGAAGGGCAGTGTTATGATAGTTGGATGGGGATTTTAACATGCGAGTGGATTGGGAGAATCAGGTTTGCACTGAATCTCAAGAGAGAGAATTTGTAGATTGTCTATGAAATGGCTTTTTAGAACAGCTTGTCGTTGAGCCCACACGGGGATTGGCTGTACTGGATTGGGTATTGTGTAATGAACCAGAGGTGATTAGAGAGATGAAAGTGAAGGAACCCTTTGCAGGCAGTGATCATAACATGATTGAGTTCACTGTGAAATTTGAGAAAGAGAAGCCGAAATCCAATGTGTCGATATTTCAGTGGAGTAAAGGGAATTACAGTGGCATTAGAGAGGAACTTGCCAAGGTTGACTGGAAAGGGACACAAGCGGGAAGGACGGCTTGAAGCGGGAAGAGAAGCAGTGGCTGGAGTTTATGCGAGAAGTGAGGAAGGTGCAAGACAAATATATTCCAAACCAGAAGAAATTTTCGAATGGAAAATGGATGCAACCGTGGCTGACAAGAGAAGTCAAAGATACAGTAAAGCAAAGCAAAGGGCATACAAGGAAGCAAAAATTAGCGAAAAAACAGAGGATTGGGAAGTTTTAAAAAGCTTACAAAAGGAAACTAAGAAGGTCATTAAGAGGGAAAAGATGAATTATGAAAGGAGGCTAACAAATAATTTCAAATAGGATACTAAAAACGTTTTCAAGTATATAAGGAGTAAAAGACAGGTGAGAGTAGATATAGGACCGATGCTGAAAATGATGCTGGAGCAATTGTAATGGGAGATAAGGAGATGGTGGTGGAACTGAACGAGTATTTTTCATCAGTCTTCACTGAGGAAGACATCAGCAATATACCGGACATTCAAGGGTGTCAGGGAAGAGAAATATACGCAGTCACAATTACAACAGCGAAAATACTCTGGAAGCTGAATAGTCTAAGGGTAGATAAATCTCCTGGACCATATGGAATGCACCCTCGTGTTCTGAAGGAAGTAGTGGTGGAGATTGCGGAGGCATTAGCAATGATCTTTCAAAAGTCGATCGATTCTGGCCTGGTTCCAGAGGACTGGAAGATTGTAAATGTCACTGCGCTGTTTAAGAAGTGGGCAAGGAAGGAAATAGGAAATTATAAACCTGTTAGCTTGACATCGGTGGTTGGGAAGTTGTTGGAGTCGATTGTCAGGATACGGAGTACCTGGAGGCATATGACAAGATAGGCAGAACGTAGCATGGTTTCCTTAAAGGAAAATCCTGACCTGAAAAACGTAGTGCAATTTTTTGAGGAAATAACAAGTAGTCTGGACAAGGGAGATGTGTGGATGTTGTGTATTTGGATTTTCAGAAGGCCTTTGACAAGGTGCCGCACATGAGGCTACTAAACAAGATAAGAGCCCATGGAATTACAGGAAAGTTACATAGGAGGACAGAGCATTGATTGATTGGCAGGAAACAGAAAGAGTGGGAATAAAGGAATCCCATTCAGTTTGGCTGCCGGTTACCAGTGGTGTTCCACAGGGGTCTGTGTTGGGGCCGCTTCATTTTAATTGTATATCAACGATTTGGATTATGGAATAGAATGCTTTGTGGCTAAGTTTGCTGATGATACAAAGATAGGTGGAGGGGCCGGTAGTGTTGAGGAAATAGAGAGTCTGCAGAGAGACTTGCATAGATTGGGGGAATGAGCAAAGAAGTGGCAAACGAATTACAATATCGGAAAGTGCACGGTCATACACTTTAGTAGAATAGATAAACGGGCAGACTCTTATTTAAATAGGGACAGAATTCAAAGTTCTGAGATGCAACGGGACTTGGGAGTCCTCGTCCAGGATACCCTTAAGGTTAACCTCCAGGTTGAGTCGGTGGTGAAGAAGGCGAATGCAATATTGACATTCATTTCTAGAGGAATAGAGTATAGGAGCAATGTGTGATTTTGAGGCTCTATAAGGCCCTGGTAAGACCTCACTAGGAATACTGTGTGCAGTTTTGAGCTCCTTATTTAGGAAACGATGTGCTGACATTGGAGAGGGTTCAGAGCAGTTTCTCTAGAATGATTCCAGGAATGAGAAGATTAACATATGAGGAAAGTTTGAACGCTCTTGGACTGTACTCCTTGAAGTTTAGAAGAATGAGGGGGGACTTCATAGAAACATTTCGAATGTTGAAAGGCAAGAACAGATTGGATGTGGCAAAGATGTTTCTCATGGTGGGGATGGCTAGTACGAGAGGACATGACTTGAGGATTTCTGGATGCCCATTCAGAACAGAGATGCGATTTTTTTTATTTAGCCACAGCGTGGAGAATCTGTGGAATTTGTTGTCACGGGCGGCAGTGGAGGCCAAGATATTGGGTGTATTTAATGTAGAGATTAATTGGTATCTGAGTAATCAGGGTATCAAAGGTTATGGTGAGAAGTCAGGAGAATGGGACTAAAGGGGAGATTGAATCAGCTCGTGATGAAATGCCCGAGCAGACTCGATGGGTCGAATGGCTGACTTCTGCTCCTTTGTCTTATGGTCTTATGTCTGCATATTTGTGTTGGAAATTCAAACATGAATTTGCAGTTTCTGTAAAATACTGGAAACATTCAAAATAAGTCGTGCCTTGCTGTGTACTGATACGGCAAATCAACAAATTTTATGATATATGTCAGTGATAAAAATGACATGATACTGATTCTCACAGACTCCCTTTGAAAAATGTTAAACTGGAGACTGCAGTTCTGTTTTGTTTCAATATTACTTTGAGAATCTTCTTAACTCTTGTCACATTCAGAAAGCACGTAAGACACAAGACTTTTGCAGAATTTACCGGTTAATCCTATTCTCCTATTCTTTTTACGTAAACCGAACATTCACGTAGAAACGGTTTTATCAAGCACACTGCAGCAAATCGTCGTGAGTCACGCTGAACAATTTCTATCACTGAATTTTCCATGTCCTTTTAAAACAATTGCCTCTTGCAGAGGTCAATGTGGTGCAAGTTATCAAAGAACGCACTTATTTCCGCGACATTTTAATGTTTTAATAAACAGTCGTGGCGATGAAATTATAACCACAATATATTGATGCAATATATTGATTTGCAAAGAAAATAATCGTTTGAAATATTATTTTATAAGAACCTATAACTGGAAAACAATTTCGAAAGTTATTTAGTGAAATATACAATGATATACAATGAAAAGCATTGATAAATCCTGTAATTAAAATCTCGGTTTTCTGATTAAAGCTATATCGTAGTTTACATATTGGAGACTATGAATAATTACAGACAGTAATGAAAACATATTTAAATCATATATTGGTCTCCTACAGTATAACACTGGGCAATGACAGGCTTTTCTTTGTGCATATTCAATTACTCGTTTGCAGACTGTCCGTAGAAACACCACACAGAAACTATCAGTGCAAATGTGCACCCAACTTAGAAAATGGGGTTAAGTATATAACAGTACAAGCGAGGTTGTCGCACAGCTTTACACACCCCAGGTGACAGAAATCAACAATGCAGAGCCTGAAAGTGAAATGACTTGTCGACTGTACAAGAAAATTCTCAAACATCTTGTCAAAGCACGGTGTTCCAAGCTAACGTCAGCTCGTCTGCGAGTGAATAAATTCATATCACGATTCAAAAGCTGAGGAATAACGCATGATGAGCATAAGTGCAGAATATTTCTTCTTAATTGGTTAAAAAAAACTAACTGTTTACGGTTACTGGAACCGAGGCTGCAGGGTCACATTTCAGTAATCAACTACCTATCGGTATCTCATACTAGTCAAAATATCGTGGGTGTAATATTGGCAAGCACGGTAGTGTACGGAGAAACCTTACGAAGATCTTGCCATGAGTAAAAAATTATACACATGTAGAGAGACATTCACACTAATGACAAAAAAAAACAACTGGCAATGGGCAGGGAAAGACTTAACTTGACAGGGAAACGTTCGACTATTTTGCAGACAATGTGGTAATAAGTGTAAAAGTTTAAATATTTGAACTAATTAATGCGTCATGCTAGAACTATACCGCGAAATAGGCTCTTGTGTACATTTATAAACCACACAGATCTGACATCCAGTTTTGATTTTTTATCTGAACATCTTCTGACTCAATACATAAATGCACGTATGAGTGCGCAGCTCAAAACCAGCTTCCTGGAGAACAATGTTTGGTGTACATATAATGTTTGTAAAAATACAAATAAAATACATTTAAAATATAGGCTGTTCATAACATCATGAAACTCCCAGTCATACTGAAGAGTAAATGATAGCTTTCCTTCGGCTCTCCACTTCTTGAACCTCGATAGGGGAGGAGTAGTGTCTCTGGAGTTGACAGACAGGATAGAAAAGAGGAAGTAGTCAAAGGAAAAGGGCAAAAAATGCCAGCTGGATGCAGGAAAAGGGAAGATAGAGACGACTACTGGAGGATGGTGTGAAGGTACAAGATTTGGAGATGCTGGAATCTAAGGACACTGATCAGAGCAAGCCGATGAGAAGCGACTGAGAGGTAGCTGAGAACAATTAGAGTAGGGGACAGAAGGCTTTGTACGAAGACGTATAGTGGTTACAGTTGATTGGAAATATTTAGGGGCTACATTGAATATTAAGGCTCCAGGAGTAAAAACCCAATTAGATCAGAAGTAGTCAAAGTGTTGAGCTATCACTGAAGGTAAAGATTATCTCAAGCTGTTGATATCATACGCAGCCTGAATAAAAGGCATTGCTTTTCAAGTTTGCATTTAGCCTGATGCTGGCAGTGAAGAAGGCTGTGGACAGACTAGACCACGTCCGAATGTGAAGCTCTATTTGAAATAGTTTGCAACAGCGGCTTCAGCTGGCACTTGCCCACACGGTTCAGGAGCTCTCCAAACTAAACGGTGAAACTACATGTGATTAGACCGATGTGCAGCAGACCTCATCGAGAGAATGGAATGCAAATAACAGATATAGCTGAGTTATACTTGACTCAGTTCAGATGATGGAAGCCGGACCAGTATTTCGACTGTACATTCCTACCACTGGTGTTCGGCAAAGTATTGAATTTCTCCAGCAGTTTGATTTTCTTTTCCAGATGCTGTAAATATTCTTCCCTTCGCGAATTCGGATACATATATACTTAGGGCCGTGCGATGCAATGACCACAGACTTTCTATTTTTCCTTAACAAGGAAAATTCGCACCAACGTCTCAGAGGTATAGAGTCATAGGGAAGTATAGCACAAAAACAGTATATGCCGACGCCACTTAAACTGCCTACTCCCAACTACCTGAACTGGGCCCATAGTTATCTCTCCATAACTGTACTATCCACGTACCTACGCACAAACGCGGATATCTGCAGATGCTGGAGATTCAAGCAGCACACACAAAATGCTGGTGGAACGAATCGACCAGGCAGCATCTACAGGAAGAAGTACATTCGAGGTTTCGGGCCGAGACCCTTCCTCAGGACAAACTGAAATAAGAGATAATAAGAGGTTTGAAAGTGGGACGGGGAGGGGGAGATCCAAAATGATAGGAGAAGGCAGGAGGGGGAGGGATGAAGCTACGAGCTGGAAAGCTGATTGGCAAAAGTGATAAACAGCTGGAGCAGGGAAACCATCATGAGACCGGAGACCTACGGAGAAAGAAAGGGGAAGGGGAGCATAAGTAGGAGATGGAGAGCAGGCAATGAGTGATTGTGAGAGGGACAGAGACAGAGAAGAGAGATAAAAAAGAAGATAAATAGGGAAAAATTAATAAGTAAGTAAGGGATGGGGAGGAGGGGTATTAACGGAAGTTAGAAGAATAAATGTTCATGCCATCAGGTTGGAGGTTGCTCAGTGTGTGTATTGCTATCCATGCACCTATCCAGGTGTTTCGTAAACGTTGAAATTCAGTTTGCATAGACCAGTTGTGCTGGCAGCTGATTCCACACTCTCACCATTCGCTGATTGAGACGTTTCCCCTTATGTTGCCCTTAAACTTGTCATCTTGCACATTTAAGACATAGCCTCGAGTTGTTGTCAAACCCAACCTCAGGGAAAAAGCCTGCTTGCATTTACCCTGTCTATACGAATCATAATTTTGTATACTTATATCAAATCCACTCTTAATCTTTTACATTCTAAGAGATAGAATTCTAATCTCTTGAATGCTTTCTATAACCCAGGTCCTCCAGTCTGGAAATATCTTTGTAAACTTTATTTGCACTCTTTCAACCTTGTTTGCATCGTTGTTATAAGTAGGTCACCAAAATTGCACACAACGCTGCGAATTAGGCCTCACAAGCGTCTTATACAACTTCAACATGACAACCCATCTTCTGTATGGAATACGTTGATTTACGAATGCCATTGTGCCAAAACTTTTCTTCACGACCCTATCTACCAGTGACGTGTCTTTCGACGAATTGTGTATCTGCATTTCCAAATCTCTTTGCTCTACCACAATCCTCAGTGTCTTACCGGTCACTCTGTAAGGCCTACCCTAGTTGGTCCCACGGAAGTGCGAAACCTCACACTTATCTGCACGAAATTCCATTTACCATTTATCAGTCCATTTTTCTAAATGACACAGATCCCTCTGCATGCCATGATAGCCTTCCTCACTGTCCACTACACATCGCCCTTGATGCCTTCCGCAAATTGGCTAACACCACATTAACCACAGTATCATCTAGATAATAGTGAAAAGATGTCAAACAACAACGGACCCTGCACACCACTGGTCACCTGCCTCCAGACAGAGAGGTAAACCTTCTCCCATAAAGCCAATGTCTTATCCAATTTACTACCTCATCCTGAATGCCGAGTGACTGATCCTTATTAACTAGCCTCCCACGCAGGACCTTGTCAAATGCCTTACTGAAGTCTGTATACAACATCACTGCCTTGCCTTAATCCACTTCCCTGTTAACTTCCTGGACAACTCAATAAATTCGGTTAGACATGACCTACTTTGCACGTAGCGATGCTAAATATCCTTAATCAGTGCAAATCCATCCAAATACTAATATATCATGTCACCTTAGAATACCATGCACAACTTTCCCACAAATGATATCAGACTCGCCGGCCTACAATTTCGTGGGTTCTCTTTAGAGATCTTTTTTTTTAATTTTTAAAATTTCGATGTTTCCTTTATTCCATGTTTCTTGCTGAAATGAACTCAGAGCAAAACGAACTTGAAAGAGTGAAGAAAGCGCATTTGAGTCAACATAAGCTGTCCAATTCGTTGCCCGTTATTTGTCACCTCTCTCGGTATCAGGAATGAGAGGGGTGGATGACATACTCAGATATATTAAAATAGCGGATATCAGACCGCTGGAAAGTCAATGTTAGGATTATGATGGCTTAACCAGGCGTACATAAGAACTAAAGGAGCTTGAGGAGATGATGTTACGTTAAATTTTACCTGTTCCCGATGGTTCCCAGAGAGAACCAAAGATCGTGGTGGTGTACGGTGGGTGACTCAGGCCAGAAGTCTTCCGTCCAGTGCCCGGGCCTCCAGAGGGCAACGGCTCCTGAGGAAATCTTTCCTGGGAAGCGATGTTTTCATCCAACAGATTCCCCTTAGCACCGGAGTCTATCAAGGCAGACAAGGACAGAGACTGTTGTTTGTAGCTTACATTAGCTTAGATCTGCATCCGGGATTCGGGAACAGAAGGGAATGTTGTCGGACTCACCAGGATCCCCCATTCTACTGGTGAGCATTACCTTTTGGCCGAAGGGAACAGGTAGCACGAAAATGACCAGACTGACCGCAACAGAAACAATCCCCTGCTCTGAATCTCAGGAGACGCTCTGTGGGAGAAAGGCGAGTCCGTCCCAGCTGTATTCGTCCCTCTCCCGGGGTGGTGGAAACGGCCGGGCTGGGTGCTGTTCTAGGAACGGGAGGAGGAGAGAGATTAGGGCTGGGAGTAGATGGTCAAAGGAGTAGGACGACCGGTTCTCTCTCTCTCTGACGTTCTCGGAGTCGGTTGTCCAGCCTAGTGGCTAGGGAGATAACTCCAGGCTGTTAGTGTCATCCCCAGCCGCCAACTCGTCATTTACCTTCTCACAGAGGCCTTGCCGGAATACCTCCTGGAGTGACTCATCGTTCCAGCCCGAGTCGGACTCTAGCGTTCGGAACTCTACGGAGTATTAGGCAACACTGCATGAGCCGTGGAGGAGTGTGAGTAGACGTTTAGCGGCACATTTACCGCGGACGGGATCGTCAAAAATCTTCCTTATTTCTGAGGTGAAGGTGGGGAAGGAACAGCAGGTCTTTGGCTGATTATCCCAAACAGCGGTGGGCCAAGCTAAGGCATTTCCATGGAACAACCCCATAATGTAAGCTATTTTTGCTCGGTCAGTGGCGTATCTGAGTGGCTACTACTCGAATACCAAGGAGCATCGCAGAAGAGAAGTCCAGCACTTCCCCAGATCTCCACCGTAGGGTTCTGGTTCGGGTACGTGCAGTTCTCTTGATGGACGTGTAGTGGACGCATCGGGCATCGCCACTACAGGCTGTCTGGGTTGGTCAGACAGAGCTCCCGGGGTCGACAGGGTAAGATGGACGGATACTCGGTCGAACTGTTCACTGAACTTACTTACGTTCACTGACAGGGAACTGAGGTTCTCCATGACATCCCGGAGCAGCTGATCGTGCAAGCCCAGTAGAGGATCTTGGCAGTCGAGGACTTGTTGCAGGGGATTAGTGTCCTCTGGGTTCATTATGGCCAGTTTGTTCTGTTGCACGGGGAGATAGAGGAGAACCCAAGTGAAAGACATTGGCACGTCGAGTGAGTTGCGGGTGCTGGCGTAGACGTGAAAGTAGAACAGCAAACCGCAGGAATCTTGACCAGGAGTCGGGATTCACAGCGAATATCTTGAAACTGGAGCTGCCTTAGAACTAACAGTTCTAATCGTACAGGGGAACTAAGTATCACATGAGAATAGACCAATAAACTGGCAACCTATGGAAGTGACGCCATCGTACTTATTTCACAGTTTCTGATTGAATCCAGGTGTACTGTAATTAAGTTAATGGGAAATCTCTTTTTCAATCTTTTTATTATTATTGATAATATGAACAAAGTACAATTGATATATTGGTAATGAGATTACAAACATACACATTTCCATTGCACATGAAAGAATACATAAGCAATGATTACAATATAAATGAGTATTCCCAAATCATGAACGATACAATATATATATATGAACAAGGTAAATCTAGGTATATCATAACATGTAATATTAAAAAGACAGAAAAAAGAAAAAAATTATTATGCAAAAAAACGAAACTAATAATCTAATAGCTAATAAAGAAAAAAAAGCAAAAAAAGAAAAAGAGAGAAAGAAAAACTTGAAAAAGAAAAAAAAGGGCTGTTTATAATATCTCACAAGAATACATAATCATCAGTGTCGTCAACTCCGATCCTCTCAACATATATAAGTTTAAAGCTGGAAAATCAAATAGGCTTGAAACAGGGTCATATTACATCATATGAAAATATTGAATAAATGGTCTCTATATATTTTGAAATTTAATAGAAGTATGAAATACACCACTTCTAATTTTTTCTAAATTTAAACATAACATAATTTGAGAAAACCAATGAAATACAGTGGGAGGATTAATTTCCTTCCAATTCAGCAAAATAGATCTTCTAGCCATTAGAGTACGAAATGCAATCATTCGACAGGCGGAAGAAGATAAATGAAGTGAGTCCATTATTGGTAAACCAAAAATTGCGGTAATAGGATGGGGTTGTAAATCGATGTTCAATACCGCAGTGATAATATCAAAAATATCTTTCCAATATTTTTTCAAAAGCGGACATGACCAGAACATATGAGTTAAAGATGCTGTTTCAGATTGACATCTATCACAAATAGGATTTACATAAGAATAAAAATGAGCTAATTTATCCTTGGACATATGGGCCCGATGTACGACCTTAAATTGTATTAATGAATGTTTGGCACATATAGATGATGAATTAACTAATTGAAGAATTCTATCCCAATTCTCAATAGGAATAATAAGATTAAGCTCTCTTTCCCAATCATGTTTTGTCTTATAAAGGGGCTCTGAACGTATCTTCATAATTATATTATAAAGCTTTGATTTAAGCCCTTTTTGAAAAGGGTTTAATTCAAACAAACTCTCCAAAATATCTGAAGACACTAAATTTGGATAAGTAGGAAGTGCAGTACTTAAAAAATGCCTAATCTGTAAATATCTAAAAAAATGAAATCTAGGCAAATTATATTTATTAAGTAATTGCTCAAAAGACATAAAACAATTGTCCAAAAATAAATCAGAAAATCATAGTAATCCCTTAGTTTTCCAAGCCGAATAAGCTTGGTCTATAATTGAAGGGTGGAAAAAAATTAGATACAATAGGAATATTTAAAACGAACTTAGTGAAACCGAAAAATTTCCGAAATTGAAACCATATACGTAAAGTATGTTTAACTATCGGGTTGTCAATTCGTTTCGGCAATTTAGAAAGAGCAAAAGGGAGAGATGTCCATAAAATAGAACCCAGAGCATAACCTGGTACAGATTTAATTTCCAAACTCACCCAATGAGGGCTAAATGATCCATCCCAGTCTTTCAACCAACATAACAAATACTTAATATTAACATCCCAATAATAAAATCTGAAATTAGGTAATGCTAACCGACCTTCCTTCTTTGCCTTCTGTTAGTATATTTTACCTAACCTGGAATTTTTATTCTGCCGTATATATGAGGAAATTTTTGAATCAACATTAGAAAAAAAAGATTTCGGAATAAAAATTGGTACCGCTTGAAAAATATATAAAAACTTAGGTAAAATAACCATCTTAATAGCATTAATCATTAAGCATTAATAGCATTAAGCATTAATGCTTGACTAATCTGTTGGAGTTTTTTGAGGGTGTAACAAGGATGTTAGACGAGGGTAAGCCAGTGGATGTTGTGTACCTTGATTTTCAGAAGGCATTCGATAAGGTGCCACATAGGAGATTGGTGAGTAAAATCAGAGCTCATGGCATTGGGGGCAGGGTTTCAACATGGATAGAAAACTGGTTGGCAGATAGAAAGCAAAGGGTAGCAGTGAATGGGTGTTTCTCGGACTGGCTGGAGGTGACTAGTGGGGTACCACAGTGCTCTGTATTGGGACCACGGCTCTTTACGATTTATGTCAATGATTTAGATGAGGGCATTGAAAACTATATCAGCAAGTTTGCTGACTATACTAAACTGGGTGGCAGTGTGACATGCGAAGAAGACGTTAGGAGAATACAGGGAGACTTGGATAGGCTGGGTGAGTGGGCAGATACTTGGCAGATGTCATTCAATGTGAATAAATGTGAAGTTATCCACTTTGGAAGCAGGAACAAGAGGGCAGAGTATTGTCTGAACGGTGTAGAGTTAGGTAAGGGAGAAATGCAAAGAGACCTAGGAGTCCTAGTTCACCAGTAAATGAAGGTGAATGAGCAAGTGCAACAGGCAGTGAAGAGGGCAAATGGAATGTTGGCCTTTGTTACAAGGGGAATTGAGTACAAGAGCAAGGATGTCCTTTTGCATTTGTACAGGGCCCTGGTGAGACCACACCTGGAATATTGTGTACAGTTTTGGTCTCCAGGTTTAAGGAAGGACATTCTGGCAGTTGCGGAAGTGCAGCGTAGATTCACTAGGTTGATTCCTGGGATGGGAGGGCTGTCTTACGCAGAGAGATTGGAGAGATTGGGCTTGTACACGCTGGAATTGAGGAGATTGAGAGGGGATCTGAAACGTTTAAGATAATTAAAGGATTTGATAGGATTGAAGCAGGAAATATGTTCCAGATGTTGGGAGAGTTCAGTACCAGAGGGCATGGATTGAGAATAAGAGGTCAGTTATTTAAAACAGAGTTGAGGAAGAGCTTCTTCTCCCAGAGAGTTGTGGAGGTGTGGAATGCACTGCCTCGGAAGACGGTGGAGGCCAATTCTCTGGATGCTTTCAAGAAGGAGCTAGATAGATATCTGGTGGATAGGGGAATCAAGGGATATGGGGACAAGGCAGGGACTGGGTATTGATAGTGAATGATCAGCCATGATATCAGAATGGCGGTGCAGATCCCCTCTCAATCTCCGCAATTCCTGTGTGTACAAGCCCAATCTCTCCAATCTCTCTGCGTAAAACAGCCCTGTCACCCCAGGAATCAACCTAGTGAATCTACGCCGCACTTCCTCAATTGCCAGAATGTCCTTCCTTAAACCTGGAGACCAAAACTGTACACAATATTCCAGGTGTGGTCTCACCAGTCCCTGCCTTGTCCCCATATCCCTTGATTCCCCTATCCATCAGATATCTATCTAGCTCCTTCTTGAAAGCATCCAGAGAATTGGCCTCCACCGTCTTCCGAGGCAGTGCATTCCACACCTCCACAACTCTCTAGGAGAAGAAGTTTTTCCTCAACTCTGTTTTAAATAACTGACCTCTTATTCTCAATCCATGCCCTCTGGTACTGGACTCTCCCAACATCTGGAACATATTTTCTGCCTCAATCCTATCAAATCCTTTAATTATCTTAAACGTTTCAATCAGATCCCCTCTCAATCTCCTCAATTCCAGTGTGTACCTTTCGGGTTCCGCCCAGGTTGCCGTCCTCTAGATCTAAGAGACATTTCTGATTGCATATCCTCAAAAATTCACGATAAACTCTTAACGATAAGTCCAAAAAAATAGCAAGAGTCTTTTGATGTAGGTAAAAATAAGTTGAATAAGGGTGATCAAAGGTTAAAAAAAATAAAGGTTATGCAGCGAATCTGAAACAGTACTCACTCCATGAGCGTCACCCACTGACCTTTTTTTTAATAAAGGGGAGAGAGTTGAAAATGGAGAGTGTAGCGGAAGGAAGGGAAGGTGCGTGAGGGAAATCCAAGAACTGAAATTAGGGCATAATCAGGGAGAACGGAGCGTTAAAGGGATACAGACAAACGGAAACATAAGAGGCTCATATATTAAATACATGGAAATGTTCTTCAGGCAGCTCACAATACAAACCGTCACCATGACGATAACAGCAGTTCTCTCGGTGCAATATTTTGCCTTCAATTTCTGGCAACAGATGGCTACAAATCGATCGAAAGTGAAGTTGACTGTTAACCATACCCTGTTGTCTCCGGCTATGTAGATCATAACGATTCTGAGGCTACAGACTGGTGTAATTGAGAGGAAAGAAACCGGAAAGTAAATAGCTCTGATGTGGTTTAATATCACTGCCGTAATGAGGACCTAGAGATCCGTTACTGCAATGACAACAAGATATTTTGTGATGCATTTGGAGAGACCGCAGTTTCCACGTGACAGGATTGCAATCTTTACCAAGTTACCTTTTAAGAGTAAATAAAATAAATCACAATCTGAAGCCAATGAATTGTTCTTAAAAGCTGTAGTTTCTCTGCAAGGCTTTATAGCGTGACTGATAAACTCCATTAGATTATGGCATGAATATATGATCTTATATCACAGTCATTGAAACCAGAGAGAGAATCTCAAACAAAGACCTGACAGTGTTGCTTTCATACACTTTTGGGGGAAAGGTTACTGAATCTGGATTGATAAATCACATTGAAGCACATTGATATCTCTTATCTAAATCTTTCGACGAGGTTCAAGTTTCACCATAAACCGGTGTTTATTGGCAAACGAAATCTGGTGCATCTCTGAATAGAATGCTTTTACTTCGTCAATTTTTACTTCAAGTAGGACTTTTTATATGGACATTTTATATAGAATTAGTGCCCCATATTTGACATGAACCTGTGGTTGAAATCGTTGGGTTATATCGCTGGATAATTCGAAAGATTCTGTGGTATTCACTCCGGCATAACCAGCTTACTTCCAGAATTTTAATGGTTTTCTGATTTGACAAATGGTACAGACTGCACGTAATGATCGGCAGAATATTTATTCTGCATGGAATATTGTTTTTATCAAGCAGATATTCTCTGAGTAAACGTACAGTAAAATAGAATTGCCTATATAGCAAGTTTTATCACTGGATGTTTCCTGGGACACAAATAACTGCCAGAACAAGATAGTAAATGGCATAGAACTAGCCCATCACCTGTCCGTGCATTTTCTAACAGAAAATGAGACGTTCTTTTTTGATTTCGAGCGATTCTTTGACAAAGCACAATTAAAATATCCCTTTATATGACAGTTAAAAATACAAATTAGAGAATGTAGTTGCATCAGACTTGGACAAATCAGATAAGGTGAAATCATCACTGACGTCAGTTGGACTCCTTACTATTGGGGGTGACCTTTGACTGGCTTCAGCTTATTTTGAACAATTGCATTATCTTTGGCTTGATGATGTTGCTCAATTTTTTGACGGTTGAACATCTTCTCGAAGCAAAAATTCTCGGAAGAGTCTTGGGGGTGTCAAGTCGGAGACGGGAGCCTTGAAGAAGAGTTTATTGAGTGTATTCGGGATGATTTCCTTGAACAATACGTTACTGAGCCGTCAAGGGGGCAAACAGTCTTAGACCTGGTCCTGTGTAATGAGACAGGTCTAATAAAAATGTCCTAGTAAAGGATCCCCTTGGAATGAGTGACTATAACATGGTCGAATTCCATATTCAATTAGAGGATGAGAGGGTTGGATCTTAGACAAGCGTACTGAGCTTAAATAAAGGAGACTATGATGGTATGAGAGCGGAATTGCTTAAGATGGATTGGGAAAATAGATTAAAGGGTAGATCGGTACTTGATCAGTGGTGTATATTTAAGGAGTTATTTTACAACTATCAAGAAAAATATATTCCACTGAAGAAAAAAGGGTGTAAAAGAAAAAAATAGTTATCCTTGACTGTAAAGAAATAAAGCAAAGAATACGACTAAAAACAAAGTTATGTAAGGTAGCTAAATGTAGTGGGAAGATTGAAGATCGAGAAGCTTTTAAAGATCAGCAGCAAATAACAAAAAGATTGATTAAGAAGGGGAAGATAGATTATGAAAGTAAATTGGCGATAAACAGAAAAGCAGATAGTAAAAGTTTTTATAGTTACATAAAAAGAAAAAGGGTGGCTAAAGTAAATGTTGGTCCCCTAGAAGATGAGACCGGGAATATAATGGTAGAGGACATGGAGATGGCGGAAACGCTGAACAAATATTTTGTATTAGTTTTTACAGTAATGGGCACTCAAAATATCCCAACACTGGATAAACAGGGGGCTCTAGAGGGAGAGAAGCTAACTACGATTCAAATCAGCAAGGAAATGGTGCTTGATAAATTAATGGGACTGAAGGTGGATAAATCCCCTGGACTGGATGGCTTGCATCCTAGGGTCTTAAGGGAAGTGGCGGTCGGGATTGTGGATGCATTAGAGAGAATTTTTCAAAACTCGCTGGACTCAGCAATGGTTCCGGCAGATTGGAAAAAATGCTAATGTAACTCTTTTATTTAAAAAGGGCAATAGACAGAAGGCTGGGAATTATAGGCCAGTTAGCCTAACATCTGTGGTTGGCAAAATGTTGGAATCGATAATTAAGGAAACAGTAACAGGGCACTTGGATAAACATAGCTTACTAGGGCAAAGTCAGCATGGCTTTACAAAAAGGAAGTCATGTTTGACAAATTAGTTCTTTGAGGACATAACATATAGGGTAGATAAAGTGGAACCATTGGATGTGGTGTATTTGGACTTCCAAAAGGCATTTGACAAGGTGCCACACCAAGGATTATTACTTAAAGTAAAAAAATCATGGGATTGGGGATAATATTCTGGCATGGGTGGAGAATTGGCTTTCTAACAGAAAACAGAGAGTTGGGATAAATGATTTATTCTCAAACTGGCAGTTGGTGACTAGTGGTGTTCCGCAGGGGTCGGTGTTGAAACCCCAACTCTTTTCAATCTATATTAATGATTTGGAGAAAGGGACTAAGTGCAACGTATCGAGGTTTGCTGATGACACAGGGATGGGAGGGAGTGTAATGAGTGCGGAGGACATTGAAACCCTGCAGGGGGACATGGATAGGTTGAGTGATTGGGCAGACATTTGGCAGATGAAATATAATACTGACAACTGTGAGGTCTTGCACTTTGGCAGGAAAAATAATAGAGCAATTTATTACCTAAATGGAGAGAAACTGGAAAGTGCTTCCGTGCAAAGGGATCTGGGGGTCCTGGTGCAGGAAACACAAAAAGTTAGTATGCAAGTGCAGCAGGTGGTCAAGAAGGCCAATGGAATGCTGGCTTTTATTGCTAGGGGGATGGAGTATAAGAACAGGGAGGCCTTACTGCAGTTGTACCGGGTATTGGTGAGACCACACCTGGGGTACTGCGTGCAGTTCTGGTGTCCATATTTAAGAAAGGACATACTGGATCTCGAGGCAGTGCAGAGAAGGTTCACCAGGTTAATTCCGGGGATGGGTGGGTTGTTGTATGATGAGTGGTTGAGTAGATTGGGACTCTACTCATTGGAGTTCCGAAGAATGAGAGGCGATCTTATTGAAATCTATAAGATTGTGAAGGGGCTTGATTGGGTGGATGCGGGGAGAATGTTCCCAATGATGGGTGAAACTAGGACTAGCGGGCATAATCTTGAAATAAGGGGATGCCGTTCCAGAAGTGAGATGAGGAGAAATTTCTTCACTCAGCGGGTAGTGGGGCTGTGGAATTTACTACCCCAGAGAGCTGTGGAAGCTACTACACACAATAAGTTCAAAACGAAGATGGACATTTTCCTGGATAAAAATGGCATTAGTGGATACGGTGAGCGAGCAGGTAAGTGGACATGATGCTAGGTTTAGATCAGCCATGTGATCTCCTGGACCAGTTTTCGATAGCCTGGATGGGTCGGAGAGGAATTTTCCAGATTTTTTCTCCTCAATTGGCAATTCGTTTTTTTGTTCCCCCGGCTGATCACATGGGTTTGGGCGGGATGAATAATAAAATAAATTGGGCGGCATGGTGCCCTGTTGGTTGGCACTGTTGCCTTGTGGGATTGGATCAGCCATGATCTTGTTAAATGGCGAAGCAGGCTTGAGGGGCCGATTGGCCTACTCGTGCTCCTATCTCTTATGTTCTTATGGGTGAACACAGCAGAATCACTCAAAATGATACCGAGGTGAAGAACCGGAGGAGGTCAATCGTTTTGCTCTTTATTATCTCAGGTACTTCCCTCGAATTATGTGGTATTTATTTGAGAATGTCATCTTTTCCAAAGTTAATTATGTGCGGAGTTCAATTTTACAGGAAACAGGATTTATGTTGGGTCTCCTCAGCTGTTGCACCAACAACTGTATTGATAGAAACGTAGAAATATAGAAAACCTACATCACAACACCGGTCCTTCTGCCCCCAAAGTTGTGCCGGACATGTCTCAATCTTAGAGGTTCCAAGGCTTACACATAGCTCTCTATTTTTCCAAACACCATGTACCTACCCAAAACTTCCTGAAAAGAAGCTATCTTATCTGCCTCCACCACCGCTGCCACCAGCACGTTCCACACATTCACCACTCTCTGAGTAAAAAAAAAACGTACCTCTGCACCTACTCCTCAGCACCTTAAACCTGTGTCCTCCTGTGGCAACCATTTCATCGCTGAGAAAAAGCCTCTGACTATCCACACGATCTATGCCTCTCATTGTCTTATACACCTCTGTCAGGTCACATCTCATCCTCCGTCGCTCCAAAGAGAAAGGGCCGAGTTCACTCAACCTATTCTCATAAGGCATGCTCCCATTCCAGGCAACCTTGTAAATCGCCTCTGCACCCTTTCTATGGCTTCCACATCCTTCCTGTAGTAAGGCGACCAGAACTGTGTGCAGTACTCCAAGTGGGGTCTCATTAAGGTCCTATATATCTGCAACATTACCTCTGGGCTCCTAAATTCAATTCCACCATGGATAAAGGCCAATACACCTTACGCCTTCTTAAGCATAGAGTCAACCTGCGCAGCTGCTTTGAGCTTGCTATGGACACGGACCCCAAGATCCCTCTGTTCCTAGACACTGCCAAGAATCTTACCATTAATACTATATTCTGCTTTCATATTTGACCTACCAAAATGAACCACTTCTCACTTATCTGGGTTGAACTGCATCTGCCATGCTCCGCCCTGTTTTGCAACCTATCAACGTCCCTCTGTAACCTTTGACAGCCCTCCACACGATCCACAACACCTCCAACCATTGTGTCATCAGCAAACTTACTAACTCATCCTTCCACATCCTCATCCATGTCATTTATAAAAATCATGAAGAGTACAGATTACAGAACAGATCCCCGAGGCACTCCACTGGTGATCGACCTCCATGCAGAATATGTCTCGTCTACAACCACTCTTTGCCTTCTGTGGGCAACCCAGTTCTAGATCCACAAAACAATGTTCCCTTGGATCCCATGCCTAACTACTTTATCAATAAGCCTTGCATGGGGCTTATTAAAAGGGGCTCATCTACTGCTTTGCTTTCATCAATGTGTTTAGTCACATTCTGAAAAGATTCAATGAGGCTCGTAACGCACGACCTGCACTTGACAAAGCCATGCTGACTATTCTTAAACGTATTATACCTCTCCAAGTGTTCATAAATCCTGCTTCTGCGGATCTTCTCCATCAACTTACCAACCACTGAAGTAAGACTCAATGGTCTATAATTTCTTGGTCTTTCTCTACACCCTTTCTTAAATAAAGTAACAGCATTCTCAACGCTCCAATCCTCCGGAACCTCTCTCGTCCCCATTAATGACGCAAAGACCATCGCCAGAGGCTCAGCCACGTCCTCCCGCCCCTCCCACAGTAGCATGGAGTACATCTCATCCGTTTCAGGCGACTTATCCAACTAGATGCTTTCCAAAAGCTCTAACGTAAGGGGCAACACAGAAGCTATTCCAAGCGGAACTCAAAAATGGCTGAAATATCCACTGAATTTGATCATTAAAGGTCTGTCATGAATGAAAGAATATGCACACTTCTTAAAGCAATGGCGTTTCATTAATTGCTCATTTGCTGAAATAGGTCGGGTGTCTTCCCAGGGAAATATTCTCTAGGCTCCTCTTACGTTCTGGAAGGAAAGAGTTCTCACGTTCCCTTACGGAGCTTAATGGTAGCCTGGAAGAAGCTGCACACTCTGTTTCAGTGCTACTTGCAGACATTTCAGTTATCGGATCATTTGTGGAAATACATCTATTCTTCCCCAGCGCTCATTACTTCCTGTCAGATTTTGATCACGAAAGACGAGTTTTGTCAACCCAGTCTTTCAGTATGCTGAAAGGTAAATATCTACAATTTACAAACTAACATAGTGAAACCTCGGAGCTTCCCAAAGCAACCTGATGGCAAAATTAGTGTGAAATCTTTCTGGAGTCTCCAATGATACTCATTTTGGCGCTAAATATTGGAAAGTTGAATCAGTCCGTCTGCCGGCCAGAATAACTAGGTATATTCTACTTTCAAATTCTTAATCCTTCTGACTAAAATTTGGTAATCTGGCAAACCACACAATTTGTACATCTGCTGATGGTTTCACTCTCTACCGTTGATTGAGAAGACGATTTGCAGACATTGGGTACTCTGCTTGTCGCATATTTGGAATCTAATTCCAGTTTTCTGAAATTGTTGCATGCGCTTACTGACCTAACTTGAAAAACGAAGAAATTTCTACTATTGTCCTTTTCATTTTATGCACTGAAATCAAAAATTATCTTGGACTTTTTTGACCATAAAACTGATCACTCACTAAACAAGTTCAGAGGACTAATTCTCCAGGGTGCAAACATTCTGATACCAATATTATACGACTTACCTAATGCCATGATACAACTTAAGAACTAATTGTTTCAAACTGCGTATAGAAACCTATTCGAGCCTTAAACAATGTATTGGCTTTTGTTCTGACCTTCCTGTTTCTGAAAGAAATGATTTAGGATACGTTAAACATTCGAAGTCTTTTAAACAGAGTTGTCAATGGTGTGTATATAGGTAACAGGAGCATAAAAGGCGAATATGTACATAGCTTTGCAGAAAGAAGTTGTTGTATTTGCATGCACAATCTATATCTGAAGATACTGCTATTTAAGCAGAGCTTTGTCCTGAATGGCTATTGATTACGTAATATAAAACGAGTTTGATCTTTCATAAGGAGCAATAAAATACATTTGCTCGCCATTTCTTTCCTCACATAATCCACAGAATTTATTTAGGGTCCAGTGCTCGTCGGTTTTTCATGATCAAATGAAGAACATACAAAAAGAAGAAAAAGAACATAAAACAATACAGAAAGTTACATGGCACTTTGGCACACCATTTTATGCCGGCATTAACTCGGAGATCAATGTAAACCATACCTCCCACATACCCATATTCTTCTGTCGTGCAAGAGTTTCATAAATGCCCCTAATGCATAGCCCTCTGCCACCAAGCCTGCCGGGGGTTCCACACACTCAAAAAAATCATACTTTTGATATTTCCCACATCGTTTTCTCCAATAATTATTTTACTTATGCCCCTATTTATTAACCATTTCTCACCCGGGTAAATAAAGAAAGGTTTCTGGTTCTCCACTCGATCTAATCTTTTATAAACTTGCATATCTCTATCAAGTCACTTTTCGTCTTCATTCGCTCCTGAGACAAAGCCCTAGTTCGCTCAATTTATCCTTACCAGACATACTTTTTAATTCAGATGGAATCGTGGAAATATCTCCTTTGTACCTTCTCTAAATATTCAACATCTTTCACTTGGGGAGGCAAGCATAACTGAACACAATATTCTAAGTGTGGCCAAACCAGGGTTGTACAGAGCTGCAACATTACCCTTATTCGACTAATGAATGCCTACAGAACATATACTGCCATAACAACACTACCAAAGCACGACAACTTTGTGCGATCCATAGATGTGAATCCCAAGATCCATCTGTTTTTGCAGACTGTTAACAAACCTGCAGTTAACTCGGTATTTCGCCTTCAAATTGACCTGACAAATTGAATAACTTGACATTTTCCGGATTGAACTTCATCTACCACTGCTCAGCCACTGTCCTGTCAATGTCAATGCCTACGACAAACCTTTTCAATAACAACCTTCGAGTCATCTGCATATTTACTGATCCATCCTTTCTTTCATTTTCTCCTCCATATCATTTGTGTGAATCACCAAGAGCGGGGATATTCGAACGTATTCCTGGGGTTACACCAATCGTCACCGAAAATCAGTTTTAATATCACTGGCATGTCTTCAAATTAGTTACATTTGCAGCAGCAGTAGAATACATTCCACTATAATATAAAAGCACTGTGATGTACAGTAAATATACATATATAATTAGAAATATAGATAGATACCTAGATTAGATAAGATAGATAGAGGGGTAATTTACGTAAGTAGTGCAAAAACAGAAACAAAATAGTTGTAAAGTGAGTTTACTGAACGTCCATTCAGAAATCTGATGGCAGAGAGGAAGAAACTGTTCATGAATCGTTGATTGTGTGTCTTCATCCATCTGTACCACCTTCGAGATCGTAACAATGAGAAGAAGACAAGCCCTGGGTTGTGGAGGTCCTTAATGCAGGATCTCGCCTGTTTGGGACTTTGCTACTTGAAAATGCCTGGGATGATACGGAGGATATCTTGACTTCAACTAGAATCGATAGGTATTTTTTGCACTTTCCACATATATAGAGTAGCAGTCGGAGCCGAAATATATTTTAGTATTCCTTTCATATCTTACTAGTGTAACAAATATTCCAAACCACCCTGTCTACTCATTCTTTCAGACTTCTTCAAACACTCTTCAGTTTCTTCTGTAAACTTCAGGATCTCATAACCTTCAGAACATCATTGTGGATACGTCTATAAATCAGTGCAATCGGAAGTAATGCAAAAGTCAATTTATTTTTCCAGAAGAAAAAAAATTAGATAACAAAAGCCGTAATGCTATGAGATGGCATGCAATGACAACATGATCTATTTTACTTGAAACCTCAGCTCCAAATTTTGCAGTATCAGCTATACCTTGATTGCCGATGATATGCAAACATTCACAAGATCCTGAACATACGCATTAAACAAGTTAGCATAACCTGTCTGAAATATGTATAAACTACTTTCTTGTCATGTCATAATTGAATATCGGACATCTATCATTGGCACTGTGACGATGTTTAGAAAATTTTGGATTTAGTTCTCATATTATGCATCATAATGCGACTAGCTTCAAGGTAATTATGGAAAAGGATAGGTCTTATCATGGGTTGAGATTATGCAATTTAACCATGCTGGTATTATAATGTGGGTAGCATGAGTGTATTGGCACAGGCTACTTTCTGGCAAAGTAATACTTATAAGAAGGTAGCTTTCAAAAGTGAAATTTTGAGAGCAGAAAGTTAGTTTCTGCCTGGTGAATAAAAGGAAAGGATAACTGGTTTCGGGAATCTAGGTCCACGAGAGATATTGACACTCCAGTTAAGAAAGAAAAGTAGGTGCATGGCAGGTATCAGCCTTTAGGAAAAGTCGAGGTATTTGAGGAGTATAAGAAATGCAAAAGAAAACTTAAGAAATAAATCAGAAGAGATAAAACAAGGTCCGAGTTTGATTTAGCAGACAAGGGGAAGGAGAACCATAAGGGTTCTACACATACGTTAAGAGCAAAAGGATTGCAAAGAATGAAATTAGTCCTCTGTAAAATCAGAATAGTAATATATGCGTTGAGCTAAAATAGGTGGTGGAGACCATAAAGGTTGTATGCATCTAAATTGACTAGGGAGATGGACACCTTAATTTTCGAATCGAGACAAAAAGCAGCAAGGTCATGTATTCTAGAGATATTACAGAGGACGAGTTCTTTGCCCTCTTGTAGCAAATTGGTGTTGTCAAGTCCCCAGGAACTTATAAGATGCGCTTCCGAATCTGTGGGAGGTACGTGCAGAAACTATAATGGTTCTAGCTGACATATTTAAATAATACAGCGAAAGTTGCGGTACTGGGGGATTAGAGGATAGCTAATGTTCTTCTGCTGTTTAAGAAACGCTTTGAGAATAAACCAGGAAATCATAGGTCGGTGAACCTGTCATCAGTGGGAAGGTCATTGGCATGTGTTTCTAAGGAACTGGATATATTATATTTGGAAGATATGGACTGATGGAGGATAGACAGCTTGTCTTTATGCGTGGTAGGTCATGCCATACAGCCTTATAGATAACTTCCGAGATAGTTATCAAAAAAGTTAACGAAGGCAAGTCAGTGCATGCTGTCTACTTGGACTTCAGCGAAGCATATAACAAGTTCCCGCATGGGACGATGGTCAGGAAACTTCAGTTACTTGGTACTTAAGATGAGGCTGTAAATCAGCATTCAGCAAAATCATCCCTCAGAAACTGATTGGAAAGATGAGCCTACTGGGCCTGAACACCTCACTCTGCAACTGGATCCTATACATCCTGACTAGGAGACCTCAGTCAGTCCGGATCGGGAGTGGCATCTCCAAAACCATCACACTGAGTACAGGGGCTCCCCAGGGTTGCGTGCTCATTCCACTGCTGTTCTCTCTGCTGACCCACGACTGTGCTGCAACACATAGCTCGAACCATATCATCATGTTCGCCGATGACACCACCGTGTTGTGTCTCAGCAGCAAGAACGACGAGTCAGCTTACAGAGAGGAGGTTCAGCGGTTAACGGACTGGTGCAGAGCCAACAACATGTCTCTTAATGAGAACAAAATGAAAGAGATGGTTGCTGACTTAAGGAGGGCACGGAGCGACCACTCCCCGCTGAACATCGACGGCTCCTCAGTAGAGATCGTAAAGAGCACCAAATTTTTTGGTGTTCACCTGACGGAGTATCTCACCAGTTCACTCAACACCAGCTCCATAGCAAAGAAAGCCCAGCAGTGTCTCTACTTTTTGCGAAGGGTGAACAAAGTCCATCTCCCCCCCCCCCCATCCTCATCACATTCTACAGTGGTTGTACTGAGAGCATCCTGAAGAGCTACATCACTGCCTGGTTCGGAAATTCCACCATCTCGGATCGCAAGACCCTGCAGAGGTTAGTGAGGTCAGTTGAGAAGATCATCGGGGTCTCTTTTCCTGCCATCACGGACATTTACACTAAACGCTGCATCCGCAAAGGGAACAACATTATGAAGGACCCCATGCACCCCTCACTCAATCCCTTCTCCCTCTTGTCGTCTGTGAAAATGCTCCGGAGCATTCAGGTTCTCACGACCAGACTATATAACAGTTTTCTCCCCCAAGCTATCAGACTCCTCAATACCCGAATCTGGACTGACACCTTGCCCTACTGTCCTGTTTATTATTTATTGTAATGCCTTCACTGTTTTTTGTGCACTTTATGCAGTCCAGTGAAGGTCTCTATTCTAGTGTAGCTTTCTCTGTGTTGTTTTTTTTTATTACATAGTTCAGTCTAGTTTGTTGCACTCTGCATGTAACACCATGGTCCTGAAAAACGTTGTCTCATTTTTACTATGCACTGTACCAGCAGTTATGGTCGAAATGACGATAAAAATTGACCTGACTTGACTTGACTTGAAATCTGATTAGACATTGGCTTTGCTCGTGAAGCCAGGAATGGCTGCTTCGCTGCTTGAACGCTGATGCGGCGGAGTTTGCTTTAATCAGTGGCCTGTGTCTTGTAGACTGTTGCAGGGATGAATGCTGGAGTCATTGCTGTTTGTCATCTGTATCAACGATCTGGGTGATAATTTGTTTAAGTAGATCAGCAAATTTGTGGATGACACTGATATCGGGGCTATACTGGACAGCGAAGAAGACTATCAGACCTTGCAGAATCAGCTGGAAAACGTGCTGAGATCGACAAATAGAGTTTAATGCAGCTAAATGTCAGGTGTTGCACATTTGGGATGATCAAAAGAGTTGGTCTTACACAGTGAAGTGTAGACGTCTGTGTACTGTGGTGAACAAAGGGATCTGGAAATACAGGTTCATAAATCAGCAAAGGTGACGTCATAGGCAGAAAGGGTTAGATTTAGCAAAGGTTGGACAGCATTGCCGAGAGTTTACTGTTAATCGTAGAGAAACTGCATTTAAGTTAACGATTAGCATGCTCTATTTTACGGCTTTCGTTTTCACTAACCGATTACAAAACGACGCCGAATGTACTAGCATCAGACATTATCACTAGAAACAGTGATGAGTTTGAGTAAACAGCCCTGCTTATAATTTTCAGAAGGTAAGCTCGATAAGGAGTCAAGCAGCAATTAAAGTCAAAAGCTTTCTGAAAATCTAAATGAGCTCCTTCCCCTGAGTCAGCTTTGTCTACCCTGCTTGATATTTCCTCAGAGAATTCAAACAGATTTGTCAGGCAAGATTTTCGCTTGCGAAACCATTTTGGCTTTGGCCTATTTTGTTATGCACTTCCAAGTACCCCGAAAGCTCATATTTAATAATATTATCCAATATCTTTCCACCAGAGAAGTCAGGCTACTTGGCCCATAATTTCTTTCCTTTTGCCACCGTCCCTTCTTAAGGAGTGGAGCGGTATTTACAAATTTCCAGTTCTCAGTAGCCATTCCATAACCTAGTGAATCTTGAAGTATTATTACTAATGTTCCATAATCTCTTCAGCTAACTCTTTTAAAACCCTGTGGCGTAGTCCATCTGATCCAGGAGGCTTAACTACCTGCAGACATTTCAGCTTCCCAAGTTACTTCTCCTTTGCAACAGCAACGATACTTACATTTAGCCCCTGACACTTTTGCATCTCTGGAATTCAGCTCGTGTCTTCCAGAGTGAAGACGGACGCAAAATACTTATTAAGTTCGCCTGCTATTTCTTTGCCCCTTCCCTCTATACTACTTCTCCAGCGTATTTGGGATTGATTAGATTACAATCAGGTTATAGAGTATCTGTTGCCATGTACTTCAGGATTCCATGACATTAGTCCTTTTGATTGTGGTTGCAAATACTTCTTGGATATTGTTAATGAGGAATGTTGCAAATTCTGATTCATGGTTTTATTGGGGAACGGCAGGGGCGGACGCCCGGGAAACTGCATGGCTTCAGACGAAGCGAGGATGAGGACTCAAGCCGCAAGACGTAGCACGGAGGAGGACGTGGTGTCGTTGCTTGCAGTCGCCCAGGAGGGAGGCGTCAGAGTCCGTATACTCACCCGGAAGCCAGACGCTGGGCCACGCTGCGTACATGCTGGAGTTGGTGCTGTCCTCTAGTGTTCACTCGGCAGAAGATAAGAAGTAATGTGTTTGACCGCAGTCGGCTGGAACCTTCATGAACTCAGGGACTTTGTCTATGTTTTTGTGACTATATTTGTTACAGCTATAAAATAGTGTTATGTGTTCTATACGTCCCTGCTGCTGTGTATGCCTGCTGGTTCTATTGTTTGCATATTGTCCCCTTAGTAACATTGTTCCCTTTGGTTGTATTCAGTGGTATTCAGGTATGGCTTAATGATAATCATAATTGAACAAACGGAAAAATTACACTGAAATATGTTTACTACTCTCTGCAGGTTAAATCGGCAAAGAGCAGAGTAGTTCCCCGACAAGCTAACATCAAACCACTGAAGTTCGAGACAATCGCCGGGAACATGCTGAAACTTCAGAGATTCCTGAGAACTTGAGTACGCTGTCGTTCTTTTTTGGTCACTACATCAGTGTGGATTCGACTATGTGGGCAACTGACATGTAAAGTGGTCATTTATGACCAAATCGGAATCACAGAAAGATGCTTGGCAGCCGTAGCAAGGCTTGAATGCCTTCCCTTCCTACAGTGCAAAATACAGCCACATAAATGGCATGGATTTGATCCCAGATTGGGTCAATGTCTTTTACGCTCATTTTGATCGACAGCACATGAAGATACCTTCAGGAACTCCCTCAGTCCCTGAAGACGCTGCGATTCCATATCTATAGTCATGAAAGCATCCATCAGGATAGTGAATCGACGGATAACATCCGGCCCAAGTGTGCCTGGTCGAGTAGCGAAAATCTGTTCTAATCATCTGGCGCTGAGTTTACTGACGTCAACCGTAGTTCACAACAGGTGTCTAAGAAGAACATGGTAATCTTCCGAAATGACCAGTGTGCAGTAGCACTCAAATTCAATGTGATGAAGTGCTTTGAGGGATTGCGATGCTTCTGCCTAAGGAGTGAATTAGATCAGCTCTAATTTGCCTACTGTCTCAACAGATCAACAACGGATGCCATTCCATTTGCTCATAAGCTATTCTGCAGCGTATGAAGAATGAAAATGCACCGATCGGATGTACTTCAATGAGTACAACTCAACATTGAACACTATCATCACTTTGTAACTTTTTACTAAGTTCCAGTACCCTAGCCGTGATCAGCCCCTTGCAACTGAATCTTCGATTTTCTCAGTTGCAGACCCCAGTCAATACGGATTGACAACCCTTACTTCGCAATCACCATCAGCACAAATGCACCACAACGCTGTATGCTTAGCCACCTATTCTACTCACTTATTCGTATGACCGTAAACTGTATTTGTATGTTAATTATAGCTCTGATACCAAATTTAATTTTGCTGATCACTCCACTATTGTTGGCCGAATCAAATATGGAGACAAATCGTAATATTTGAAGGAGATAGAAAATCTGGCTGTATGGTCCTACATCAACAACCTCTCCCAAAGTCATCAAAGTCAAAGAGCTGATTATTGCGTATAGGAGGAATAAACTGTACCAGAAACTGGAGCGATGATAGAGGACAGATAATATTTTTTCCAATAAGAGTAGTGCGAGATTTGGAAGGAAACGTTCAAGTGTGTTGGATCAAGTGTTCCGGTATGGTTTCTATTTTACATTACAGTACATATTACAGCTGTCGTGCCCTAGCAGTTTAGTATGGAAACTTTAAAGCAGTTGATGGAATAGCAATAAAACAGACTGTTGTGTACTGTACGATTTCTAGCTTCCTGAAGGTCAAGCGAGCTGTATACATCCAAGCTTGTGGGAAGTGCGACATCAGTATTCCTGATTTTCTCTTTGACCAAGATAGAACGGCTTTGTAATGTTAAGATCTAAGACATACTCCGACCGATAGTCGAACTGTGCAGTCGTTGAATTTATAAGGAAGGTTTATTTGTGTTCGTTTGCAGTGAGCACATCAGTCTGTTGATTGTGATGTGGGAAATAGTTATTTACTGGTCATTTGTGTTGTGCATGCTACTTGCTTTTAATAACACTGAGTATTGCTGTTGTTATGGTTAAACTTAGAGAGATACGAATATACAATGCAATTGTGATCGTGGCAGCTGTCACCGTAGTGGTCTGTGGCTGGTCAACATCCTCTTTTACGTAAGGTGTGTGAATGATTCCACTAATTTATGTCTGTTCTCATTGGTGACCATTCTCTTTGTTGCCTCCGGTATTCAATGATTCCATGCTCAGTGGAAATCAAGTTCAAATTCAAAACTAAGTTTATTGTCACTGGACTGATCATCTACATAATCAACCGAAACATTGTTCCTCCAGACCATGACTCACTCACAAAACAGTACACGCACCACATAAAACAAAATATCATCATCAATAAGGGAAAAAATATAATTCATATTTTAGTTAGTGCGCAGCACAAGTTAATAGTAAGCCATGCAGTACCAAGCAAACAGCTCGATCTCCTGGTGTCGAGATCTCAGTGGCGGCTGAATATTCATCAGTCTCATTATCTAAGGATGAAGCTGTTACCTATTCTAGCATTTCTGACGGTCGCGGGTCAAGGAAATTGTGAAATTAATGGTAAAGATCCTCAACAATGCTTTAGGCCATTCGTCGGCAACGCTCCCGGTAAATGTCACAATACGGAAGACGCGAGAAGGGTGGGGAGGGAGACCCCAGTGATCCTCTCGGCGGTTTTTACTATCCGCTATAGGTTCTGGCGATCCGATGCTTTGCAGCTTTCGTACCACACAATGACGCAGACAGTACACTCTCAAAGTTGCTCCTGAAGAAAGCTGTTAAAATGGACAGTATGCACTTCTTAAACTCCTCAGGAAGTGTAAATGATCTGTACCTTCTTGTCTAGTGAGAAGGTTTTGCGGGTGGAGGTTGGATCGTGCATTACTTTTCACAGCACGGTGTGCTCTTCACGGGAAAGCCTTTGATGTAAAATGGATAGAGCTCGACCTACGCGTTCCTGAAGTCCACAACCTACTCTTTTGTCTTGTTGGCTTTGAGACTCAGATTGTTCATCTCGGTCGATTTGACAAGCCTCTCTGTCTCCTTTCTATTGATTCGTAACATGATGATGCACCTTGAGCTGGTGCCGGCACTGCAGTCCTGAGTTACCACAGCAAACGCATGAAATTTGGATCGTTTTTTTACAATTTGAGCAGGAAGTAATGGGGACTGAAGAGCAGTGGTCCGGGAAAATCCAGACTGGGTGCTGATCTCATTCTTAAGTAAGTGATCCTGAATAGCTGTGTGAATTCCAGAGCACCATTTATGGTAATAGAGTTACAGAACACTACAGCACAGACGCAGGCCTTTCGGCCCGTCCAGTTTATGTCGAAACATTAATCTTCCTCGTCCCATCGATCTGCATCTGTAACATAGCCCTGCATACCTTCCACATGCATGTACCTATCCAAATTTCTCTGGAATGTTGAAGTCGACCTCGCATCCACCACTTGTGGCGACAGCATGTTCCACGCCCTTATTACTCTCTCAGTGCAGAAACTACCCTCAAGTCGCTCGTGAACATTTAATCTTTTACCCTTAACTCATGATCCCTATTTTTAGTCTCACTCAACCTCAGTTGAAAAGCATTCGTAAATTTACCTTATAAATACCTCTCCTAATTTTGTATACCTTTATCTCTCCTCCTGTATTCTACTTTCCATGGAATAGCATGCTTTTTTTTTGTAATTTCACTGAAGATTGCGAACAATAAGTTGGTCAGTCGGTGGCTGCATTAGAATTTTCTTGGTTCTCATGATTCCACAACGGTTAAATAGTCTGTAGATGTTCATCTGAACAGGAAATAACACAATCGACATTTTACACAGCTTGATGATCATGCGGAGCATGTAAAATCTGCAGAAGCTGGAGGTCGCCAGCATTTTGGGAAAACACACCTGTTCCGTATATCAAAGCCTGGCGTTCATTTGCTCAATCTCAGTGTTCCAGCATATGGAAATAGTAATTTTTGTCAGGAAGAATTGGTTCGGTGTAACTGGATCGTCACACAACTCCAGCCAAATAGAATGGAGGCATTTCTGTATGTCTGCATATTTGTGTTGGAAAATAAAAATAAATTTGCAGTTTTTGTGAAACACTGGAAGCATTCAAAATAAGTCGACTCTTGCTGGTACAGCAAAGCAAGAAATTTTATGACATATGTCAGAGATAAAAGAGAACTTGATACTCTTACTGACAGATTCCACCAGCATTTTGTGTGTGTTGCTATCAATGTACCCATTCAAATGTCTCGTAATCCTTGAAATTCAGCTCGCATAAACCAGTTGTGCTGGCAGCTCATTCCACACTCTCACGATTCTCTGAATCAGATGTTTCCTCTTATGTTGCCTTTAAACTTCTCATCTTCTCATCTTTCGCCTTTAAGACACGACCTGGGTTGTCGTCCACCCAACCTCAGTGGAAAAAGCCTTCTTGCGTTTACCCTATCTATACGCATCATAATTTTGTACACTTCTATCAAATATACTCGTAATCTTTTACATTCTAAAGGATACAATTCTTATCTCTTGAATCTTTCCCATAACCCATATCGTGTAGTCCAGAAAAAAACGTTGTAAATTTTACTTGCACTCTTTGAAACTTGTTTACATCTTTCTTATAGGAAGGTAACCTAAACTGCACACAGCACTGCGAAACAGGACTCATAAACGTCCTATACAACTTAAACATATCAACCCATCTTCTGTACTGAATACATTGATTTATGAAGGACATTGTGCCAAAACTTATCTTTACAACGCTATCTATCAGTGTCGCATCTTTCAACGAATTATGTATCCGCATTTCCAAATTCTCTTTTCTCTCCCACAGTCCTCAGTGCCCTACCGGTAACTCTGTAATGCCTAGTCTAGTAGCTGCTAAAGAAGTGCTAAACTTCACATTTCTCAGCCCATTTTTCTAACTGATGCAGATCCATTTGCAAGCCATGATAGCCTTCCTCACTGTCCACTACACATCACTCTTGGTGTCTTCCGCAAATTGGTTAACACCATATTAACCACATTCTCATCCAGATAATAGATGTAGATGTCAAACAACAACGAACCAGTGGTCACAGGGCTCCAGAAAGAGAGGTAAACCTTCTCCCACACAGCCAAAGTCTAATCCAATTTACTACATCATCCTGAATGCCGACTGACTGAACCTTATTAACCAGCCTACCATGCAGGACCTTGTCAAGTGCCTTACTGAAGTCTGTGTATATAACACCACCGCCTTGCCTTAATCCACTTCTCTGTTAACATCTTCCATAACTCTATAAGATTGGTTATACATGACCTACCATGCACGTAGCCATGTTAAATATCCTTAATCAGTGCATATCCATCCAAATACTAATGTATTCCGTTCCTTAGAATACCATTCAAAACTTACCCAAAAATGATATCAGACTCACCGACCTACAATTTCGTGGTCTCTGTTTAGAGGGTTTTTTTTAAATTTCGATGTTTTCCCTTGATTCCATGTTTCTTGCTGAAATGAACCCAGAGCGAACCGAACTTAAAAGAGAAAAGAAAGCGCATTCGAGTCACTTTAAGCTGTCCAATTCGTTGCCCATTATTTGTCACCTCTCACGGGATAAAGAACGAGAGGGACGGATGACATTTTCAGATATATAAAAAGAGAGGCGAGAGTCGATATCAGACCGCTGGAAAATGACGCAGGAGATGCAATAATCAGGATAAAGAACTAGTGGATGAACTCAATGGATATTTTCCTTCGGCATGAACAGTGCAAGCACAATCAATATGCCGGAAATTTTGGGGTATGAGGGAGCAGGAACGAGGGTAGTAACTATGTTAAGGTGAAATCGCAAATGAAGCTGAAAATCCTGGACCAGATGGACTACACAACAGGATTCTTGAAGATGAAGATGAAAAGATTGCGGAAAATTTTGTATGATCTTCCAAGCATCAGTAAATCTTGGAATGGGTAAGGAGCAATGGAAATTGAAGAGGTCGCTACACTAGAAAACGCTACACTGGTGCTTCAAAACTAAGCTCCTTACAGTAGAAGAGAGGGAGAAAATTTGGCACTGTCAGGAGTTCACACTGGACAGAAATAATCTGAAGCGATTACTGTGATTGTGTTACATATCGTTTTAAAAATAGTCTGTTTTTTTATTCGCTATTATACTTAATTATTGTAAGTTTGATTTTTGACGCACCTAATAAACAGATTTGCAGTTTTAACAGATTTGCAGTTAAGTGCTTAGCGGCTCCAGCTATATTTTTTGCGTCACTGCCAGGTATTTAACAATCTGACATACAATTTGGGAGTCCAGGTATAGGATTTCCAGAAGGTTCATTTGCAGATTGAGTCTGTTGTAGGGAAGAAAAATGAAATGTAAGCATTCCTTAGAAGAGGACTAGGACGTCAAAACACGGATGTAATGTTACGAGCTTATAAAGAATTGTCTGGGCCTCACTTGGACTATTATGAACAAATTTCTGGCTCCATATCATAAAACGGATGTGTTGAAACTGGATAGGGTTCAAAGCATGTTCGGGAAAATTATTCCAGAATTGAATGGCTTATCATATAAAGATCGTTTAATGGCCCTGGGCGTGTATTCACCAGAAATTCAGAAGAATTGCGGGAGGGGTAACATCATTGAAACCTATCGAATGATGAAAGGCCTTGGCAGAGTGGATGTCAAAAGGATGTTTCCAATGGTGGGAGAGATTAAAACCAAAGAACACAGAATTAAAAAGCATCCATTGAGAAAGGAGATGAGGGGAATTCTTTAGCGAGAAGGATGAATCTGTGGAATTCTTTGTCACAGGCCAGGTCAGTTCACAGAGGCCAGGTCTTTATGCATCTTTAAGGCAGATGTTAATAGATTTTGATTGGTCAGGGCATTAACGGACACAGAAGAAGGCAGGAGATTAGGGATGAGAAGGAAATTGGATCAGCTATGATGAAATGGCAGAGCAAATTCGATGGGCCAAATGGCAAAATATTGCTCGTATATCTAATGGTCTTATAGTTTATGGGAGGATATTTGCGGGAGGATTTGCACTTGCAAAATAAGCGATAAAGATTGTAATTAGCAGGTCTGCACAGTGAAAGTTTATATATGATAGCAATTCATTGAGTGCGTGACAGAACTAAGGGAAACCGATCAATATACACAATGTGTCCATAACGTCACTTTAAGAGTGTGGGAAGTATTCCGTGCATGTCTACACTGACGCAGACAGCAAACGGCAAGACAGTTTATGCAGCAGCGTGCGTCATAAGCGAAAATTTATTTTTTGAAGATCAGGAGTAGCTTCTGTTTCCTGGCCACATTCAGCAAATGTCAGTTAACTCTAAAAGAACGAAATAGAGATGTTGAAGCGTCAGCTGCTTTTGGCCTTTCATTACTTTGTTATTTTTGTAATGTGATTGAATGAGTATTTCAGTGCCTTCATGAATTCCTCTCTGAACTTCCGTTGGGTCGCTCCATAAATACATGTGTTGGTGCAGCAGCTCAGGAGTTGCAACATGATTCCACTTTCCTTGAGAATGAATTTTGGATCATTGGGGTTGGAGCCAACGGGGTAGTTAGAGTTTGTAAATCTCACATACAAGAAATTTACGACATGAGTAGTCCATAACATGATAAAACTACCGGAGATAGCGAACAACAACACAATGGATTTCTTCCGAGATTGCAACTCTGGGTCGTTCTGTTTGTTTTGATTATTTTGAACGCGTAATCTCCGGCGGACCTTGCTGGCCGCCAGGATGTGTTTAACAGTCAATGCATTCAAGAGCAACATCATGAAGAAGGGAACAATTGGGTTCAATATGTAATCAATGCAGTCAAAAGCAAGCCATGAAATATCGGAATAAAAGATTTGCTTGATGTTACAGAACCAAGGTAGATTGTTGAATACATATAAAGGTTCATATATTAAAAACATGGGAATATTCTTCAGACAGCTCACAACACAAACCGTCACCATGACGATAACAGCGGTTCGCTCGGTGCAATATTTTGCCTTCAACTTCTGGCAACAGATTGCGACAAATCGATCGAAAGTGAAAGCGACGGTTAGCCAGACCGAGCTGTCTCTGGCTATGTAGATCGTAACGATTCTGAGGGTACAGACTGGTGTAATTGAGAGGAAAGTAATTGGAAAGTAAATAGCTCTGATGCGGTTTAATATCACTGCCGTAATGAGGACCAGGACATCCGTTACTGCCATGCCAATAAGATATTTTGTGATACACTTTGAGAGACCGCAGTTTCCACGTAACAGGATTACAATCGTCACAAAGTTCCCTGTTTAGAATAGACAATATACATCATAACCTGAAGGCAATGAATTGCTCTTCGAAGCTGCAGTTTCACAGCAAAGCTTCATGGAGTGTCTACTAGCAGTTCAAGTAGTTTATGCCAGAAATATTCGATCCTATAGCACAGGAATGGAAATCAGATATAGAATCTCATCTGCCATATAACCATATAAACTTATAACAATCACAGCACGGAAACAGGCCATCTCGGCCCTCCTAGGCCGTGCCGAACTCTTAATCTCACCTAGTCTCACCTACCTGCACTCAGCCCATAACACTCCACTCCTTTCCTGTCCATATACCTATCCAATTTTACCTTAAATGACACAACTAAACTGGCCTCTACTACTTCTACAGGAAGCTCATTCCACACAGCTATCACTCTCTGAGTAAAGAAATACCCCCTCGTGTTTCCCTTAAAATTTGCCCCCTAACTCTCAAATCATGTCCACTCGTTTAACTCTCCCCTACTCTCAAAGGGAACAGCCTATTCACGTCAACTCTATCTATCCCTCTCAAAATTTTAAATACCTCGATTAAATCCCCCCTCAACCTTCTACGCTCCAATGAATACAGACCTAACTTGTTCATCCTTTCTCTGTAACTTAAGTGCTGCAACCCAGGTAACATCCTAGTAAATCATCTCTGCACTCTCTCTAATTTATTGATATCTTTCCTATAATTCGATGACCAGAACTGTACACATTATTCCAAATTTGGCCTTACCAATGCCTTGTACAATTTTAACATTACATCCCAAAATCAATGCTCTGATTTATAAGGCCAGCGTTCCAAAAGCCTTCTGCACCACCCTATCTACATGAGACTCCACCTTCAGGGAACTATGCACTGTTATTCCTAGATCTCTCTGATCCACTGCATTCCTCAATGCCCTACCATTTGCCCTGTATGTTCTATTTGGATTATTCCTGCCAAAATGTAGAACCTCTCACTTCTCAACATTAAACTCCATCTGCCAACGTTCAGCCCATTCTACTAACCGGCATAAATCTCCCTGCAAGCTTTGAAAACCCACCTCATTATCCACAAAACCTCCTACCTTAGTATCATCGGCATACTTACTAATCCAATTTACCATCCCATCATCCAGAGCATTTATGTATATTACAAACAACATTGGGCCCAACACAGATCCCTAAGGCATCCCGCTAGTCACCGGCCTCCATCCCGATAAACAATTATCCACCACTACTCTCTAGCATCTCCCATCTAGCCACTGTTGAATCCATTTTATTACTCCAGCATTAATACCTAACGAATGAACCTTCTTAACTAACCTTCCATGTGGAACTTTATCAAAGGCCTTGCTGAAGTCCATATAGACTATATCCACTGCCTTACCCTCGTCAACATTCCTCGCAACTTCTTCAAGAAATTCAAAAAGGTTTGTCAAACATGACCTTCCACGCACAAATCCATGCTGGCTACTCCTAATCAGATCCTGTCTATCCAGATAATTATAAATATTATCTCTAAGAATACTTTCCATTAGTTTACCCACCACTGATGTCAAACTGACAGGTCTATAATTGCTAGGCTTACTTCTAGAACCCTTTTTAAACAATGGAACCACATGAGCAATACGCCAATCCTCTGGCACAATCCCCGTTTCTAATGACATCTGAAAGATCTCCGTCAGAGCTCCTGCTATCTCTACACAAACTTCCCTCAAGGTCCTGGGGATTATCTTGTCAGGACCCGGAGATTTGTCCACTTTTAAATTTCTTAAAAGCGCCAGTACTTCCACCTCTTTAATTGTCATAGGTTCCATAACTTCCTTACTTGTTTCCCACACCTTACACAATTCAATATCCTTCTCCTTAATGAATACCGAAGAGAAGAAATCGTTCAAAATCTTTCCCATCTCCCTCGGCTCCACACATAGCTGACCACCCTGATTCTCTAAGAGACCAATTTTATCTCTCACTATCCTCTTGCTTTTAATATAACTGTAGAAACCTTTCGGATTTACTTTCACCTTATTTGCCAAAGCAACTTCGTATCTTCTTTAAGCTTTTCTAATCTCTTTCTTAAGATTCCTTTTTCATTCTTTATAATCCTCGAGCAATTCCTTTACTCCATGCAGTCTATATCTATTGTAGACATCCCTCTTTTTCCGAACCAAGTTTCTAATATCCCTTGAAAACCATGGTGCTTTCAAACCTTTAACTTTTCCTTTCAACCTAACAGGAAAATCAAGATTCTGTACCCTCATAATTTCACCCTTAAATGACCTCCATTTCTCTATTACATCCTTCCCATAAAACAACTTGACCCAATCCACTCTCTCTAAATCCCTCCATATCTCCTCAAAGTTAGCCTTTCTCCAATCGAAAATCTCAACTCTAGGTCCAGTCCTGTCCTTCTCCATAATTATATTGAAGCTAATGCTATTGTGATCACTGGACCCGAAGTGCTCCCCAACACATACATCTGTCAGCTGACCTATCGCATTCCCTAACAGGAGATCCAACACTGCCCCATCTCTAGTCGGTACTTCTATGTATTGTTGCAAAAAACTATACTGCACACATTTCACAAACTCTAAACCATCCAGCCCTTTTACAAAATCAGCTTCCCAATCTTCGTGTGGAAAATTAAAATCTCCCACAATCACCACCTTGTGTTTACTACAAATATCTGCTATCTCCTTACACATTTGCTCTTCCAACTCACGCTCCCCATTAGGTGGCCTATAATACACTCCTATCAGTGTTACTACACTTTTCCCATTCCTCAATTCCACCCAAATAGTCTCCCTAGAGGAGCTCTCTAATCTATCCTTCCAAAGCACCGCCATACGATTTTCTCGGACAAGCAACGCAACACCTCCTCCTCTGGCCCCTCCTACTCTATCACACCTGAAGCAACTAATTCCAGGAATATTTAGTTGCCAATCACACCCTTCCTGCAGCCATGTTTCACTAATAGCTACAACATCATAATTCCAGGTATCAATCCACACTTTAATCTCATCCACCTTTCTTACAATGCTCCTAGTATTAAAATAGATACATTTAAGATACTCTCCACCTCCTCCTCTCTTTTCATCCCTAACAATGCATTCAAATTTATTACCCTTTTCTTTCTTCTCCCCTACATCTTCGGGCTGAGCGCATCCCTTCTCCATCACCTGCCTTTCCTCCCTCACACACTGACTGCTTACTTGCTATACTGGTGAACTAACCTCCTCTCCCATCGTTTCCTCAACTTGATTCACGCCCCCCCCCCCCATCTTACTAGTTTAAAGTCTGCCCTGTAGCCCTAGCAAACCTCCCCTCTAGGATATTCTGCCGCCAGAAGTAACATTTTCGTTTCTGCATAATTTGTAGTGAAGGGTATTGAATAAATGACAGTTAAACAAATTATTATCTCTGATTTAAATCCTAAACATGTCCTATTATATTCATTCCGGCGAAATAAACTGAGTTTTGAACTTTTAATGAATTTCTGATTCATCAAGCTGCATAAACTGTACGTAATGATCCGCATATATACCTGCATCAAATGATCCGCATACTTACCTGCATCAAAGAGCTGAAACATACTGCAACCTGGAACTGACAATGTAGCAATCTTTTTTATCACTGGATCTTACCTGGGACTCCAATAGCTGCCAGAACAAGATAGTAAATGGCATAGAACAATCCCGACACGTGTCCGTGCATCTTTTAACAGAAAACGAGATGTTCCTTTTCTGATGTTCAGTTGATTCTTTGATATAGTGTAATTAAAGTATCCCTTTATATGACCATTAAAATACAAATGAGACAAGGTAGTTGCATTAAATATGGACCGATCAGGGAAGGTGACATCGTCACTGACGTCATTAAGTGAGCAAGTTAAATCCCTTGGAATTTCCGTGTTTCTCAGTACCTATTATAACTATAGCGTGTTGTTTATTTGTAGAAATATATTCGTGTCTGCATCGTTCTTCAAAAATCTTAACATTTTTTTTAATTTTATTGTCATGGAAACATACAAATCTACAGAACATAGCACGCACATCGGCCCATAATGTGCTGACCATGTAACCTACTCGAGAAGATACCTCGAATTTCCCTACCGCATAGCCTTCTGTTTTTTCAAAGCTCCGTATACCGATCTAAGAGTATCTCGAAAGACCCTGTTGCATCGGCCTCTACCACTTTCATTGTCAGTGCATTCTACGCACATGTAACTCTGTTTGAAAAACTTACCTGGCATTCCCTTTGTACTACCAAGCACCTTAATACTATGCTCCCTTGTGTCAGCCATTTCAACCCTGTGAAAAAAGCCTCTTGCTATCCACACGATCAATGTACCCCATAATCCTATACATCTCTATCAGCTCACCTCCATCCTCCGTCACTCTGAGGTGAAAAGGTCAAGTTCGCTCAAACTATCCTCAAAAGTCATGCCTTCCAATCCAGGCAACATCCTTGTAA
The DNA here is from genome assembly GCF_030144855.1 of Hypanus sabinus. Classification (NCBI taxonomy): domain Eukaryota; kingdom Metazoa; phylum Chordata; class Chondrichthyes; order Myliobatiformes; family Dasyatidae; genus Hypanus; species Hypanus sabinus. The sequence continues at coordinate 9,506,744 of NC_082731.1, forward strand.
AACTCTGCACTCTCTTCATAGTATCGACATCCTTCCTATAATGAGGTAACCAGAACTGACCACAGAACTCGAAGTGATTTTTAACTATGGTCTTATAGCTGAAACATTACCTCACGGATTTTGAACCCAACCCCATAGTTGATAAAGGCCAACATCCCATACGCTTCTTAACAACACTGTCAACCAGTGCAGCAGCTTTGAGTGTCACAGGGATCCCAAGATCTTGCAAATCCACCACACTGCCAATAGTCTTAACATTAAAATTATTCTGTCTTCAAATTTGACCTACCGAGATGAATCACCACACTTAATTCGGTTGAACTCCATCTGCCTCTTCTCAGCCCAATTCTGCATTGTTACGATGCTGCGCAGTAGCCTTTGACAGCCCTCCAGACTATCCGCAACACCCCAACTTTTGTGTCATCAGCGAAGTTACTAACCCAACCCACTACTTCCTCATCCAGGTCATTTACAGAAATCACAAAGAGGATGGGTCGCAGAACAGATCACCATTGACCATCTCCAGTCACCGTTCTTCATGCAGGAAAATATACCATCCACAATCACGCTTTGCCTTCTATGGTCAGGCCAACTGTAGATCCACAAAGCAAGATCTCCATAGATCCCAAGCCTAATTAATTTCTGAATGATTCTTGCAATGGGAAGCTGATCAGATGTTTTACTGAAATCTATATATACGATGTCCACTGCTCTGCCTTCATCACTGTGTCTTGTTACATACTGAATCCAGCCCTTGACTAAGCCATGCTGACTCTCCGTACTCAAATTATGTCTCCCAAATGCTTATACATATTCCCTGTCAGGACTTTCCCCAACAACGTGCCCACCATTTTGAATTATAATATAAGGGGCTGAATGAAGGCGTTCCTATTTGATATAAGAAAGATTAACGATCGAAATGATTAATTTGTTTATTTTTTCTTTAATTCTCAGCTTTTATTTCTTCATGATTATTTTGGTATACACAGTACATAAAACATAGGAAATTGAACAATACAGTTGTTTGACAAAGTTGTTAGCTCGATGGTTGTAAGCACAAGAAAGCCCTACTTGCAAGGAAGTAGTGAGTGTTGGTGATGCATCAGGTCACTGAGCTAGTAATCCGGAAGTCAGGGTACATGCTTCTCCATTGTCATTATAGAATTTAATTCTCTGCACAGGAAATTTGCAAACATTAAGACCCTCACTTCCGTTTTAAAATGAAAGGAACGATTATGCTTTGTAAATAATATTGAGCAAAAAGCTGGTTATTGTAGTATGAAAAAGATTTCTGTCACTGTGTCTTCCAGCGACGGTAGCATACATTAGTCTGTGTCAATTATATGTTACAGTAATCGGAAGTCCGATCCTGTGGGCCACGCAAGAATGGATTTAGTCTATTTGAAAGTCAAGTGGTGGTTGATCTAGTCAAACAATCGGATGAAATATTTTTGCGGCAGCATCACGGTATTAATGAACTGTTTATTTTAGAAATACATAGATCAGTGGAAGTACATGAACCAAAGAGAAAGAAAGGCAGTAAAATATAGCAGTTATAAATATGTAAATCACAGTGTTCCAGATGTCCTTCCCAAAGTAGCCGCGATGGAATAAACGTTTGCTGCTGTGTAACTCAAGTCCACACTCAATTTCGCGCGGCAGTTCCACAATGTATAGTGATCACAGAAAACTATGCAGGTGGCATATGTCTTGCTCAATCCGTCCTTTCGGAAGACCTTACAATTTATTGCAAATATATTTATTAATTGAAGAAATTTTAAAACATTTGCTCTCTCCAAATGCATAATCTTGAACTGTAAAATAAAATATATGAGCATGAACCTGCCATTAATTAATTAATTACAATATAACTTGACATTAACTAAAGAAGGCAGCCACCCGCAGCAAGGTGACTCGGTGGCGTTTGTAGTTGTGCTTATGCCTCTGTGACCAAGCGCAACGGGATTAAACATGCGCTCTGTGTTTGGATTTTGAATTTTATCCCTTTAAATGGCTGTGTATAGTTCAGGTGTTCCGGGGTTTTCCTTACCGTCCCAAATGTGTTGATTGCTAGGCTAATTGGTTACTATGCAATTTATTGCCGTACATTGATAGTGGGTGTTCATGATAGATTCATTGAGGTTATAAGGGAGACTTTGTTGGGGAATCAGGTAGAAAGTCGGAGTGATGAACTTTCACTGACAGCCAAAGTAAGTACGAAGGATAGAGGGGAGGCTCTTCCCCATTTCTCTAATTTCGTGTTGGAATTACTCTTTTTGTAACACCGTTATTGGAACTCTTATTTTTCCCATTTGAAATTAACAATTACAAATCATTCGCAGTCTTTGTCAATTCTAATACTCCCCCAACCCCAATTCCACACACATCTGCCTTAGAGAAAATTAATTATATCACAGACTGTTGATATCTTCGCCTTTGAAAATGATGCCCCCACACTTTCCAGTGCCCTATATCTGTTTGAGTCGGGCATAAACTCAGATTACTCCTGTACCACATGCCTGCAGTTATTACCCCCTCTGCTGATCACCCATGTTTGTTGTGACAGCTCATTGAAATTAGTATCCATGGGACATCGGCAATGCAATGATCCATTATGAATGCAGCTACAATCGCAGTTGTCCAATTGGCCGGAGTTTTGGTCCAGCATTTTCTGTTGCATTACTGATTTCCAAGACTTTAGATACTTCTTTGATTTTCATTTTCCGTAAACAATCAAGAATAATTGACTGGGTCAGAATAACCTCGCCTAGTTACCCATCAATATTCTCATGATGTTAGCTTCAAGAAAGATATTTTTGACCAAGCTCGCAACATTTTTGAAATCAATGCAACAGTTGTTAGAAAAGTAGGTATATATTACACTTAGTGCATGTCAAGATTTCATTGATTTTTGAAATGCATTTTAACAGGAATTTTGTAATTTTTAGCCCTTCCTCATCCACTTGCACAGAAAGGAACCAGGGTATTGTATTACGGGTATTTCTTTATTCCTGATTATCGAGTCTGCGGACTGCAGCACGAAAGAGTAAATTCTCCGTCGATAAAATGAAGAGTGCTGGCTGAATCGTCGTGCACGCTGCTTATAGACGTTATTTCCTCCTTCGTACACAAATACATCTGACGGCTAACTAGTAGAGTTGTAATATCATATTAAATGTAAAATCGAAAAAAAAGCTAATTTATTTTCATACTTGTGAATAAATAATTTCAGGATGTATTAAGAAAACACGATGCATTTTATCCAATGCACAGCATATACATTCCAGATACTACATTATGACATTTAGATTTCTGTAATGGCTTTGCATTTTTGTGCCTCATTATGTTCTATTTATTCTCGAAGCTCAGTGTTATCTGAATAAAAGTTTATTTTATTTCAATCGAGCCTGTATGTGTGTGTGCGTGTGTGTGTGTGTGTGTGTGTGTGTGCTTGTGTGTGTGTGTGTGTGTGTGTGTGTGTGTGTGTGTGTGTGTGTGTGTGTGTGTGTGTGTGTGTGCCGGTGTGTGTGTGTGAGAGAGAGAGAGAGAGAGAGAGAGAGAGATAATATTCCTTATATTTCTGACTTTGCAGTCGGTTATATTATTAACACCGAAATATACTCTTTGTTTATTTTACTCCATGGGAAAAAAATCGAAAAGGAGCTTAAATTCCTATCCAAATGCATTTCTTAACAAACACGTTGTGTGTATTCCTAGCCTGTGTTAATGGGAGTCACGTTTGGGTTAACTGGGTTACGTACATTCAACAGAATCGGAAGCATCAGGAATATGCTGATTTTTTTAAATGAAAAACTATGGAAGACATTGTCCCTTTGGCAATATCTACAAGTGTTATCAGTCCAACGTCCTTACACAACGGCATGAAAAAATTAGGCTTACCAATATTTATGTAAATCTTTAGAAAGCCACATTGCTTTGCACCACTGGAATACTCTGAATGTTACTAGCAATTGAAAAATGACTATGCTTGTCTATGCCCGTGCCTCAAGTTTTGCCAGGTTCAACTGAGGAAAAAAAAATAATAATAATCATCGTCATCATCATCAGAATAATAGGAACAACCTGTGTTACGTCTATAAAACGCACGACAGTCAGATGAAACTTCTAAGGAGCTATTTGGATATTATGATGGTATTTTAACACAGCGATAAGCGTCTTTTGGAAATCAGAGGACCATATCTTCCAATCGAGGGAAAAACCTTCCACTGTGATTGTGGCACGTTCGATCGAAGCAGCTTCTACGGGGAGAACGACATGCTTTATACTCCTGCATAAACGTAATGTTTGCGATCCCAAGACCTTGGTAGACATGAAGATCTTTGAGTACGGCGGTTGTCCCCAATCAGCGGGATTCTTATTGGCGAATAAACTAAAGAGGCATCAGAGGTGCTGTTGGGTGAAAGAGGTGTACAGTCTAACAGTGAATAATGTTCTTAGTCGATTTCCTTGTGATTGCAAGCCTCTGTTGGGTATTGGTATTGTGGAGTGCTGCACGTCTTATTCATTGATTTAAAAGTGGACAGGACGGGTATCTGGGCGGCCTCGGAGGTAGTGAGGACAAGGCTTCAAATTCTGTCCCCTGTCTACAAACGTATAGGAGAGAAGTGTCAGAGTCGTGGCATTGCACCGTTGTGACCGCCCAGACTGGAATCGGTTGTGCTCCGTTATGTTTTGTCGTAATGTTCGATCGGCAGAAGACAAGCTGTGTTATTTTCAACCGCTGATTTCCGCAAGGGTCACGGTCTCATGGACTTGGACTTTATTTTTTTAATTTTGGGTGTATTTTTTGGATATCTTATATGTGCTTGCTATCTTATATGAGCCTTGTGTTGTGTGTGAATATTGGTACCCTGCGTTGAACTTTGTCCTTGCATAAACGTTATTTCGTTTGCCGTATTCTTGTTTGAATAAAAACTAAACTTGAGCTATGAAAGGTCAATCGGCCTATAATATTCACAGTGAGTTGCACAAGTACCTAACAGCACCAATTAATCATTGACACCATTGGATCACTGGCCTCTTTTCCAGGAAAGGTGAGAATTGTATAGGCCAGACGGTTTGCACCTGAAACTTAGGCGGAATAAAACCTTAGTGATAAGGTTTGCTTGTGCTGCACGTGGGGTGGGAGTGGGCTGGGGTGTTGAAATTAGATTGGCAGGTAAATAGAAACCGGAGTGCCAGAACTAATGATCTGAGCTAGGAATATTTAAAAGCAAGAAGTATCACATGAAAGGTAAATAAGGTCAGCGCATGAATCAACATATGCAATTATGATATTGTAGTCATTAGTGAGACCGTTTCAGCAGAGGCAGGACTGGCATCTTAATGCACTGAGGCTCCTTTGTTTTAGACGTGAGACAGCGGGAGTGGTTAAGACGGGAACAGTGGGCTCTCTGGCCAGGGAAAATGTCACGGCCGTGCTCCATCAGGACATACTGCAGAACACATCTAGTGAGTCTTTACGGTGGATGTTGTGAATAGGAAAGGTATGGCGACGTTAATGGGGCTATATTACAGACCTTTGAACAGTAGCTGGGACTTGGCAGAACACGGACCGTTGTTGTGGAATGTTGTAAGAAATATATATTATATAGGTGATTTCAGCTTCCGACATATTGACTGTGATTCCCATAATGTAAAAGGACCAAATGGGATAGAGCTTGTCAAATATGTTTAGGAAAGTTTCCTTAGTCAATGCATACAAGACCCAAGGACACAAGGTGCGATCCTTGATCTCAAAGTAATGAATGACATTCGGCAGTTGACAAAAGTTTGCATAGCCATTAGTTTCAAAGAGTACATGGAAAATAATAGGTCCGAGCCGACTATTGAATTTCTACATTCGGGTAGGCCAATTTTGATGGCACCAGAAATGATCTGGCAAGGATGGATTGGGACAGGCTATTTCCTCGCAAGTATGTACCTGGTAAGTGGGCAGCCTTGAAAAGCGAAAAAACTGAGATAATAACGCGTGTATGTGCCTATCAGAATAACAGGGAAAGATAACAGGTTTCGCGAACCTTGGATTTCAGGTGATATCGAACCTTTGCTTATATTGAAGCATTTCTGCAGTCTGTTCTCCGTTGTTTTCAGTTACCGTTCTATATAGTTGCTAAAAATGCCCGCAGAACAAGAAACCCAGGGTGGTATATAGTGACATGTATGCACTCTGATAATAAGTATTCATTTAAACTTTGAACTTTGAACCCAAGCTGACTAAGAAACAGTGTTTTTCAAGTTTGGGCTTTGCCTTATGCTAGCAGTGCAGGAGGGTCGGAATGATAAAGCGAATTGAAATAGTATACAACAGTGTATGAAAATTGTTTACATCGTCTCTACAAGAGAAAATCTTGCCCTACAAGTCTGTTGGAATTCCTTGTGGGAATAACAGGCAGGCGAGAGAGAGAAACATCAGAAAATGTTCTTTACTTGTGTATTAGAAGGCAATTTGATAAGCAGCGGTACATGAGGCTATAGATAAAATTAGAGCACATGGGATTGCAGTAAAGACTCTTGAATGGATAGCAGATTGTCTGAATGACAGGGGACGAAGAATGGTAATAAAGAGAGCCTTGTCTGATTGGCAACCGGCAACCAGTACTGCTTTGCTATAGTCGTTGTTGGGACTGCTTATTTTCACGATATATCTGAATGATTTGAATAAATATATTGAAGGCTTCGGGACAAAATTTGTGGACGATACGCCGATAGGTGTAGTGGTAGTACTGTTGAGGATGCAGGAGTCTACAGAAGAACAGACAGATCAGGAGAATTGACAACGACGAGGCAGATGGAGCATAGCGTAAAGAAGTGCACGGTCATGCACATTGGTAGAAGGAATGAAGGCATAAACTGTTTTCTAAATGTGGAAAATTTAGAAATCAGAGGATATAAAGGACTTGGTAGTTCTCGTGCAAGATGCCTTGAAGGTTAACTTACAGGTTAAGTCGGTGATAACGAAGGCAAATTCAATGTTAGCATTTATGTCGAGAGGGCTAGGATATATAGGAAAGGATATAGTGCTGAGGCTTTATAATGTTACGTGATAGGCAGCAATGAATATAGAATTCAGTTAGGTGTTATAAACACGCATAAATATTTATTAATCTCTGCTCAACAAAAAAGAAATGTAAACAAATGACTAACTTAACTGGAAGTTAACAGCCATACGGAAATTTATCAAACAGCCTTTCTCTGGAATAGTTCTTTAAGTGGTAAATCTGAATACACTTTTAAAATGGCAAATTCGAAAGTCCAAGTGATTTAGACAGTCAGTAAGGAGAAACTTCCCTGAAAAATGATTTATTTGAAAACGAGACGTTACTGCCGGTCCCAGCCGAGAGATTCACAACCAAGGAAATTTTAACTTCCTTAAAGGAACTGACCTTTTTGTTGGAGGGTGAACACTGCACAAATTTCCTCACCTTGCAGGGGATATCGCAGATGCAAGCCACTATTCCTGAATGAGGATTCAATAAGGTCGTTCCTTTACAAAACCGCCGAACGACGAAAACTTCACTCAATCTTTTGGGTTCCCGTAGTCTGTGTAAAGTCTTCGCTCTTTAATACTAGAATGTAGAGATAAAACCAAGGTGCAATAAACAAGAACTGGCTACGATGGGCGAAACTGCCAGTGCAACGATATTGCTCCTTACAATAGAAAGTAAAAACTCCACTTTAAAACGAAACTGTGTCATGACACGATTCCGCAGCAGAACTAACTAAAGAACCAATCACGTGACAACAGGGTTTCCCCTTGAATACCTGGTGGAACTTGCCATCACATGACCTCACGCCGGCGGGGAAATTACATCTTGTGACCTCACACTGGCGGGAAAACTAGATCACCCTACCGTCACAAGACTACTACATCATGCTCACAAGATCGTCAATCACATCACGGTTATAAGACAGTCACAAGATACCCACGGGGTACATAACGATAAAGGTTTGGTTCGACCGAAATCGGAGTATTCTCAGCAGTTCTGGACGCCATATTTATGAAAAGTTTTAGGATTAGATTAACTGACATATATAGCATTGTATGAGGTCCAGAAAAGGTTCACATAAGATCTCGGGTCATAGAGTTAGTGTATGAGGAGCGTTTGATGGCCCAAACCTGTTGAACTTTAATTGGTCTAATTAAAGTTGACGTGCAGAGTATGTTTCCTATAGTGGGGTATTCGAGGACCAGGTATCATAGACACTTTTGAACAGAGGTTAGGGGGAATTTCTTGAGGCAGATAATTGTGAATATGGAATTTATTGCACAGACGGTGCTGAGGGCCAAATGATTTGGCATAGTTAAAGCAGAAATCGATTAATAAAATCCAAACCAAAGAGAGACGTCCATGTTGGTTTAGCTGTCTTGACAATTTATGCTCTGAATTTACCTGAACTTAATATGTCAGATGAAAAGAAAAATAAGAAATGCTTCCACTAATAGGACTCCAGGGACATTATGTTAAATTTGAAGTGTTAAAAATGCTTTGTTCACTAATTTCTCTTGTGTTGGGCATATGTGCAACATTATTAACTTTTATTCTTTCAGCAGAAAATACATGTTACGTTTATTGTACCCTTGTAATACTTTCATCTAAAATATGGATATTCCCTGGGCATAATAATGAAACATGCCCCTAAGGCGAATAACTTGAAAAATATACTTCCTATTATGCCTAGATTTCGAAAATGGGAGCGTAAAATCTCCAATAACTTCCCACACGCGAATACAAAATTCCCAGTATATCCTTGCCTGCCATATGAATTGCAATCAGAGCATGGAAAAATTATGCAGCTAGTCGCATCGCAGCCTCACGCAAAGACCGTCACGGTTTCATCTTGTGCTGTTGGTGTGCAATTCCCAATTTCAGAGGTGTGCTTCCTACGGGTGTTCCCGTTTTACTTATGTCCAAAAAGGCTCGTTACTAAGCCAATGCGATTTGTATGCATGTAGGGGAAAGATCGAATAATGGCTACAGGTAATTTGGCTGGTACGTGGAAAGAATAACATAGAGTTAATATAAATGAAAGTTTCATTGTCGGCATTGACCCTTTTTTTATTGCATCATTTATAACCATAAAGTTTCAGGAATTCTAAGACAGATTCTCCTCTTCTGCACACTACTTTCCTTTGTGGGATGCCCCTGCGAAATGACAAATGAACACATATTTATCGAAGTCATCAAGGAGAGGGTTGCTCGTCAGTGATGTTAAAACTACAATAGAATGCTTCTTCTGCGGCTGTTGGTCTCTATCGGACTGATTGTTTTGATTCAAAATAGGTGAAGATTTGTCCTGAACAGAAAGGATGATTGCCTTCTATACCAGAAGGCGATGGTGTTTATAATGGTATAACGTATAAATGGGGAATGGAACGGAATAGATCAAGAAAATTGCAGGAAGCAAATAGCTGCAAATAAAAGGCAATAAAAGGTCTCTGCACAGTGTGGAAGTTTAAAATTGCTAATAATTCCTAAAGTGCAGCAAGGAAACCGTTCTATATACAAGGTGCCCATAATTTCTCTCCAACAGTGTGAAAAGTATTCTGTGGACATTTCAACAGCCGGAGATAGCGAAAGGTAAGACAATTTATGCAGCGGCATGCGTCATAAGTGGAACTTTAGTTTTTTTTCCAAGATCAGAATGAGCTTCAGTTGTCTGGCCAACAGCAGCGAATGTGAGTTAAGTCTCTAGAAGGAAATATGGATTGTCAAACATCACTGCTTACCGCCTTTCGTTACTTTACAATTTTAGTAATTTGGTTAAATGAGTATCTCAGTGCTCTCGTAAATTCCTCTCTGAACTTCCGCTGTGTCGCTCCATAAATACACGTGTTGGTACAACAGCTAAGGAGTTGCAACATGATTCCACTTTCCTGAAGAATGAATTTTGGATCATTGGGATTGGACCCTGCGGAGTAATTACTGTTCGTAAATCTCACATACAAGAAGTTTACGACAATGGTAGTCCATAACACGAGAAAACTACCGGAGATAGCGAATAACAAGACAATGGATTTCTTCCGAGATTCCATCTCCGGGTCGTTCTTTTTGGTTTGATTATTCTGAATGCGTATTCTCTGGCGGGCTTTACTGGCTGTCAAAATGTGTTTGACAGTTAAAGCATTCAAGAGCAACATCATGAAGAAGGGAACAAGGGGGTTCAAAATGTAATCAATGCAGTCAAAAGCAATCCATGAAATATCGGAATAAAAGCTTTGTTTGATGTTACAAAACCAAGGCACATTGTTGACTACGTATACAGGCTCATATATTAAGTACATGGGAATGTTTTTCAAACAGCTCACAACACAAACCGTCACCATGACGATAACAGCTGTTCTCTCTGTGCAATATTTTGCCTTCAATTTCTGGCAACAGATGGCAACATATCGATCGAACGTGAAAGCGACTGTTAGCCAGACCGAGCTGTCTCTAGCTATGTAGATCATAACGATTCTGAGGCTACAGACAGGTGTAATTGAAAGGAATGAAATTGGAAAGTAAATAGCTCTGATCCGGTTTAATATCACTGCCGTAATGAGGACCAGGAGATCCGTTACTGCCATGCCTACAAGATATTTTGTGATGCATTTGGAGAGACCGCAGTTTCCACGTGACAGGATTGCAATCGTCACCAAGTTACCTGTGAGGAATAAACAAAATAAATCACAATCTGAAGCCAATGAATTGTTCTTAAATGCTGTCGTTCCACTGCAAAGCCTTATAGAGTGACTGATAAACTCAATTAGAACGATAGAAATATCTTATCCTGTAGCACGTTTATGGAAACTAGAGAGAGAATCTCAAACAAAGACATAACATCTCTGCTTCCATACACTTTTGTGGGAAAGGTTACAGAATCAGGATTCATAAATCACAGTAAAGCACATTGATATCTCTCTTCTCTATCCTTCGACTAGATTAAACTTTCATCTACTTTTACTCCAAGAAGTACTTCATAAATAGACATTTTATATAGAATTAATTCCCCATATTTGACAGAAACTTATAGTTGAAATTGTTGGGTAATATTATTAGATAATTCGAAAGATTCTTTGGTACTGACTCTGGCGGAACAAACCTACATTTGAAATTTAAATGGTTTTCTGATTTAACAATAGTTACAAACTGCACGTAGTGATCAGCAGAATAGTTATTCTGCATGGAATATTGTTTTTATCAAAGATATATTCTCCGACTAAACGTATAATAAAAGAGAATTACCTATCTAGCAATATTTATCACTGGATCTTACCTGGGACTCCAATAACTGCCAGAACAAGATAGTAAATGGCATAGAACAAACCCGTCACCTGGCCGTGCATTTTGTAACCGAAAATAAGATGTTCTTTTCTGATTCCAAGCGATTCTTTGATAGACGGCAATTAAAGTATCCCTTTATATGACTGTTAAAAATACAAATTAGACAATGTTGATGGACTAATCAGGTACGGTGAAATCATCACTGACGTCAGTTGGACTCAGTAAGCAGGTGAATTCCCTTGGATTTTGAAGGTTTCTCAATACCTGGTAATTACATGACACGTTGTTTATACTTATGAATAAACGGGCCCTGCGACAATATCTTTCTGCAAAAAAACAACGATTTTTAAAATTTTATTGTAATTTTCATTGATAGTAGAAGCGGCTATGTGAAGGCCTCCCCAACTAAAGAAAAAAATAATGATCAATATGATTAATTCGTCATTTATCTTCCCATAATTTTTATTTCATGAATACTGAGGTAGGTGGGGTACATAAGACACAGAAATACAACAGTACCGTCTTAACCCACAATATTTGCTTATGTTGATAGCTTGATGATTATAAGGAACAAGGGAGCACTACTTGTGAGGAGTGGTGGTGTGCATCAAGTCACGGAGGTAATAGTCCGGAATTGTGCATGCTTCATCATTGAGCTTATAAAATTCAAATTACTGCATAGGATTATTGACATCATTAAAACGCTTACGTCAATTTAAAATGAAAATACCAATTACGTTTTTTTTAATAAATTGTATCGAAAAAATAGTTATTATAGTATGAATGGAACTCTGGTTCTGTGCTTTAAGAGATAAGTTGCATGGAAAAACCACATGGTTTTCGGCGACGATGACATATATTAAACAATGTCAATGATCTGTTACAGTAATTTGAAGTCTGATCCTGCAGTCCTCGCGTCATTAGATTTGGACTATATGAAGGAGAAGTAGCAGGTGATGTATTCAAATAATCGGATGAAGTAATTTTTACCGAAACCACGGTATTAATGAAATATTTGCTTTAGAAATACATACGTCGATGTAAGATCATGAACCAAAAGAGTCGAAAAACAATTAATAACACGACACGAGGCTGGTACAATTTGGCAAAGTTAATACGTATGTGTGTGTGTGTGTGTGCAGGTATATGTATACATCAGAGTTTTTCGGATGCCCTTTTTCGAAGTAGTCGCAATGGGTTAATTTTTGCTGCTGAGTAACTCAAGTCTGCACCCGATTGTACACAGCACTTCCACAATGGAAAGTGCTCTCAAACAGCTACGCAGGCGGCATAAAGTCTTGCTCAGACCCTGCTTTTAGAAGACTTTGCCATTGATTGCAAATATATACGGCACTCCATGAAATTTCAAAATATGCTCTATCTACAAATTAATAACCTTGAGCTGCAAAATAAAATATGTGAATAAGAAAATACCATTTATTTATTAATTACAATAACTTGTCATTAACTAAAGGAGACGATAAGCCGTTGCAAGTGGGCGCGGTGGTGTTGCGAGTCGGCCATACTGCTAGTGGATTAAATCTGACATCATGTGCTCACAGTTTGGATTTTGCATTTTATCCCTTTGACAGCGTGGGAGTACCATGACCATCCTGGACGAGCTGATTGCCAGGCTAACTGGAAAATATGAAATCTGCCTCCTTACGTTGGTGGTAGAAGGATCACGTTGGGTTCATTAAGGTTTTGAGCAGCTTTGCTCAGGAATCAGGTAGAGGTTTGAATTGATGAGCTTGCAATGATGGCAAAAATTAGTTCAAATGGCAGAGTGCAAGCTGTTTAATGCATGAATCTGTTCTCTAATTTCGTCTTGCAGTTACTTCTCTCTAAAAAGTCTTTGTTGTCTCTGCCCTCCCCATTTGAAAACTCCTCCAGACACTCCCAGAGGCTGGGAGCAAGTAAATCATTAAATAACTTATTTATGGTCAATGAACGCTTGTCAACTCCCATCACAATCGATTCGCATTGTATGTAGCTATTATAATATTTTCCCCAATTTCGCACCAGTCTCCTATACAGAAAAGCAATTATTAATATAATGCTTATGTCTGTTGATGCTGATTCAACAGACTACGCTGCCCCAACAGTATCCGGAGCCCTAAATCTGTTTGAGAAGGGCATGAACACAGTCTGGTCCTGCACGACCTGTCTATTTGTATTTTCCTCCGAATTGCATTATATTTTTTTACTGAATTGCCGCGAATTACACCGGTTATTAATATAAATTACTGAGTGTAAATCATGAATAATTATTACCGAAGAGGTTTTTTAAACTTGAGAATATTTACACTGAAACAACATAAATACAGTTTTTTTTATAATTAGCAATTTGGCATTGTGTTTATTCAAATGGGGTAGGGGCAACGGTTTTTAATTAGATACTCGGTTTTAACAAGCATACAAATACATAAATTCCATTGAAAGTGATGATTAATCCTCAGTTTTGTGCAAAGTAATATTTTACGGAATATTAATATTACTACGGAAAATGTAATGTTGGCTACTATTCATACCGAGTTCGACTCAAAAAGGAAAGTCTATCCGTGGTATGTCTGATTTTTGTATCAGCTGATGAAGTAGAGTACCCTGTGGCCGTTGCCATCAATAGCAGGTATACCGCATTGGATATTATTTGAAGAGAGGGGAAAGGCCTATGATTGGAAAACCATAGGAGTCATCGTACTGGCACTGAGATTTGCTCTATGGCTCAACAGGGAAACGGTGATTGGAGAAGAGGCAGGCTCTGGGGATAATGAATTCCTTAGTTAGGCGAATGGGAAGGATGGAAACATATGGTCAGTTTCCTGCCGGATGCCAGAGTCCAGTTCACAACATTCTCAAGTGGTAGGGTAAATATCTAGAGGTCCTAGTCCACGTCGGTCCCAAAAAACAGTTAGGAGTTGTGACGGGATTCTGCAAAGCGAGTTCAGGGAGTTCGGCTCTACATAAAAAGGTAGGATGACCAGAGTTGAGAGATCAGGACCGCAACGCAAACCAGTGCTAGTATGGCCAGAAACAGTGGAATCATACAATTACGGAGATGGAGTAGGAAGGAACTCATCAGAATTACGGTTCACTGGATTCACTTCCAGAAAAGTTAAGGTCTGTACAGAAGGTATGGTTTGCAGCCGAAATGAGCGGGGACTAACATCCTAACAGGAAGGTCCTGACGAAGGGTCTCGACCCCAAACGTCGACAATGCTTCTCCCTATAGATGCTGCCTGGCCTGCAGTGTTCCACTTGCATTTAGTGTGTGTTGTTTGAATTTCCAGCATCTGCAGAGTTCCTCGTGTTTCAACAGGAAGGTCTGCTTGTGCTGCACGGCGCTGGGGTCGGTTCAGTTGTAAACTGGCGTTACAGTGAAATCCGAACTAAAAAGCCAGAAGAGATAGTGGATATTTGTTGAAAAGATTATCTTAATCCTAAATACAAACCAAGAAACTGAACGGGCAAGTATGGGGGTGGCGGGGACTATTGTTCTGAGAAGCGTATATTTCAATACAAAGATTTTTGTAGGAAAGGCGGATAAGCATAGGTATTGGATTAGCACGAGGAAATATGATAATTTAGACATTACTGAGCCTTGGCTGTATGAGGGGCTCAACAGCTCAATATTTTGGAGTTCCTTTGTTTTAGAGGTGACAGCACGGGAGGGATTAAACGGGGACGGCTGGTTAATAGTCAAGGAAAATGTCATGGCCGTGCTCAGTCTAGACAGACTAGAGCACTCGTCTAATGAAGCTTTGTGGGTAGAATTGATGAAGAAGATAGGTATGACCACGTTAATGGAGCTATATAATAGATCATTCACCAATCTGCGGGATTTACAGCAGCCAAATTGCAGAGAGATGGCAGACTGTTTCAAAAGACATACAGCTGTGATAGCAGATAATTTTAACTTTCAACATATTTACCGTAACTGCCATGCGGTTAAAGAGGTGAATTAAAAAGAGTTTGTCTAATGCATTCTAGAAATATTGCTTTATCAGTGCATCGAAGTCCCAACTAGACAGACTGCGATACTCGAACTTCTTTTATGGAATTTAATGGTTCCAGTGACAATTGTTTGTCTAGAGGCGACGCTTTGAATCTAGTGACTATAATGCCATTAGATTCAAGGTAATTATGGAAAAAGAAATGTCTGGTCCTCGGGAAGGGATTCGAAATGGGGAAAAGTCGATTTTGGTGATATCATTAAGGATCTGGCAAATGTGAACTGGGACACGTTGTTTTCTGACAAAGGTTTACTCGCTAAGTAGGAGGCCTTCTAAAGTAAAATTTTGAGAGTACAGTCCGTGTATGTTCATGTCAAAATAAAAGACAATGAGAACAAATTTAGGGAACCTTGCTTTTCGACTGATACTGAAGCTCTGGATAAGAAAAAGAAGGAGATGTATAGGAGATAAATGCGTGCAGAAGCAAATTAGGTACTTGAGGAGCATAAGGCAGTTCTAAGAGCAAAAGGACAAATGTAGTACTTTACAAGATCAGAGTGGTGACCTCTGCGTGAAGCTGGAATAGATGGGGGAGATCTTATTTTATTTTTTTACGTCTGTATTTACACAGGAGTCGGATACAAATCTAACCATGTGAGATGTGATGTTATCGGCCAATTCAGAGTGTCTTCTACCTTGAGGTAAGTTAGGGTGGAATAATCCCCACGCCTGAGAATATGGTGTCTCGGAATAGATGGGTGGTTCTTACAAAATTGCGGGAACCAGGCAGAGATAATTAAAATATTCGTACTCATGGGTGTGGTGCCAGAAAATTGTGGGATGGGAAATGTTCATACGTTATTTAAAAACGTGAATTGCTCTTAGAATAAACCATAAAATTATAGGTCAGTGAACCTGACATCGCTGGCGGGGAAGTTGTAGGAAAATATTCTAAGGGACTATATATATATATATATATATATATAAGTATCTGGATGAGACAGGGACAGCTTAGTGGTAGTCTACATGGCTTTTGAACATGATATGTCGCTTCTAGCTAATCCCTTGCGTTTTTCTAGCAAATTACCAATTCGATTCATGAAGGCAAGGAAGGGCATACTATTTAATGAACTTTAGCAAGGCCTTTGACAAGGTCCCCCAGGGAAGTTTCGTCAAGAATGTGCAGTCTTTGCCATTTAAGATGACGCAGCAAATTATGTTAAACATTGGTTCACGGGAGAAGGCAAATATGGAAGTCGATAGTTGCCTCTCTGATTGGATGCCTGTTGCTAGGTGTCTGCTGCACGGATTGGTGCTGAGTCCGTTGTTGTCTTTCATCTATATTAACGATACAGATGATAACTTAGTAAATTGTATTAGTAAGTTTGCGATGACTACAAGCTTGAGGTGGGTAGTGAACAGCAAGGAAGTCTATCAATACTTACAGCGAGATCTGAACTTGTTTGGAAAACGGGCTGCAAAAATTGCAGATGGAATTCAATATAGAGAATTTTGAAGTGTTGCACTGTAGGAAGACCAACAAGAGTAGCCCTTGCACGTGCACCTGACGTGGGCGCCGAGGCCATTCGCTCCCAGCGAGGAATTGTGCCTTCCTCTCACTCATGTTTAATTCTAAACATGGTCGCTATGGAGGAATTGACAGAGATCTCTGTTCGCTTTTAAACGGGTCTTGTAGAAGGAGATTTTGGGTGAATGGAAACAGGGAACTCTTCCTGATCTTGTCCACCGAACCGCCAACGTCAGGCTCACTACTCCATCTTTTTCATGCAATTCGACTTCACCATCTCCGACAGAACCAGCACCAAGAATACAAAGGCGGATGCCTTGTCACAAGAGTTCGATCCAGCTGAAAAGGAGATCTGCCCTCAGCCCACCATTCCATCCTACTGATCTTCGACCATCCTGTGTCGGAAACTTCGTTGGCCAACACATCTATTCATGTTCCGACGTTCATGCATCCTGAGGCACTCCAGTAGGCCCACTTCTCACACTTCTCTGATGATCCGGATTCACCTCGATTCTGGTGACCTACACTGATAGCATATGTACATCAGTATTCCGCTGCCTGCTTTCAGTGCGCCGAGTTCTATTCCTACAACCAGCGATCTTCTGGCTCCTGCCGCCCCTACCAGTCACTCGATGCATGTGGTCCAACATCGCCAAGAATCTTACCATAGGTTTGCCACCTTTCGATGGGGTTACGTTAATTTTGACGATGGTGGACCGGTTCTCCGAGCCGGGCCTCTTCGTTGCCCTTCTCAAGTTTCAGTCATCATGTAATTCACGGCCAGGGCTTTTCTCCTTGCGACGGAGAAGGCAGGAAATCTCCTGCTCCTGACGAACCTGCCACTTCCGCCTCCGCACCTCAATGAGTTTGTCGTTTGATTATCATCCGCAGGTCAAAGAATATCAGAAAGATCCAATCCTGCGATGTCTTGCCGCCTCTAACCTTTCCACTAGGAAGATGTATCTACTCTAAGCCGATCTGTCTGCAATCTATGCCCATTCTTTGCCGAGGCTATGTCACATTTTGAAGTGCTTCATGGATACTAATCCACGTGGAGCACAGAGTGGTGGACCATCCTAGCCACCATCTGCGATTATTATCGCCCGGCCAAACGCCCTCAGAGCCCAACTAGAATATATCAGCATTGTGACTACGTCTGAGTGTCCACCTAATATCTACCCCTCTGCACGAGCTGCTGCAAGTACTCGACGCAGTTCATTGTCCCTTCAAGATCACCCATCGTATCAATCTAGTCACTTATTCTCTCCAGCTGCCACCAGAATCACACCTACCTTGCAGGTGTCCTGCACCAAGTACACTTTCTATGTACCACTCAACGCACCTGAGACTGCACATCTGGAACCTAGGATGGTGGAAGGTGGTCCGTTGTACACGGTTCGTTGGTTGTTGGTTTCTAGTAACCGTGGACGGGATGCACAATACCTGATTGAAGAGGGAAGTACGGACTTGGGTGTTGTCCAGTTGCATCTTGGATCAATCGCTCATCGACGTGTCCCACCAGCTGCATCCGGAATGCCATAGACCGTCGGCGGACGGCCATGGGAGGAAGGGACGGATGAAAGAATGTCCTATGTAGCCTGTATATGCTGCTTAGTCGCCACTGGGCCAAGAGGATTCACCTTCTGCTCGTTCCAAACGCATCGCTAGCTTTTACCCGCTTTCCTTGCTTATTCTTCAAACCCGGCCTCAACCAGTTGCACCTAGCTTTCAGACTCCCTGCCTAAAGATAACTATATTGCCTGTTCTGTTTAGTTTCTGTTATATGTTGTTTTGCGGCCCCTTGTGTCTTGTTATTGTGCTATCTACTATTAAAATTCAAATGTCTCTACTCTTCTGCTTTTGGAGAAACCTCCTCTGCACTTCCAGAAAAAAAAAAACACCTGATGGTACATTGGTTCGCGAGTAACATTTTCCGATTTTTTTTTTTTTTTTTGCAGAATAAATTGTCTCTAGATCGAAAGGCCATAACAATTACCACCTGGATTGTCCATTATATAATGACTCTTTATGAAGGTATGGAATATTGAAATCATAGACTTCATTCTATTCGTAATCTAAGGTTCATTATGTTTCTCACAGGTTTTTTGACTTGGAATGTCTTGCAGACTTCTTTGTACAGATTTTTTTTAATGACCGATTATCCAAAGAAGTCGCAGCTGAACTTGAATTTCAACTGCTCGTCCGATTTGTTTTGTTTTTGGAACAAAAAACATTTATTTGTGATACATAAATGGGCTGAAGCTATGTAAGTAATAATTATTTTGCATTACGGAAATAGCTCAATGATCAGATATGATAGTAGTTGAGATCGGTTTTCTAGTTTCGTTGGGTCATTGCCTACATACACCTATCGGTGCACAGCTCAGGAGTGGCATTAGTTGGCTGAGCCCAGAATGTATTGCACACTTTATTGCCCAGAAGAAAATGTCTGACTGTCAGCACATTCAGGAGCGACATGAGCGAATATGGCTGGAACGTTCTGTCCAGCCAAACAAACAATATGCTCGAAGATGTCAGTAGGCAGTATATATCGTCGATTTTCTGGTAGAAATCTGAATTCTGGAGAAACGTTATTTTTGCATGATATAAAATCTTGCCCACGAGGCCTCGCTATAGAGATATTGCCTTCTTCTGCATTTCCATGGGATGCCATTAATTACATGTAAAATCTGATAAACCTATGACTTTTTTTTTGTTTATGACATAATATGAGGGACAGATACTTTTAACGTTAACATAATTTCCCTTGTGAAGTACTCATATTTTGAGTGTTTGGTAACACATGTAAATGATAGTAAAATATTAAGAGAAACGATTGCTCACGAAATATTGCGGATATATTGCACAGAAAGACACTGTGGCTCTTGAGTCCGCACCATGTTCTCTGTTATCACTATATTTTTATGAATTCCTCCCATTCACCGGCACACTATGGGCAATTTTCTATGTGAAATTGACTATTAACCCGCACGCTTTAATAAAGTGCGTGGAACAGGAAGATGAGGAGAAAATCCGCCCTGTCTCGAGAAGAACGTGAAAACTCTACACAGAACAAAAACGAAGAAATGGGTTTACTACGATTTATAGTTGATAATTGCAAAATATGCCGAACTACAGCGCAGACCTTTTGTTTACATGACATCCAGATCTTTCCATGCACAAGTTTTATTTCAAATATCTGCTGAAGGGTCTCGGCTCGAATTATCATCTGTACTCTTTTCCATTGGTACTGCCAGGCCTGCTGAAATCTTAGGACATTTTGGTTGTGCTTCCCCACCAATTATCCCGAATAATTGGGTTATCGCGCCAAAAGCGGGAAGCTGCACTTGTCTTCATAAGGGCACAGTTCTCTCAACTTAAATTATTGAAGGAGGATAGTAGTATAACTTCATTGAATCGACCGTAAGTGGTCGCAGAGCATTCAGTAGTTGAAGGAGGTGGACTGCCGTCAATATATCTAATAAGACAGGGGCGAGTTTGAATGGCGGCTGCATATTGTGTGTGTGTTGCTTTATTTATCCGTTGCGTTCAGTGAATCAGTGAAACAATACAGTGAACTAATAAATCAACTGATTATTGCGGCCTTAGATTATCTCATTAAACTTGAAACATGTTTAAACTGTCAAAAGTAAATGAGCAATCGGCAGGTTTAATGTGTGCGTATCATTAGCATAATTAACTTCAGCGATGACGTAATGCTGTGCATTTGTTACAACGGTAATCGGGGTTAATTACCCGATAGGAGTTAGAAAAAATATATAAGGAACACCAATGCATGCCAGAATAGTACGAGAGTGTACGTTCAATAAATACTGCCAGAAAATGCACGGTCAAATTACTGGGGTGCCGTTCGCCATCTACTACACTATTCTGGCCGTTTTTGGCGTTCCAGGTAATGTCCTGTAAACCACCTTTTATTTGTACTGACCAATTTGAGGTATGGCGTTTGTTTGGGCATGGAATTTTTGTTTGTAACTAGGCACAACCTTGGAAGCTTCGAGGCAGAAAGTGTTGTACAGACGATGAATATATGCAGACAAGTGGTGCAAAAAGGTGAGAATAGAAGTTAATGCTGAAAAAAATGTGTGTTACATTTAAGAGCTCGCAAATGAAAAATGTAGTGTCCATTAAAGAGTGGAATTCTAAAAGAAGTCTAAAAAAGTGACATTTAGCAGTATAATGTGTATGCTACTTTTAACATTTAACACTGAACATAGGTTGAGAAGGTGGTTAAAAGTTATACACATCTTGATATCTGGTTAGGTGTAGCTATCGTACTCTTTAGTATTAAACAGAGCATAGTACAGAAAAGGAAAGAATAGAACATACTACATGTCATTATGAAATTTCATAAAGAGTAAGCTACACGAACATAACAATGTTGAAGCCAATAATAGCCGCGATGTTTTGGAAAGAAGTGAAAGGGTTGTACATTATGGAAAAGTACGTTTACAAAATTATTCGAGACGTGAGGCATGTTTAATTATTTTGAGCGGCAGGAAAAGTTGACAGAGTTTAACGTTTCCATCGTTTGTGAAGCGAAGAACTAGGGACGTATCATGAAGCCTATTAGCGATAAATGAGTGGAGAAAGGTTATCCTTTCGCTACAATAAGGAGATCAAAGAGAGTGCGAGAATGAAACTACCTGGATTACTTTCTCCTTGAAATGTTTTTGATTCAACCTCCAACCATCTCTTTCCAGTTTCTAACTATTTTTTACTTAGCGATTCGGCGACTCTTTCTCTGCAGCTGTGCGGAATGAAACATAATAAACTTTAACACAAACAACAGAACTCGGAATTTCAAGCAGCATCTGTGGCGGCGGAACGTGCTTACATCGTCTGATTCGACATATGTTGCTTGATCCTTTGAGTTCCCCTAGTGTTCTGTTCCTTGTTCTGGTATTCATCATCTATAACTTTGTTTTTAATTATTTGTGAAACTGTGCTTCTTGCTGAAAATCTTGTTCCAACTGCTCAATGCAATATTTTCTTACAGCATTTTTCTTCATTGATAAGCAGTGTTGTTCTCATTTAGTTTTTTTAGGCATTAATAGTCGAGCATTGCAGTGTTCAAATTTATTTCCATGGATTCATAATTGCATAATTAGCAATCCACCGATTATCCATGTTCATGATTTTCAGTCTGTTTCTCCATTAGTTATTGAGAGCAAAGACCAACAAGATTACATGGTATTACACTGTTCACTTTGGGGAAAATACTTCAGTCTTTTTTTGCAGTGTTTTAGTTTCCAGCCTTTAGTAAACTTATAAAAACTAGATTGACAGTTTGAACATTCTAAATGCGTGCCTGTGAGTAGATTCGGCTGAAGGTTCTCAGACATATTTTGCAACCTGGACTACCCATTATGTACTAAGGTAGAATGGTTTTGTGAAGCTGCCATTCTTCAAATCAGTATTTAATTGAACATGGAATAATACCTATCATGTCGGCTTAATTATTTTTCACAAAATATGATGGAAAATTTAGAATCATAAAATCTTTGGATATTTGCAGTACATTCAGATACCTCTTTCTGTAAGAATACCTAGTCGATCGCAGCAAACCCCTCCCACACCCAACATTGCAATAACAGCGAATTTCTAAGGCACTAATAAGAACAAACCTCGTCTTGGGGCTAACTACATACTCTGAAAATATACTCTGCATACCAATGTATTTTTATAGTCACAGCACAGATGAATGGGAAGCTTTAGGTTCAAACTCACTCTAGTTTAAAAACAATAATTTTTAAGTTCTCTTTTTCAAAGTCATTTTCTATCGACTCTGACACGGACACTTCAGCTTTGCTAAACGAACTGTGTGAATACACATCAATATCAAACCAGCAGAACTTAATTAATGTATTTTGTTTTGAAAGAGATTCTATTTACTAGATTCATCCCGAATATCCGTTATTAACCGAGCTCTTCAATTTAACGATTCTATTTTGTCCATGATTGACGTTCCCGCTTTTAAAAAAAAACACTGCACCATCTTTGATGTGATTGTAAATTGAGTAAACAAACCAATAACGTTCATCTGCTCCCTGACTGTGTCGATGTATTCAGAGATGGCTATATTCCAAAGATCAAGACTCCGTTCATGCAGAGTATATAAGATATATTCACCCCCTTGTAAGTTTTCCTGTTATATTGTCTTATCAACATTAAATTGCAATGGATATAATTTGTTTTTATTAAGCTGATCAACAGAAAATCACTCTTCCGTGTCAAAATGAAAACAGATCTCTACAAAGGGATCTAAATTAATTACAAATACAAGAGCAAGCAATTGCTTACATAATTATTCACCCGCTTCAGGTCAATATTTAGTAGTTGCACTTTTGATAGCAATTACAGCCTTGAGTCTGTGTGGATAGGTCTCTATCAGCTTTTGACATCTGGGAACTGCAATTTTCCCCATTCTTCTTTAAAAACTGATCAAGCTCTGTTAGATTGCATGGCGATCGTGAGTGAGCAGCCCTTTTAAAGTTTAGCCATAAACGCTCAATTGGATTGAGGTCTTGTCTCCTACATGGTCCCTCCAGAACATTCAGAACATTACTTTTATTTTATTTCAGTCATCCTGTGCAGATCTAGCTTTATGCTTGGGGTCACTCTCCTTCTGGAAAACAAATCTTGCAGACTGCGTTATGTCTTCCTCAAGGATTTCCCTGCGTTTTCCTGCATTCGCTTTACCTTCCACTTTGACAAGACTTCCCACAGCATGAAGTAACCCCCACTATGCTTCACGGTAGGGATCGTGTGTCTTTGACAACGTGCGGTGTTTGTCTTTCGACAGACATAGTGTTTAGTCTGATGGACAATATACTCAATTTTGAGTTTCATCAGACCCATAGAACTTTTTTTTCCATCTGACTTCAGAGCCGTCTGTCAAACTGTAGCTGATATTTCATGTGAGGCTTCTTTCAACATTTTTTTTTACCACTCTCACATAAAGCTTCGACTAGTGAAGCAACTGAGTAACAGTTGTTGTATGCACAGTCTCTACCATCTCAACCACTGAAGCTTGTAACTCCTCCAGAGTTGTCAGAGGTCTCCTGCTGGCGTCCCTCACTAGTCACAATTTTGTCCACTCACTCAGTGTTTGACGAAGACCTGCTCTAGACAGATGTACAGCTGTGCCACATTGTTTCCATTTTTAGTGAGTGACATAACTGTACTAGTAACTTGTGACTCAGTGGCTTGGAAATGTTCTTGTATTAGGTGTCTTATTTTTGTAATAAATTTAGATCACTTTGTAGCGATATGTTTTCTTGGTGACACGAAAGAGTCTTTGTCAGCTTTTCAAAGTAAAAAAAAAATGCCAAATTAAATTCACTGCAATTCAAAGTCGTAAAACAATAAAACATGGAAGGACACAGGGGGGTAAACATTTTATAGGTGTGTACATTCAATGTCTACGTTAGGCGTAAGAAGTGCAGTATTTGGAATATTTGTTGCCAATTCCCATTCATCTGCTGAGGACTCAAGTGCTGAGTATTAGTCCCTGGGCCCTGAATTCCCGTTGAAGTCTTCTGTGCCTCTCCTTGTTTGCCCAACCTTAATTCCTTATGTTGCCAGCAGAGAAAGGAAGGTGTCGAATGACATGGCGAGACATTAATTCGTCTGAATTCTCAGCATCAGACAGCACATGTCCTGAGATGACTATGACTGCCGAACACTTAAAAGATTAAGTAAAGCAAAGAGAATTTATTTTAGCTTACTTTGAACACTAAATACTGTTGGTTTTTTTTTCTGTTAAATACCAATCTATCAGTACTTTATATTTCTCCCTTATTTCCACTTCCTACGATACTTTCCATTTTCATTCAAGAAACTTGTCACTTGTCCCATCATCTAAGCACACAATGCATGATCAGACTGATTTCTGCTCCAACCCCATGAAAGATTCTACTTAAATGCATCATTTTAGTGCACTGTTTTGCCAATAACGATATCAGCTCCTTCTATTCTTTATCAGGTAATTTGGCGACGATTATAATCCTGTCTCGTGGAAGGTGCGGTCTTTCTAGATGCATCACCTGGTACCTAGTGAGCATGGCAGCGGCGGATCTTCTTGTCCTTATTATGGCGGTGATATTAAACCGACTCAATACTATTTACTTTTCGGTTGCGTTCCTCTCCATCACTCCTGTCTGCAAGGCTAAATTAGCTTTGACTTTTGCAGCCGTTGACAGCTCAGTCTGGTTGACGGTGGCGTTTACATTAAATAGGTCTGTAGCTATATGTTGTCAAAAATTGAAAACAAAATTTTGTACTGAGAAAGTAGCGGTTGTTGTCATAGGGACGGTATGTATTATAAGCTTTATAAAGAACATACCCTGGTATTTTGTTTATGAGCCTTTGTATGTCGTTAATAATGTTCCTCGGTATTGCAACGTTAAAGCAAGCTTTACCTTTGAACTATTGTGGGTGACCTTTGACTGGCTTCAGCGTATTTTCAACCCTTGTATTCCCTTCTTCTTGATGTTATTGCTCAATTTTCTGACGGTCAAACACATTCTGGAAGCAAACAGATCTCGGAAGAGACTACGGGGCGACCAAAGCGGAAGTAATCAAAATGATACCGAGATGGAGAACCGGAGGAAGTCAATTGTTTTGCTCTTTAGTATCTCGGGTACTTTCCTCGTATTATGGGGAACTTATTTGGGAAATGTCATCTATGTGTATTTCGCCAAAGTTAATTATGTGCCGAGTTCTATTTTACAGGAAACAGGATTTATGTTGGGTCTCCTCAGCTGTTGCAGCAACACATGCATTTATGGGGTAACACAGAAGCGTTTCCGTTCAGAACTCAAAAATGGGCTGAAATATCCCCTGAATTTGATCATTAAAGGACTGACATGAATCGACGAATCTGCATACTTCTCAAAGCAATGCTGCTTCATTAATTTTTCATTTGCTGAAATAGGTCTGCTGAAATCCAATGGAAATATTCTCCAGGCTCCTCTGAAGCTCTGGAAGAAAAAGCGCTCGCTTTCTCTTACGAAGCTGAACAGTGACCTGAAGGAAGCTGCACACTCTGTTTTACTGCTATTTGGAAATATTTCAGTTCTCAGTTCATTTGTGAAAATATATTTTTTCTTCCTAAGTGTTCATTACCAATCTGTCGGATATTGA
This sequence comes from Hypanus sabinus, assembly GCF_030144855.1. Taxonomy (NCBI): domain Eukaryota; kingdom Metazoa; phylum Chordata; class Chondrichthyes; order Myliobatiformes; family Dasyatidae; genus Hypanus; species Hypanus sabinus. Next base: position 9,532,681 of record NC_082731.1, read on the forward strand.
TGGCGAAAGGCATTTGTTTTGCCAAACCCAGCCTTTAATTATACTGAACGTTAATTGACTACAATTTACAAATTTACATATTTATCCTCGGAGAATCCATTTGAACAGCAGGCTGACGGCAAAATTAGTGTTAAATCTTTCTGGAGTCTCCAATCATAGTCCCATTACTGGTTTTTGCGCTAAATATTGGAAAGTTGAACCAGTCCGTCTGCCGACCAGGATAACTACGTAAATTCTGTTTCCAGATTCTTAATCCTTGTAACAAAAAATTGATAATTTGGCAAACCACAAAACCTGTGCATCTGCTACCGGTTTCACCCTCTGCCGTTGATTGAGAAGGCAATTTCCAGCCATTGGGTACTCCATTTGTAGCATATTCGGAATCCATTTCCAGTTAGCTGAGATTGCTGCTGTTACATACCCCTCAACTGGGTGTCTGACCAGCAGAGATAGAAGAATCCGTTGGCGTCTGGTGATGCTATATTTAAAGATGTTTATTAATAAAAATAAACAAAACCATATCAATAATGCAAATATCCATATAAAACAAGGTAGCAGTAATAAACCTAAAAGTGGAGGAATAATAATAATAATAATCAAGCTCTATCGATGTCTAGGGGTAAATAAATTGTTCAGTTCATGATTGTTGATGTAGTTATGGTTGTTGTATTGTAATCGTTGGAGAGAGAGAGAGAGAGAGAGAGAGAGAGAGAGAGAGAGAGAGAGAGAGAGAGAGAGAGAGAGAGAGAGAGAGAGAGAGAGAGAGAGAGAGAGAGAGAGAGAGAGAGAGATAACAGCTACTGCAGCCAAACCTTCCTTTGCTTTCTTAATCAGTCGTATCGTTGTTATGGTGGTCATTCAGCTATGACCCGTCCATCCTTCTGCTGGACCGTTCTTCTGTGGTGGTCTCGTCACTCTGGCATGAGTGGACACACACACAAGTCCCCACCGGCCCTGCTTTTACGCAGATAGCCTTAATGACCGACCTCCTGGTTTGGTCTACGAAGTCCCCATCTTTCTTGTGGGTTCCAACACTCAATCAGTGTCCACTGGTGTGTCTGGGGGGTGTCTCTCCAGACCTGTCTTTTATCCTTATTCACGGGGTCTCAGCTATCAATCAATTTTGAATGACTGTGTCCATCAAATCAGGCCACTCCTTCAGTCCACAGAGGAATGTTATTGAGCAAACTATTGTGTTTGCAGCAAAACAGTAAATAATTCAAAAATGAGTCACAATACAGTTAATCAGCAATTTCCCCCTCTCTCTGATCTGTCTTAGATGTTCATGTCTGTTTTTCGTCTCTCTTTCTCATGGTCAACATAACAACAGTAAAAGTTCGTGGTTCTCAGGAGGGGGATGGTTAACTTTGTACCCCATTGTCCATCAGGTCTGTTGATCACTCATAACACTGCATGCATTTACCGACCTATCTTGAAAAGCGCAGAAATTCCTAATATTTTCCTTTCAATTTTATGCACAGAATTAAAACTTATCTTGGACTTTTTAACCAGAAAACTAAACACTGACTAAACAAATTCAGAGGTCTAATTCTCCAGGCTGGCAACATTCCGATAACAATCGTATACGACTTGCCTAGTGCTATGATATATCTTCAGAGCTCATTGTTTCAAACTACGTTTAGCAACCTATACAGCCTAAACAGTCCATTGAATTTTGGTCTGCCTTCCTGTTTCTGAAAGAGATGCTTTTGGAAATATTAACCACTCGGAGAGTTTTAAGCAGAGTTGAGAATATTGTGTATATAGGTAATAGGGGCATAACAGGCGTATATGTACATAACTTATCAGAGAGAAATTGCTACATTTGTATTCCCAATCTATACCTGAAGCTGTAGGAAAATGTATTTGTATTTAAAGAGAGTTTTACACTGAATGTCCATTGATTACGTGATGTAAAACGAGTTTGTTCTTTCATAACCAACAATAAATTACATTTGATCACCATTTTGTTTCGTCTTGTAATCAACACAACTTATTTAGAGTCCAGTGCTCGTCGGTTTTTTTTTCATGATCAAATGAAGAGCAGACAAAACTAAGACAATAAAACATAAAACAATACAGGAGATTAGATGGCCCTTTGGCACACCATTTCATGACAGCAGTACATCCAACTCGGAGATCAATGTAACCATCTCTCCCAACTACCTTTCTCGTTCAGGAGTTTCATGAGTTGCATTAAGGCTTCTGCCTCTACCCGCAGGATGTTACACGCATTCAAAAAGATCATATCTTTGTTATCTCCCACATCGTTTTCTCCAATCAGTTTTTACTTATTCCCCTATTTATTAGCCATTTCTCTCCTGGGGAAATAAAAAAAAAGTTTCTGGCTATATGCAAGGTCTATTCTCTTATAGCCTTTCGTAACTGTTTAAAGTAACCTTTCGTCTTCATTCGCTCCCAAGACAAGGCCCTAGTTCGCTCAACCTATCCTCATTAGACATCATTTTAATTCAGTTGGAATCATGGTAACATCTCCTTTGCACCTTCTCTAAAGATTCAACAACTTTCCCTTAAGGAGGTAAGTACAACTGAACACAATATTCTAAGTGTGGCCAAACTATGGTTTTAAAGATCTGCCAAATTACCTCATCCGATTAATGAAGACCAATACAACATATGCTGTCTTAACAACCTTACGAAGGCACGACAACTATGGGGGATCTATAGATGTGAACCCCAAGATCCATCTATTTTGCACTGTTAAGGAACCTGCATAACTTTGTATTTCGCCTTCAAATGGACATTACAAATTGAATCACTTCACATTTTCCGGATTTAACTTTATCGACCACTGCTCAGACAATGTCTTGTTGTTACCTACGACAAACTTTCTCGATATCCACATATCCACCAACACTCTGGTCATCTGCTTATTTACTGATCAATCCTTCTTTTCATTTCCTTCTCCATGTCATTTATATGAATCACCAAGAGCATGGGTCTTAGAAATATTCCTCGGGGTACACCAGTCGCCACCGAAAATCAGTCTTTATATCACTGGCATATCTTCAAATGTGTTACCTTTGCAGCAGCAGCAGAACACAATCCATGATAATACTTCGTATATCACCACTGTGAATTACAATAAATATATGCATATATTTAAAAATAGAGATAAATAGATTAGATAAGAGATAGACAGATAGATAGATAGATAGATAGATAGATAGATAGATAGATAGATAGATAGATAGATAGATAGATAGATAGATAGATAGTTAGATAGATAGATAGATAGATAGATAGATAGATAGATAGATAGATAGATAGATAGATAGATAGATAGATAGATAGATAGATAGATAGATAGATAGATAGATAGATAGATAGATAGATAGATAGATAGATAGATAGATAGATAGAGAAATTAAGTAAGTAGTGCAAAAACAGGAATAAGATAGTAGTAAAGTGAGTTCACAGGTTCAATGTCCATTCATAAATTGGATGGCAAAGAGGAAGAAACCGTTCGTGAATTGTTGGGTGTGCCTTCAGGGTTTTGTACGTCATTCTAGATGGTAACAATGAGAAGCGGACAAACCCTGTGTTGTGGGGATCCTTAATGCGGGATCCCACCTATTTGGGGCTTTGGTACTTGAAGATGTCTGGGGTAATACGGAGGATATCTTGAATTCAACTAGAAACGTTAGCTATGTTTGCACTTTCTACATATATAGATCAGCAATCAGAGCCGAAGTATATTTAACTTTCTTTGAATATCTTACTAATGTAGTAATATTCCAAACCACCCAGTCCACGCATTGTTCTTCGAAGATCAAAGAACTGAGCAAAGCAGTTGGTTCACCAGTGTCTGCGGGATCATAATTTTGAATGCCGAACCGAAATCCAGAAACAGAATTCTGACATAATTGTCTTTGTTTTCTAGGAGAATCCGGTGCAGGTGAATGATAAGTGTTTTAGCATCTGTCGTAGACCGGTTTAACTGGTAAGCATATTGCTGAGCGTCCTCTGTGGCAGGAATGGAGTTTGTGATAGGTGTCATTAGCCACCTCGCTGTTTAAAGCACTTCATGAAGATTGGCCCGAGTGCCACTGGCCAGCAGTCATCTAGCTCCGAGCGTAGGGATTTCTTTGTACAGAGATAACGGTGGCTGTTTTGAAGCGATTGGGCACAGCAGCATGGATGTTTGAAGTGTTTAAGATGTCGGTGGAAATGTCAGAGAGCTGGTGTGCACTCTACTGAGTACTCGGCGTGGGATGTTTTGTGGTCCGGCCGCACTACAGGAGTTGACTCTGCAGAGCCCCTCATACAGAGTCCTGCTGCTCTTACAGATAGCGGCTACTCGGTTGCCAGCTTTCGTGACCGGCCTTGGGCAGCATGCCTCAAAATGTGTATAGAAGTTGTTTAGAGCAACAGGGAGGGAGGTGGCCCTGATACAGTCGACGATGTTTTTCCTTGTGTAGTCAGTAATGTCCATGCAGTGGGATTTTTTATCAGCCAGGTGCCTCTGGGCAGTCTTTGCTCTCTTTGCGCCAAAGATGAGGTTTCTCCAGGCTGCTTGGTGATCTGTTCTGTCATCGGACTAGAAGGCATGGTTCTGGGTTTTTAGAAGCGAGCGCACCTCAGCGTTCAGACGGCGTTCGCAAGCATGGTAAGTTATGAATGTGTGGCTAAGCACAGCTTCAATGTGATACTTAAGTTGGTCATTGGCCGTATCAAGGGTCGCGATGAATCAGCATATAGGAGGAGGGAGAGTAAAAATTTGGCTGAATTGTATAACGAAAAGTAAACTCTCACTCAATGTTAGCAAAACCAAAGTGCTAATTATTGGTGGAAGAAAACAAAATCAACCAGTCCCAATCTCCCAACCAGCCCTCATCAGGAGATCAGAAAGAGAGAGGTTTAGCAATTTTACATTCATCGGCCTTATCATTTCGGAGAATTTGTCCTAGGTCCAGCATGCAAGTTCCATTTCCTTCCTTTTTACACTACTTACTTATTTTTACTATGTAGTTTTTTTTTTGTTTAATTTAACGTTTATTATTGTGTATTGCAATGTACTGCTGGCGCAAGACAACAAATTTCGCAATATATGCCAGAGATATTAAACCCGAATCTGATTCTCAATTATTCAGTGGAAACAAATGCCTTCTTTGTTTTTTTCTTGGCTTGCCTGTTAAAGTCATCAACGTGTGCAGTTAATGTTTAATTGAACGATCCACTTATATAACTTGTCTGTTATTTTCCAGTCTTTATTCTTCATACGCTTTTAACATCACTTTCCCGATTCCCTCTGTCCATTTTTAGTTCAATAATAAGACGATGTAGCCCACGGATGGCTTCGTCTTGGTTAGAATTTATAGCTCTGAACCTCACTCATTTCAACACGTCTTCCAAACTTTTGTTCGGACTGAGACGACCTCATGGCACCATGTCAAGTGATTCCATTTTCATAATAATGAAAAATTTGTATATTTTTCATATTTGCTTTCCAACTAGCAAATACTCCAAATAGCCATATTTCTCTTCTAAGAGAATGTAGTCCTACCTCTGCAGCCACAGTTCAAATCTAGTATCTGCCGTTAAAATTTTAAAAATCCTTTTGAGAACCAAAAATGCAGCATTCTCCTGTGTTTTTCCTGATCTGATTTCCTTATTGGCAACAATAAATTTTTTCGTCATGCTGCAGTCTGAAGCAACCTCCGGCACCATCCAGAACATCGCCAAATTTTATGTCATGCACACACTTATTAATCATTCTACCTGCATTCACATGCAAGTCGTTAGTAACAAATTTGTAGGAGCAAATTTGTGAGGAGATAGCAGATATTTGTAGTGGATAAATCTTCGGGTCCTGAGAGAATATTCCCTACGACCTTGAGGGAATTTAGTGTAGAAATAGCAGCGGCTCTGAGAGAAATATTTCAAATGTCATTAGAAACGGGGATGTCGCCGGAGCATTGGCGTATTGCACATCTGGTTCCATTGTTTACAAAGGGTTCTAAGAGTAAACCTAGCAATTATCTGCCTGTAAGTTTGAAGTCAGTAGTGGGTAAATTAATGGAAAGTATTCTTAGAGATGGTATATATAATTATCTGGATAGATAGGGGCTGATTCGGAACAGTCAACATGGATTTGTGCGTGGAAGGTCATGTCTGACAAATCTTATTGAATTTTTGAAGAGGTTACTAGGAAAGTTGACAAGGGTAAAACAGTGCATGTTGTCTATATGGACTTCAGTAAGGCCTTTGACAATGTTCCACGCGGAAGGTTAGTTAGGAAGGTTCAATCGTTAGGTATTAATATTGAAGTCGTAAAATAGATTCAACAGTGGTGGATGGGAGATGCCCGAGAGTAGTGGTGGATAACTGTTTGTCAGGTTGGAGGACGGTGACTAGTGCTGTACCTCAAGGATCTGTACTGTATCGAATGTTGTTTGTCATATAAATTAATGATCTGGATGATGGGGTGGTAAATTAGATTCGTAAGTATGCAGATGATACTGAAGTAGGTGGCGTTGTGGATAATGAAATAGGTTTTCAAAGCTTGCGGAGAGAGTTAGGTCAGTTAGAAATATAGGCTGAAAGATGAAAGATGGATATTAATGTTGGTAAGTGTGAGGTAGGACTAATCAAATAGGACATACATGGTAAATGGTAGGACATTGAAGAATTCAGTACAGCAGTGTAATCTAGGAATAATGACACATAGTTCCCTGAAGGTGGAATCTCATGTGCATAAGGCGTTGAAGAAAGCTTTTCGTATGATGTATTTTATAAATCAGAGCACTGAGTATAGGAGTTGGGATGTAATGTTACAATAGTGCAAGGCATAGGTAAGGCCAAATTTGGAGTATTGTGTACAGTTCTGGTCACCGAACTATAGAAAAGATGTCAACAAAATAGAGAGAGTACAGAGGAGGTTCACTAGATGTTACCTGGCTTCCAGCATGTAAGTTACAGGGAAAGGTTGAACAAGTTAGGTCTTTATTCTTTGGAGCATAGAAAGTTGAGAGGGAACTTGATAGAGGTATTTAAATTTTGAGGGGGACAGATGATCTGCTGATGGAGAATTTCACCTGGTCCCTCAACACCAGCTCCATAGCAAAGAAAGCCCAGTAGTGTCTCTCCCTTTTGCGAAGGCTGAGGAAAGTCCATCTCCCACCCCCCATCCTCATCACATTCTACAAGGGTTGTATTGAGCGCATCCTGAGCAGCTGCATCACTGCCTGGTTCGGAAATTGCACTATCTCGGATCGCAAGACACTGCAGCGGATAGTGAGGTCAGCTGAGAAGATCATCGGGGTCTCTCTACCTGCCATCACGGACATTTACACTACACGCTGCATCCGCAAAGAAAACAGCATTATGAAGGACCCCATGCACCCCTCATAAAATCTCTTCTCCCTCCTGCCGTCTGGGAAAAGGCTCCGAAGCATTCGGGCTCTCACGACCAGACTATGTAATAGTTTCTTCCCCCAAGCTATCAGACTCCTCAATACCTGAAGTTTGGACTGACACCGTAATGCCTACACTGTTTTTGTGCACTTTATGCAGTCCACAGTAGATCTGTACTCTAGTTTATCTTTCTCTGTGCATTTTTATCACGTAGTTCAGTTTAGTTTTTGTACTGTGCCATGGCCCTGAAAAACAGTGTCTCATTTTTACTATGCACTGTACCAGCAGTTATGGTCGAAATTACAATAAAAGTTGACTTAACTTAATTTGATTTGAGAAAGAGTTGACGTGGATAGGCTTTTTCCATTGGGAGTAGGTTGGATTCAAAAAAAGTTTACTTGAGTTCAGAGTTAGGGGGCAAAAGTTTAGGGATAACACGAGGGGGATCTACTTTACTCATAGACTGGTAGCTGTGTGGAACGCACTTCCACTATAAGTGGTAGCGTCAGGTTCGATATTGTCATTTAAAAAAAAATGAATAGGTATATGGACAGGAAAGGAATGGAGGATTATGGGCTGAGTGCAGGTCGGTGGGACTAGGTGAGAGGAAGCGTTCGGCACGGACTAGGTGGGCCGAAATGGCCTGTTTCCGTGCTGTAATTGTTATATGGTGTTATGGAAGTGTCTTCGACCAGAAGCATTAACTCGATTTGTCCCTTCAGAGATGCTTTCTCACCTGTGGACTATTTTTATATACCCACTTCAGAAGTTTTCGTTTGCTTTTCACTCCAGCCGAAGGTGCCCAGTGTGTTACCAAGGTTTGCCCGGACTGCTTTACTGTTGGAGTCATAAAAGACTGTGTCGACAAGCTTGTTCATCTATATTATCGCTTGCCTACGTTAATTCTATTTTTGTCCTCTGCCCTGCTATTTCGAGTACCTGTCAACAAGTTACTTAATCGTTATCACTGTTCCTGCCTCTCTGAATCTCGTTCCATATAACTTCAACACACACAAAATGCTGGTGGAACACAGCAGGCCAGGCAGCATCTATATGAGAAGCACTGTCGACGTTTCGGGTCGAGACCCTTCGTCTGGGTCCTGCATTTTGTGTGTGTTGTTTGAATTTCCAGCAGGTCAGCATTTTGTGTGTGTTGTTTGAATGTCCAGCATCTGCAGATTTCCTCGTGTTTGCTCCAAATAACTGCTATTGTTTCCATGGAGAAATTGCTCCTCCGAACTCCATTAATATCCTCCTTCTCGCCTTAAATGAATTTCGTCTAGTGGTAGACACCCTTAGCATGAGAAACGAAGTTTATCTAACCTATTTAAGAATGTTATTGTTTCGTATAACTCTACATGTTTCCCCACAGCATCTTTTTTGCTTCAGGGAATGCAGACCTAGCCTTCTAACTCTGTCATTCGCCGTGTATCTGTTTTGTACTCCCTGCTATAATTAGTAAAGTACGTGATTGTTGTATGCCACTTGATTCTTTTCACAACACCCTTGTCGCTTTCATTAAGTTCTGCGGCTATTCTCCCAGGGCCCTCTTAGACACTGCACCTTTAGTAGAACACTATATTATTTCTTATGCACTACCAAAGTTCTCCAGAGAAATTGCTATATTCTTCTGCCTAGGCGCCTTCAGGGCGAACTCGTTGCGATGCAGCTTGGTGGTTACGATTATATATTCCCGTTTCAGACTGCTGCAGCTGATAATCACAGCAGCATCCAGGGTCTGCACAGTTAATAAAGATATTTTAATTTGATTGCACCTGTATCACCGCGTAAAAGCCACGGAAATAATGCCGGTTCTGTGCGTATGTGTCGGTCTTCTCGTAAGAAACGTGGTTGTCGCTCGGAGCGACAAGTTCGATTTAGAACAGAGGTTTTGACTGCCAATTCATACTATTATGTTGACAAACATACCATTCATAGTAAATAAAATTTACGGTCTCACAAGCATCAGCTTTAGGGAATCCTGATTAACCCCTTCCTATCGAAAGCAGCGATTCAGATTGACGGGTTCACAGCATACCGTCAGTATAGGACTGTCCAGGTTCTCAAAAATCATATGTACAGGTGAATGCCTCATGATCAACTCTTCGGTGCATAAATGTATTAGTGATGCCCAAGTTTGCTCACTCGACCTGTAATGAAGTGTCAGCCATTTTACCTGCTGTGGAAGATTTCAGCGATCATTTTTGGTACAGATGTACATTTCGGATCAGGTAAATATCAGAATGGTTCCAGATCATCACAGCGATGTGATCAAACTGCAAAAAACAACTTACCCTGACGCCATTACCATCCTTCTGGGGGATTTTAACTAGGCCAGCTTGAGAAAATCACTAAATAATTATTATTAACAAATCACTTGTTAAACCAGAGGAAACAACACACTCAACTAGAGTGTTCACTGTGATATTTCATGCCCGCACTTCGGAATGACTGATCACCTGGCTGTATTTCTAACCCCAGTGTGTAGACAAGGACAGAAGACAGCAGCACCAGTAGTGACGACAAGAAGGGTGGGCAAGGGGCGCCTACTGAGTTTCTCCGAGTATCTATCCTGGTCCTAACTTATCGATGAAGGTATAAAAAAGGCAGAACAGCATTTACATTTCATTAGGAGCTTGAGGATATTTGGTTTGACACCGAACAGAATCGAACACTTTCAAATGTACCGTGGAGAGCATTCTGACAGGCTGCAACACAGTCTGTATGGGGTGTGGTCGGAGGGGGGGGGGTGGGAGCGGTGGTTACTAGTGCACAGAATAGAAAGAAGTTACAGAAAGGTGTAAAATTAGTCATCTTCATCTTGTGTAGTAGCCTTCGTTGTATCCAAGACATCTTCAAGGAACGGGGCTTTAGCAAGGTGTATTAAGGACTCCTATCACCCAGGACATGTCCATTCCACATTGTAACCGTCAGGGAGCAGGTACAGATGCATGACTGCACATACTCAGCGATTCAGGAACCACTCCTTCCCCTTTACCATCCGATTCTTAAATGTATATTACACCAATCAACATAATCACATTTTATTATTATTTCGACTTTTTTAATTTAAAATCTTTAATTTAACTATATATATATATATAATATATCGTAATTAATTGATTTATTCAAGCATTTCTATATTATCAAGTACTGCATTGTACTGCCGCCGCGAAGCTAAAACTTTTCATAACGTGTGCTGGTGGTATTACACCTGATTCTGATTCTGCTTATATGACATATAGTATAGTTATCGGATTCTGAATCAGGCCATTCCTCCTATTAAAGTAATGCTGACGATCTTATCCAATAATCCAATTTACCGGCGCTGGGTCACTAGTTTACTACGAAATGGCCGTTCATCTACTAGCCTAGATATTTAAAAAAGCGCTGTAGAGTAGCTGCTTCAACAATTCGCTCCTACAGTCCTCACATTTACCCATTCTGTTTTTATCTTGCTGCAGCTACCACTTCACAGCTCGTAATGCTGCCACGTTTTTCGTCACTCACTGATTGAGAGTTGTGCTTTATAGCCTTTAATGTTTGGAATTAATATGGGGCAAAGAAGGCAAGGCTTTAACGCCTTTTTTCCATGACTTCCGACTTTCCTCCAATCCAAAGTCAG